>NC_088815.1:3294725-3606808 GCF_011386835.1 Chrysemys picta bellii
TTTTTAATACAAGAACTATATTCTATCTAGCCCTTCTAACTGGCATTTCCATCCTTAAATTCTTTATTGAAAGAGGCATATATTATCAGTTCCAATATTCTGCCTGCCATCAGGCTAACCAGAGAGACATGGAGGGTGAGGTAGTATCTTTTATTGGACCAACTTCTGTTGCTGAGAGAGACAGGCTTTCAAGCTATACAGAGGGTCCCTCAAGTCTGGGAGAAATATTCACAGTGTCACAGCTAAATACAAGGTCAAAGCATCACTAATTATCACATATTCTAAGGGGGCCCTGTAGTAAAGGGATGTTAGCGGGTTACAGATTGCTGTAATACGCTATAAATCCAGTGTCTCTGTTCAGTCCATGATTTTTAGTGTCTAGCAAAGTTATGAATTTAAGCTCCAAGGCTCGTCTTTTGAAAGTGTTGTGCAGGTGCCTTTGAGAATGAGGACTGAGCCTGTATTTGACCTAGCCCATTTATAATCACCCGGTCATATCTGGAGTTGGTTTCTCATTTTTCATTCCTTTTTCGTAATCTCTAAAGCAAGATGGTTTTTAGCTCAAGCAGTATTTTCCCCATGACAATGGAAGTGAGGCATCTTAGACATCTAGCAAGTTATTAAAAAAACCCCTCAATTTCTATTCACATTTTTCTGTTGAAATTTTTGGCTGCAGTCAATACTGCTCACAATTAACTTTAGCTTTGGAAAAATCAGTTCTTGTAAAGCATATATATTATTGGTTAGGACTGTATTCCATTTGCACAAATCAACTGCAACTCAAGTGAGGTTTTTTTACCCACAAAAGTTTATGCCCAAATACATCTGTTAGTCTTTAAGGTGCCACCGGACTCCTTGTTGATTTTGTGGATACAGACTAACACGCTACCCCCTGATACTTGCAACTCAATTGGTCCCTTGTATTTAGGCTACCAATATTGTTTAGTTCAGTGGACAATTCATCTTTCTCTGTCAGAATGAGGTCTGCTATTGAATGACCGCATATTGGATCTAATGTATTTTGTGTAAGTAAAACGTTCTTAGAGTATCTCAAAATTATAATTTTCTATTGATGGCCTGAGACCTGCAATAAATCTCCCAGGTTGAAATTCTCCCTGGATAATGCACTTTTTCTTTCTATTCATTATAGATAGGTGCTTAACAAGCTGTTTACCCTGTTCGCTAATCTTATTTGGTAATCCATAACAGACCCCTTTCAATGCCTTCCTTTGTGCTCTATCATTGATCCCCAAGTATTCTTTAAGATCTTGTGCTTCCAAGTTGTCAATAATACTAAAGCAGGTAATAGCATCTTTGGCCTTGTCTACACACAAGCTGGCACTGATTTAACTACATTGGTTTAAAAACACAGTAAGTTGAACTGGTGAAAGTCTGTGTGCAGATAAAGCCTCTGATGATGTGGCCAGCTCCCTCTACCCTTCCTGAGGAGGTTGTAGCCAGTGCAGCTGGTATCAAGCGGAGTGTCCCAGGGGTCAGTCCTAGGCCGGTTTTTTTCTACATCTTCATTAATTATCTGGATGATGGGATTAATTGCACCCTCAGCAAGTTCGCAGATGACACTAAACTGGAGGGAGAGGTAGACACGCTGGAGGGTAGGGATAGAGTCCAAAGTGACCTAGGCAAACTGGAAGATTGGGCCAAAAGAAATCTGATGAGGTTCAACAAGGACAAATGCAGAGTCCTGCACTTAGGAAGGAAGAATCCCATGCACCGCTACAGGCTGGGGACCCACTGGCTAAGCAGCAGTTCTGCAGAAAAAGACCTGGGGATTCCAGTGGATGAGAAGCTGGATATGAGTCAGCAGTGTGCCCTTGTTGCCAAGAAGGCCAATGGCATATTGGGCTATATTAGTAGCAGCATTGCCAGCAGATTGAGGGAAGTGATTATTCCTTTCTATTTGGCACTGGTGGAGCCACACCTGGAGTATTGTGTCCAGTTTTGGTCCCCCCCACTACAGAAGGGATGTGGACAAATTGGAGAGTCCAGCGGAGGGCAACGAAAATTATTTACGAGGAGAGGCTGAGGGAACTGGGCTTGTTTAGTCTGCAGAAGAGAAGAGTGAGGGGGGATTTGATAGCAGCCTTCAACTACCTGAAGGGGAGTTCCAAAGAGGATGGAGCTCGGCTGTTCTCAGTGGTGGCAAATGACAGAACAAGAAGCAATGGTCTCAAGTTGCAGTGGGGGAGGTTAGATATTAGGAAACACTATTTCACTAGGAGGGTGGTGAAGCACTGGAATGGGTTCCCTAGGGAGGTGGTGGAATCTCCATCCGTAGAGGTTTTTAAGGCCCAGCTTGACAAAGCCCTGGCTGGGGTGATTTAGGAGGTGGTGGTCCTGCTTTGAGCAGGGGGTTGGACTAGATGACCTCCTGAGGTCTCTTCCAACCCTAATATTCTATGATTTTAATATTCCAATCATATGAATCTTCCCATTGTTTTTATTACCAACATCAAATTTTCTCTCATACATGAAAGAAATTCCAATCCCTCCTGTTTAATACCCAGGTTCCTGGGAATGACATAAGAAATTAAATAATTTATTCCTTTCATGTCTTTTGATACTTTGATTTACGTCCATGACACCTTGAGACCAAGTTACACGTTTGAGCATATGAATGGCGGTTACTCCCTTAATGTCCTCCTCTGTCACAGCTTAACACCTACCTGACTTGTCTAGCCCGTCTATCACCAGAATTAGACAGCCTCCTTCACAATGGAAGGGGGACCAAACTGTAGGCCATCTTATATGGGAAGAGGGTCTGATGTTCCAATCATTTACCTAGACATCAGTTCACCCCAAGAATCCTCTGCCTGTGTTCCCTTGCTTGTGGAAAGTCATCTGGACTTTCCTTGTCAACAGTTCTCCTCCAAGATCCCTGAAGTCTTCAATTATCTGTGAAACCAGGTCATTGGTGCCAAAATTTAACAGACATCATGCCTGCTGTCTTAAGAATCTTGTCCAATCTTGCAGTCACATCCCTTGCCTTAGCTCACACCATCCTGCTGGCTGTACCCTTCAGAATGTTTTGTCGACTTTTCCTAACATGGATTTCCCAATAAGGTGTCTGTTTCCTCTGGCTGGCTGGAGGTTTTCTCTTGGACATAACCCAATCCAAAGACTTGGGACAAGTGGCTGCCTGCAGTTATGTCCCCTGCAACTCTCTTCCTTTCCTCTAGTGGATTTCTCAGAGACATTCTCTGCAGTTGTCACACCAAGCACTTGATGTTGATCAGATAGCTTTAGTCACGTAGAATTCCTCCTAGTTCTCCTTTCCCCGTGGTCACAGTGCCAATCATTATCTTTGTTTTCTACTCTCTCCTGATCATTCTTAGCTGATTCTTCCTCCCTTGTTGAATCTACAGTGGTGATGCCTAAACTTTCTCTGATGTAAGATTAAGAGGAGTTCTTTTCTTCCCATACAGGCATCAGTTTGCATGTCTTACACAGAAAGTCTCTTGTCTTCAGGCAGGAAAGAACACATGGTACATCCTCTGCAGGTCACAATACCTGTTCCCTTGCTGGTCAGTAGGGTTACCAAAGTAGAAATGTAGATTCCGCCCTCACTATTCTCACAACAGAAGCTTCTTGACCAGTCCATCTCTTTTGGGGAATATGAGATGGGACCAGAGGCGAAGTTTAGCGATTGTGAAGGATATGGGCTTGAACAACAGACACTCATCAGCTCTCCATGTGGTTTAATTAGCCTCGCTGACAATCTCTTGTATCTACAACTGTAAACTCCCCAGCCTCTTTTTCCCTTTTGCCTCATGAACTCATAGAAAGGGTGGCTCAGTCAAGTTGGTTCCTATGGCTGGGGCACACCTCGTCTCTGACTTCAATATGGAACTGGGGTGACTGTTATTCCATTCTCTCCCCCTAGATGTAGGGATGTAGAATAATGGACTAGCTGGACCAGAGGTCACATCCAGTGTGTCAATTCTTGTCACTGATAGGTGTTAGCACCAAATGCTTCAGAGGAGGGAGCAAGAAATAATAAAGCAGATATGGGACAATCTGTCCCCCTTGCAAGTCTCGACCTACTAGTCCGAGATAAGCTTAATCCCCAAAGAATGAGGTGTTATAACCAAGGTTGTTCTCCCAAGAGCTCCTCCTTCCTCATCTCCGAAAAATGGGGGCTAGAAGTTCTGTACTGAGTCTGAACAGTCCCTCTCTTTTGCCAGGTGTCTTTGCCATCACGACTATTTCTCTTTAGCATGTCCCCACCTGGGGTATCCCACACATAACATCAATTGTGATACTGCTTACAACAGAGTGCCAGCATGCCCCTGCCCACCTCTGAGATGTGTTGCTCATGTCCATTCCATTCTAGGTGAGCACGTGCCCATGTGTGCAGCTGTCGGAGATTTTTGCCTTAGCAGTATCTGTAGGATCAGCTGTGGCATCCTCTTGAGTGTTGTGCTCACGCGCCAGGATATTGGGCACCACCAGCCCTACACCCTCGCAGTTCCTTCTTGTTGGCAACTCTGACAGAGAGGCAGGAGGGCAAGTAATGGAATGGACGTGAGCAACACATCTCGAAGAACAACAGTTATGAAAGGTAGGTAACTTTTTTCTTCTTCAAGTGCTTGCTCATGTCAATTCAATTCTAGGTGACTCACAAGCAGTATCCATGGAGGTGGGCTCAGAGTTCACGCTCATGCGGCTTGCAACACTGCTCTGCCAAAGCCAGCATCATCTCGGGCTTGCTGGATAAGTGCATAATGAGATTAAACGTGTGGAAAGACAACCAGGTAGCAGCCCTGCAGTTATGCTGAATCAGCACCTGGGCCAGGAAGGGTGCTGACGAAGCCTTCACCCTAGTTGAGTGGGCAGTCACGGTCGCTGGTGGAGGCACCTTCACCAGATCATAGCAGTAACGGATGCAGGCCGTGATCCAAGATGAAATCCTCTGAGGAGACACTGGGCGACCTTTCATCCCGTCCGCCTCTGCAACAAGCAACCGCGCTGACTTGCGAAATGAAATGGCTTAGTCCTGTCAAAGTAGAAGGCAAGCACCTTCCGCGTCCTATGCCATTTGTAAGGAGCAACTTGCCACTGCCGTACCCTCCTCCACCAGGGCCCCAAATTCCTGGGTTGAATTCTGGGGTAGGGACTCCTTGAACTTACAGAGGGAGTCCCAGAAGTTGAAGTTGTAACTCCCCAAGAGAGCATTGTGGTTAGCCACCTGGAACTGAAGGCTGGCCAGTGAATAAATCTTTCTTCCAAAAAGGTCCAGGCTCTTCGCCTCCTTATTTTTGGGGGTCGAACTGGTTTGTCCCAGCTGTCCTTCTCGGCCGCCAAGACAACCAGCAAGCCCAGAGGAGGGTGGATATACAAATATTCAAAACCCTTGGCAGGAACAAAACAATTTTTCCTCTGCTTTCCTGGAGGTTGGAGGGATGGAAGATGGAGTTTGCCAGAGGGCTTTGGCTATTTTTAGGACCCCGTTGTGTACTGGTAGCCCTACACGGCCAGGGATAGTTGCAGAGAGTAAATTAAACACAGTATCCACCTGTTCGGCCATCTCCTTGGGCTTGGAAGTACAGTTCGTAACCACACTATGAAGCAGGGCCTGGTGTTCTTTAAAATCATCTGGTGGGCTGGCACGAGAAGGCCTTGCCACTGCCTCATCTGGGGACAAGGAGGAGGACAACTGGATCACCAGGGGAGGCCCCAGGGCATAAGGTTTCAGGGTAGGTTATTGCTCCTCTTCCCTGCCCTCAAAGCGTGCCACGCGCATCGAGCTTGATACCGCTGGTGCTGTTGGTTGCTGCTCCGAGGCAGCGGCTGAGGAATAGATTGAAGGAGGCATCGGCATTACAAGGCATACCCCATGTGCTCCAGTAGGGCCACTGCGTCGGCTACTGGCGTTGCTGCCAAGATGGCATCACAGAGGTCAACACAGCCTCAGGTGCCCCACCGCGCCGGTGCTGTCTTGGCAAAGGGCTGAATTACCCTTCAGTGCCAGAGGAATCACCTTCTGGTGACCACGGAGGGGCTGTCGATGCCAGTGTCTGATAGTGAACCAGCACCGCAGAAGACCTTGAGTAGGTGGATAGGTGCACGGGTGGGGGGAATCGGTGCCTTAAAAGGGAGACCACGCCCACGGTCTAGGAGACAGGGATCTGTGCCGAGAAAACAGCCAGTGGGAGGATGATTGGTGCCAGTGATATGGTGACTGATGTCTCCCTCCAGGTGACCCGTGTTGAGAGGGTGGAGACAGCAATTGCGGTGCTGGTAATCTCGGGTGTCCTGGAGATGGAGACCTGGGGCATGGAGACGGAGAATATTGTCTTGTCTCTGGAGACTGACATAGTTTGCTCGCCCTCTGAAGGGTCTTTACAGCTGGCTTGCTCTCACATGGAGCCCTTGACATGTCCTGCGATGCCAATGGCGCTGCTAGAGGCCTTTGCTCTCTAGGTGCCAGGAGAGCCTGGGAAGGCATCACCCCTGCCACAGGTCTGGGTCCTCTACCATTCCCAGGAGTTGGCAGCAGATCCCTCGGGGGACTAAGGGGCTCCAATCAGGGAAGCATCCCTATGTGGCTGTGGTGTGGGCTGGCGGCCAACTGGGTCCTTTGCCTGAACTCTCTTGGTCCTTCTTGCTCAGTGCCGGGGAGTCAAGTTTCTTCAACCTCTTCACCGGTGATGGGGGGCGCTGGCAGGCAGAGCCCAGTGCCAGGGGTGCACTGCGCACCGAGGCCAAAGTGCTAGGGGCAGAGCCTAGCCAAGAAGGCTCGGACGCCAGGCAGAGAGCACTTCAGGCAGCTGATATGGGGGTCACTAATAGGCATAGGCCAGTTGCAGTCAGAGCAGGGCTTAAAACCTGGAGATTAAGTCCCCACTGGGACTCTCTCTCTAACTACACTACTTAACTAAAAAGAACAGGAGTACTTGTGGCACCTTAGAGACTAACAAATTTATTAGAGCATAAGCTTTTGTGGACTACAGCCCACTTCTTCGGATGCATATAGAATGGAATATATATTGAGGAGATATATATACACAAATACAGAGAGCATGAACAGGTGGGAGTTGTCTTACCAACTCTGAGAGGCCAATTAAGTACGAGAAAAAAACTTTTGAAGTGATAATCAAGATAGCCCAGTACAGACAGTTTGATAAGAAGTGTGAGAATACTTACAAGGGGGGATAGATTCAATGTCTGTAATGGCTCAGCCATTCCCAGTCCTTATTCAATCCTGAGTTGATTGCATCTAGTTTGCATATCAATTCCAGCTCAGCAGTCTCTCGTTGGAGTCTGTTTTTGAAGTTTTTCTGTTGTAAGATAGCCACCCGCAGGTCTGTCATTGAATGACCAGACAGGTTAAAGTGTTCTCCCTCTGGTTTTTGAGTATTATGATTCCTGATGTCTGATTTGTGTCCATTAATTCTTTTGCGTAGAGACTGTCCGGTTTGGCCAATGTACATGGCAGAGGGGCATTGCTGGCACATGATGGCATAGATCACATTGGTAGATGTGCAGGTGAACGAGCCCCTGATGGTATGGCTGATGTGATTAGGTCCTATGATGATGTCACTTGAATAGATATGTGGACAGAGTTGGCATCAGGCTTTGTTACAAGGATAGGTCCTGGGTCAGTGTTTTTGTTCAGTGATGTGTGGTTGCTGGTGAGTATTTGCTTTAGGTTGGGGGGTTGTCTGTAAGTGAGGACAGGTCTGTCTCCCAAGATCTGAGAGAGTAAAGGATCATCTTTCAGGATAGGTTGTAGATCTCTGATGATGCGCTAGAGAGGTTTTAGTTGGGGGCTGAAGGTGACAGCTAGTGGTGTTCTGTTATTCACCTCCTACAAGACAGGCCCAACAAAGAAAATAACAGAACACCACTAGCTGTCACCTTGAGCCCCCAACTAAAACCTCTCCAGCGCATCATCAGAGATCTACAACCTATCCTGAAAGATGATCCTTTACTCTCAGATAACCATGAATTAATCTTCAACAGCTGAGAGAGGCAGGTATTAGTGTCGTTATTTTACAGATGGGAAAACAAACAAGGATGAAGAGACTTGCCCAAGATCACACAATGAGTCAGTGGCAGAGCCAGGATTACAGCTGAGAATCAACTTCCTCCTAACCTTGTGCTTATGCTTCCTGGCCATCCTGCCTTAATGCCAGCATCCATGGCTCCCAAGGACTTTAGTTTTAGTTATGAATGCTCAGCACTTCTGAAAAACCAGGCCTCTAGTACCTCACACTGGGGACCCAGAAAATGAGGAGCAGACAATTAGGGGCCACCTGTGGAAATTGTAAGTAACTTTTTCAACATTAGATGGTAATTCTGGTGCACATCCAGGAATAGAAACCATTTCTCCAGGGTGGCATTCAACTGCCTTAACTAAAAGACCATCTGTTCTTTTCCTGCAGTGCCTTGCCTCATTTGTTGCAGGCCTTCCAACTTCTACAGTAAGTGAGGCACGCCTCATATACAGACAACTGCCTCATTCCCAACACAACCCAGACTTGTTCAACTAGGACTATGCATTCTGTGCACTAAGGCCCTGATTCAGAAACAAACGCTTAAAGGTAAGAACCTGTTTAAGTCCATACTCTTCAAGGGGACTTAAGCACATGCTTAAGTGTCTTCTAAATGAGGTAGGGTTCTATGGAAAAAAATAGTATGGGATCAGGTAATTAAAGACAGTAATAATGCACAATTACAGTTATACAGGCAATGTCAATACTGTCATTTCTAACTCATGTGCTCAGACTTTGCAACCTTAATAATCTTCTTTTAACATATTTTGCTGGGTTTGTTTTTCTAAAGAAAAAAGGCAACATCAAATCCTGTAATTTGGAACTGTAATGCCCACCTCTGCCAACCAGCAGACATAAGGAGAGTTTGAACCTTGGGCATTTCAGCACCGCAACACAGACCTGTACCGCTTGAGCAAGAGGGCTAGCTATAATAGAGAGCAGCAGGAATAGGATGTTATCCTTGGTGGCATGAGAAGAGGACTCACCATTCACTGCATAGACGAGTAGCCTCATTTTCTAGACAGCATAGCTAGCACATGAAGTTGACACATTCTGAGAGGCAAGGTGGTTAAGTGGGTGACATTTGGGTTTCCTATATTAGAGATCTAGGTTCTTCTAGTCACAGAATGTATAACTACATAGTGGGCTATGAGGTTTGGCTCAATAAGGGTTTTGAATGGCCAAGAATTAACACCAGTTAATTAACACATCTCGTTTACAGTTTTATTTAGATTTAACACTAAAAAAGCACCCCATAAAAGCTCTACCTACCCTGACAATTAGATTTACAATAGATATTCTGCATCAACACTAACATACAAATAAATTGACAGCCAGCGGCCTTAAATAATTGCAGTGGTAATTTACCTTAGCCAGTACATAATAAAAATGGAAAATCTCCAGAAAAGCCACTACCCCAAAATCATACCCAGGAACATACCCTCATCCCATCCCCAAAACCCCATCTAACAACGATCATAACATTCAGGCTATTCTGGACCAGGATGGGAGCAAATTCCAGCGTCCTGAGACCCTCACAGAGAATGCCTAGCTGGCAGCCCCTCCCCCCTTAATGAGGGGATCTAGCTCAAGCGCCTGTTGACCACAGCTGTGGGAGTGAGAGTTATGGGGAGAGAGCTACTCTCTCAGGTAGGCAGGTCCCAGGCCATTTAGGGCTTTGTAGGTCATAACTAAGGCTGCGAGTGTCACGGAAGTCACAGATTCTGAAACTTTCCGTGACCTCCGTGACTTCTGCAGTGTCCAGTGCTGGCTCAGGGGCTGCCCGAGGTGGGCAGCCCCTGGGCCAGCAGCAGCAGTTGGAGTGTGTGGGAGGGGGCTCAGGTTTAGAGGCAGGGGATTGGGGTGCAGCACTTACCTCGGGGTGGGGAGCTCCGTGGCTCCCATTGGCATGGCCCTGCACAACTCCTAGGCAGAGAGGTCAGGGGGCTTTGCATGGATGCTGCATGGCTGCGGTTCCTAGCCAATGGGAGCTGCGTAGCTGGTGTTTGTGGTGGGGGCAGAGTGCATAGCTCCCGGTCCCTCTGCCACTTACGACCTGCAGGGACATGCTGAGCCAGATAGGGAGCCTGTCAGCCATGCCAACCCTACCCCCCGCCCCAGCGGGGGAGTCCTGGGCCGTGCACCACCCATCCCCCCCAACACCAGCGGGGATCCCCGCACCCCCCCCCCACTATATACCCCTAACTAAAATTTTAGTTAGGGGTATATAGTAAAAGTCATGGACAGGTCATGGGCCATGAATTTTTGTTTACTGCCCATGACTTGTCCATGACTTTTACTAAAAATACCCGTGACTAAAACGTAGCCTTAATCATGACTAACACCAACACTCACAGAGTACCAGCCCTGGCAGCCACTTCCAGAGAGCTGCCTCCCTCACTAAGCGAGCTGCTACATTCTACACCAGCTTCAGTCTCCACGGGGCTGTAAGGTGCCACCCCATGAAGAGCACACTGCAACGGTCTCATCTTGAGATGACAAAAGCATTGACAACATTGATACGGTTGGTATCTGAAAGAAGCGGTCTCCACCTTCTGGCCAGGTGCTGTAATATGATCATCCAACATCAACTTGGGGTATAAAATTGCCCCCATATGCAAACTCTGGTGGTGACCAATGGCAGACGCAGCACTCCCTCAACCAGAGGGACAGATATTCACTCCATCTCCTCCAGCTCTTTCCCCATCCCACCCTCACCTCAGTGTTGTATGGCGAGAGTTTCAGCCAGCTCGCTCTCATCTGTGCCCCATTCTCAACTAGACAACGGTGAAGGTACTCAACTGCACGGTTGTCAGAGTAGGGAAGAGCAAGAATCATACAGGAGGGTGTCAGCATCCTGAAAACCCCACGCCGCCTTCCTAACCCACATGGCACACTGCAGCACCCCACACTTGAGAGCCTTTCAAGAAGAGGAACAATTGCCTACAATTATCCACTCCAATTTCTGAGAGAAAAGCATGAAGCTACTGAATGGCAGTCTCATGCCCGTCAAAGCCAGGTCCATATCCAGAATGGTGTCAAGCCGATCAAATGCATCTAGATACTTGTCTAGACACAAACTTTTACATAATCATAGAATCGTAGGACTGGAAGGGACTTCAAGAGGTCTTTTAGTCCAGTCCCCTGCATTCAAGGCAGGATTAAGCATTATCTAGACCATCCCTGACAGGGCTTTGTCTAACCTGCTCCTAAAAATCTCCAATGATGGAGATTCCACAAGCTCCCTAGGCAATTTATTCCAGTGCTTAACCGCTCTGACAGTTGGGAAATTTTTCCTAATGTCCAAACTAAACCGCCCTCGCTGCAATTTAAGCCCATTGCTTCTTGTCCTATCCTCAGAGGTTAAAGAGAACAAAATATCTCCCTTCACCTTATAACAACCTTTTATGTACTTGACAACTGTTATGTCCCCTCTCAGTCTTCTCTTCTCCAGACTAAACAAACCCAGTTTTTTTTCCAATCTTCCCTCATGGATCATGTTTTCTAGGCCTTTAATAATTTTTGTTGCTCTTCTCTGGACTTTGTCCAATTCGTCCACATCTTTCCTGAAATGTGGTGCCAAGAACTGGATACAGTTGCTCAGAAGAAGAATACCTGATAAGGGGCCAGTTTGTCAACTACTGACCATGGTACTCAAAGTCCCTAGTCTAGGACTCCTTCCCTTATGCCGAAGGCTGTTGAAGGCAGCAGCAGCAGAAATTAATGGTGGTAGACAGACACCATCCATCTGTGTCACGACCAGAGGCTCAGTTCTAGAGCGCACACTCAATGGAGATGAAACATTCAGAAGCATGCTCTACTGGTGGATAACTCAGCCAAATCTGAACAGATTTCATGGGGAGTAGCAAAAGGCACTTTTCTGATCCCGGAACTATCCTTTTGACAAATTTCCAAGTCTTGCTGCAAACCATAAAGGTGCCAGAGTTCTTTTAAAAAAAATATTTTTTTAATAAAGGGAAGGATAGTCAACTTGAATATATGGGTCATCACTAGAACTAGGACAAAAAATTGGGGGGGGGGGGAAGAGGGGAGACAACTAGTAAATTTGCAAAAAATATATTTTTCAGGTCAACAAAACTATTTGAGAATTTGGAATGGGGGTGGGGGGAATCCAGTCAAATCATTTCAGCCATTTCAAAAGGTTTCATTTCAACTTTTCAGTTAGAAGGCAAAATACACCCAAAGTCAAGCTGAAACCAAACAAAACAAAGCTGTTTTGGATCAAACAAAATGTTCATTTAACCCAAAACAACTTTGTTTTCCAATTTTTCAGTTCAGCTCTAGAACCAAAAAAACAAAAACAAAATTATTCACTCAGCTCCAGTTATTACTGATTCCCCTATAACACATCTTATAATGTTTATTATATCTACAAAGGAAGAGCTTGTTTCTCAAAATTGGTACTATAGTGAAAAGGGAATTCTATGTCCTGTACAGAGAGAAAAACTCCCTGGTACAAATTCATTGTACCTGAGATGATGAGAGTTCTCTCTCTATTGTTTGAGAGTTTGTTAATGAGTCAGCTAAAATTTCAGTGACTTGAGTGATGATATGCCTGCAATCAAATGCAGAAAGAAATGCTAGCATTTACCTGTCTTAAGCACTTAAAACAAGTTAGCAATTCAAAAATGTAACACAAAAAAATTGATCATAGTCTTGTGCCTCTAGCACTGAGATGCAAAGAAGTTAAGGACCAGATTTTCAAAAGAACTCAACTCCCAGCAGCTTCCATTGTAAGCAAGAACTGCTGTGTATTATGAAAATCTGGCTCCAGTAGCGTGTTAACTTATGGAAGTCGTGCAACAATGTGAATCACTCAGTCATAAGAAAGTGTTTTCAAATCCCTGGATTCCTTACAAACCCACCCACACACTCTCAGTGAAGCGGGAAAAAGAGGGGGGTGGGGGAGGCCGAAGTGCCTCCCAGACCTCATTCACTGAGGGCATGTTTACACTATAAAATTAAATTGACTCAAGTTACATCAACATACAAAACCGACTTAACAACTGCAGCGACTCTGTGTTCACACCAGTGCCAACTGTTGGAGTCGCCCAGTGGGGCTCCAGCTGTCGGAGGCACCTGGGGCTGACAGCTGGAACAATCAATGCATTGTCTACACTGACACTGTGTCAACCTAACTACACTAATCTAAGCGTTATGCCTCTCGTGGAGGTGGGAGTTGGTGTAGTGGGCAACTTACATCAGCAGGAGCAACATTGTAGGGTAAAGGCTTACAGAGTTAGGTCAATGTTAGCTGCCTTATGTTGACCTATGTTGCTTAGGGTTGTGAAAAATTTTATACCCTGTGCAACACAGCAAGGTTGACCTAACCCCAACTGTAGACATAGCTTGGTCGACACAAAAATGATCTGAATCACGGTATTATCTTACTACAGAGGCTCCTGATAGCAGCTCCATAGAGTTAGGCTTTCATTCTACAGTGGGTTTAAAACGGAGAATAAATCCCCACTTTTCTCTAAAATTAGGTGGCCAATTAGTGTGAAATGATATAGAAGGTTAGAAAATTCAAAGGGATTAAAAACTATGCAGTTCTGTTTTTCTTCATAAATCCCAATAGGAAGACTTTGAAATTAATCTCTGGCTGAAATTTGTCCTTGATAGTCTGACGTTTCAATGTTGATTAGTATCTTTTTAAAAGTATTATGTATCTACGCAAAATATGGTAGACAGGTACATCCGAGAAGAACTGGTACAACATATAGTTTCTTTTTTTTATTTGGATTTTGGGTCAATTTTACACATTTTTCACCATAGCTGAAAAAGTTTATTTGCCATCAGCTGCCAATGGAGAAAGTTTATATGCTACAAGCATAAACAATGTACCAGTGCACACACAATGTCTTTTCTGCTGTAAGATAAATGAATCTCCTCACAGAGAAGGGTCTGATATGCAGATGCTTGTTGATAAAATCTTCTGTCAGTCGCTGCACATCTATCTCCCACAGGTGCACTCCCACTTTTCTAACTCCCCTCTCACTTAAGCATAAAAATCTCCCTGAGAACATTAATACACAAAAAAATTTGAAGCAGTTAAGGTAGCTACACACAACAGATATGACAAAACCCCACAAAAGTAAGGAAATTAAAAGTTAAAACAATCACACTTTCATCCAGTTGCACCACAACTGAGTTACAAAGCAGACCACACACTGCACTTACCTTTGCCCCTTGGAGTGCCAGCCATCCCTCACCCCATCCCAACACACTGCTGCACCAAACATCCACAAATTATACTATGGAAAGGGGTTAGTTTGGTAAAAAGGTGTGTGGAGGGCTGGTTGAGAGGGTCGGTTGCAGTGTGCAGTTTGTGGTATACGGAAAAGGGACATGCTTGAGGGTGGCAGAGAAGGAGGAGTTACTTACATTTACAGTGATTGGAGTTCAAGATGTTTTGTACCTACAGGAGAGCTCCATGCGAGGATGTGCACACATGCACTATACAGCTACTCATATACAAGGACCTATAGGGAAGAGTGGACCTGCAACGCTCCTGTTCTTTTTTAACGTCCGAGCAAGATAAAACTCTGAAGCAGAGGGGAAAGGAGGATGGGTAGTGGACCACCCACACAGACAAAACACCTTGAAGAAGTCCAGTTACTGTAAATAATCTCTCCTCCTCCTTCAAATAATTGTATTGTGGGTGCTCCACATGAAGACTCCTGAGCAGTACCTTAATGTGGAGGAGGGTGCTGAAAGGGCAGACCCTATGCAGGGTGTAGAACAGCTTCACCAAAGGCCACATCTCCCCTGGAGGCATGGAGTAAGGCATAAAGCTGTGAAAATGTGTGAACGGCGGAGCAGGCAATGGCCTTGGAAATGTCCTTGATGGGCACCTTCCTCAGGAAGCAATAAGACGACTGAGCCCTCAGAGTGAGCAGTGACTTTACGAGGCGATGCATCCCAGAGGACTCAGCATACCAAAATGCACACCTCATCCCCTTAGCAAAAGCAACAGAGAGACTGGGGGTACCCTGAAGGGCTCAGTTAGTTGAAAATAGAAAGCCAGAACTCCTTGTACATGCAGCGTATGGAGACTGAACTCTACTCTGGAGGAGTGGGACATGAGGTAGAATACTGGCAGTTGAATGTCCTGATTGATGAGACTTTAGGGAGGAAGCGAGGGTGGAAGCAAACTTTAACCTTGTCCAGATAAAGCACAGTACACAGCAGGTGTCATGAGGGCTCCTAGTTCTCCTACCCTTCTGGCTGAGGTGACTGCCATAAAGGAACAAAGTCTTGAAGGACAGATGGAGTAGTGATGCCATGGACTGAATGGTAGGCCCTTCTAATGCATTAAGCACTAAATTGAGGTCCCAGATTGCAGTAGGGCCTGCGCTGGAGGGAACAGATAAAGGAGGCCTTTAATGAATCTTGCTGTCGTAGGATGCATGAAGATTGAGAAACCCTCGACTGGTGAGTGGAATGATGTGATGGCGGCTGAATCAACCCCAACAGAGCTCAGGATCAGTCCCACCAATTTCAGGATTACTAGATAGTTGAGGATTAACACTGGGTAGAATCAGCCAGACATGCAGGGCGCTGGGTGCACCAGATCTGGAAGTGCTTCCGCTACTGTAGGTACATTCTTCATGTGGTAGGTTTCCTGCTATTTAACAGAAGCAACTGAGCTTTGGAATCTCTCTGTTCTAGGCTTGAGAACCAACAAGGAGCCAGGCTCTGAGGTATAAGCATGATAAGCTGGGGTGGGTTTTGGAACCTGATTCTTGAATCAGGAAGTCTGTTATTAGAGGAAGAGGTAGAGACAGATGTGTCACCTGCTGAGTCAGCGCTGGCAACCGCACCTATTTGGGCTATTGTGGGGCTATGAAAACAGTAACTTTTTCTTGTTTCAGTTTGAGCAGGGCTTTGTGCATCAGTGGAGTTGGAGGGAAGATGTATAAGAGAATGCGGGGCCAAAGGGCAAAGAGGGGGGAGGGATAGCTCAGTGGTTTGAGCATTGGCCTGCTAAACCCAGGGTTGTGAGTTCAATCCTTGAGGGGGCCACCTAGGGATCTGGGGCAAAATTGGTACTTGGTTCTGCTAGTGATGGCAGGGGGCTGGACTCGATGACCTTTCAAGGTCCCTTCCAGTTCTAGGAGATAGGATATCTCAATTAAATTAAAATTAAAAATTATGTTTCCCCCCCTCCTCCCCAGAAGAAAAAGCATTTTGAATTGGAAGGTGTGGCAAAGAGGCCTCCCTGTGGGAGACCCCCCAATAAGGCAAATCTCTCGAAATATCACATCACTCAGCTCCAATTTCTGGTGTAAAATTCTGCTCAGTGAATCTGTGATGGTGTTCTGCAATCCTGGCAGATAGACCGCCGAGATAGCTATTCACTGGACTATGCACCAGTTCCACAGCCTTCTGACCTTCACAAAAGGAGCAGAAATATGCACCTCCTCAATTGTTTATATAGCATGTGGCTGCTTGGTTGTCCAGCATCATGCAGACTGACTGCCCCCAGATGAGAGAGAGGAAGCAAAGGACCACTCCAAGTTTGAGAACTCTAGAAGAGTCCATCTGCTTTGGATTGAATTTTTTTTTGGTGAACACCTCAGCCTCGAATGGAAGCGTCCATCGTGATGATGTGCATGGAAGGTGGATGTAAGAAGGTGGTTCCCATGCAGTTTTTTGAAGGTCCTTTCCCCAATTGAGGGAGTTGAGTACAATTTGTGGGGCCGACACCTCCCTGGGCACCTTGTGTCTGTTGGGAGTGTAGGCTACTTTAAGTCAGGTTTGAAGATACTAGGAGGGCAGCCTTGCATGGGGGGTTACAAAAATGCAGATCTCCATGTGCCCTAGGAATTGAAAACAAACCCACACCAAACTTTGTGGGTTCTGCTGTAATGTGGAGAGCCGGTCAGACTTTGTGGCAGCCTGTTCACAAGTAGGTACACGTCGGCTGCCACAGATTCTAGAGTGGCCTTGATAAAGACTATGCATCACACAGGCAACAGTGTCAATTTCTCTACTTTGAGATGAAGGTCTAGAGCAGTGGTTCTTAACCTTTACTGCAGCCTGCACCCCTTTGGTTCTCAAAATATGTTCTAGCACCCCTTATCAAAAATCAAAATATGTTCTTGCACCCCTTAAACCTAGATATATATTTTTGTTTGTATATTACAGTAATTGTTAAAAAATGTATAATATTAATTGTGACAGACCCAGACCAGTGGGGTATAGGAGTCTGGTAGAGGGCAAATATACTGGTCACTGGATGAGTAGTTTTCTGTTCCCTGAGTGACCAGAGAAGGGGCTGCACTAGAGTAATCAGGAACCTGCTAGAACCAGTTAAGGCAGGCAGGCTAATTAGGACACCTGGAGCCAATTAAGAAGAAGCTGCTAGAATCAATTAAGGCAGGCTAATCAGGGCACCTGGGTTTTAAAGGGAGCTCACTTCAGTTTGTGGTGCGAGTGTGAGGAGCTGGGAGCAAGAGGCGCAAGGAGCTGAGAGTGAGAGAGTGTGCTGCTGGAGGACTGAGGAGCACAAGCGTTATCAGACACCAGGAGGACGGTCCTGTGGTGAGAATAAGGAAAGTGTTTGGAGGAGGCCATGGGGAAGTAGCCCAGGGAGTTGTAGCTGTCATGCAGCTGTTACAGGAGGCACTATATACAGCTGCAGTCCACAGGGCCCTGGGCTGGAACCCGGAGTAGAGGGCGGGCCCGGTTTCCCCCCAAATCTCCCAATTGACCTGGACTGTGGGTTCTTCCAGAGGGGAAGGTCTCTGGGCTGTTCCCCAACACACATGGTGAATCTCTGAGGCAATAAAATCTGCCAATAAGCGCAGGACCCACCAAGATAAAGGAGAAACTTTGTCAGATAATACATAGGTTTGATCAAACAAAGTAGTACTTGCGTGCCTGTGCTTAATTTGTGTTTTCAATGATTTACCTTCTAAAAAAACTGGCATGTCTCGCACCCCCAGAAAGGGCATCTTGCACCCCCAGAGGGTGCATGCACCCCAGGTTAGGAACCACTGGTCTAGAGACTGGAATAGAGCTATGGCCTTTGTGGTGGCAGACCGGGCTTTGAGAAAAGAACATCCCCTGAGGAGCCAGTCATCCAGACAGGGAAAAATGGTATTCCGAACTACTGAAGGTGGACCATGATGAGGGAGAGAACATTTGTAAAGACCCTGGGGGCAGTCACTAGGCTGAAAGGCAGGACATAGTACAGATAATGATCGGTATCCACTACAAACCTGAGGAAGAACCAGTGCTCTGGGTGTATGACTACATGAAAGCAGGCATCCTGGAGGCTGACGATGATGAACACCCCAGGATTTAACAGAAAAAATGGTTCCTCACCTTCTCGCAATTGCTGCTCTTCGAAATGTGTTAGTGTTGGGGACGAATGGCACTGCATCAACCAGATTAAAAAAACTCTTCCACTTGGCAAAGATAGGTGGCTCTAGTAGAGGGTTTCCTGCTGCCAAGGGGGACCTGTCTACCCTGGTCTGAACAAGAAAGTTCCACCAAGTTCAACAATGGAGCTTCCACACCGTGAAGTAAAGTGACATGAGGTTCAGATGTTGAAGACGACCGTGATCTTGCGTCAGAAGGTCTGGGAAGAGTGGCAGGGCGACTGGAGCTTCCACGGACATGTCTAGGAGAGATGTGTACCAGTGCTGGCGGGGCCAGGCTGGAGCTATCAATATGACTGAGCTCATTCCCTGCGGATCTTGAGGAATACCTTCTGAATGAGTGGTGTGGGCGTAAAGGAGACGGCCTCCCCATGGAAGGAGGAACGTATCTGCTCTGGAGCCTGGGCTGTGATTCTAGAAGGAGCAGAACTGCTGGCATTTCCTGTTTTGTCGCGTGGCAAATAGGTCTATCTGAGGAAAGCCCCACCTCTGGAAGATTGAAAATAAGACGTCCAAGCGAAGAGACCACTCGTAGACTTGAAACGACCTGCTGAGGTGGTCCGCCAGCTCATTTTGTATCCCGGGGAGGTATGACGCATGCAGGTGTACTGAATGCTGGCAGAGGAGCGTGCACCCCCATTTGCTGATATACAACATTGCTATTGTATTGTCCATCATAACAGACGCACAATGTCTCGTTAAGTGTGCAGGGAAGGTCTAGCATGCTAGGTGCACTGCTCTCAGCACTCTAGACACTGATATGGAGACCCAGATCTGCGTGAGACCAGAGACCTTGAGTCCTGTGGTCTCCCAGATGAGCTCCCCAGCCCAAGTCTGATGCGTCCGTCACTAGCAAGAGAGACGGCTGAGGGCTGGTGAAGGGGACCCCTGAGCATACCTCCTGAGGGTCGAGCCACCATAGGAGGGAGTCGAGGACTGAGTGAGGCAAGGTCATGATCCTGTCCAAGCTGTCCCGGGCTGGTCGATACACTGACGCAAGCCACGCCTGAAGAGGTCGAAGCCTGAGTCTGGCATGTTGCACCACGTAGGTACAGGCAGCCATGTGTCCCAGAAGCTTTAGGCAGTTTCTTGCTGTGGTGATGCGAAACTGTCTGAGGCCTCAAATGGCGGCCAGGGCCTGAAAACCTGCTTCCGGCAGGTATGCCCTGGCTTGGGTCGAGTCCAGTACTGCCCCTATAAACTCTATCCTCTGTACGGGGGATAAAGTCGATTTTGCTTTGTTTAAAAGGAGAACCAGGTTGTCGAAGGTGGCGCTGATAAATCTGACCTGAGCTTCCTTTTGGGTCCTGGAGCGGCCCCTGATCAGCCAGTTGTCGAGGTACAGAAATACCTGTACCTGGTGCCTGCGCAGGAACACAGCAACGACTGCCATGCACTTGGTGAAGACTCCAGGTGCTGCTGACAGCCAAACGGAAGGACTGTGAATTGGTAGTGGGTACTGTTCACCACAAACCTGAGGTACTTTCTGTGGGGCTGAGTAATTGCGATATGAACATACACGTCCTTCAAGTAGAGAGTGGCATACCAGTCGGTTGGATCCAGCGAGGGAATGATGGAGGCCAAAGAGACCAAGCAGAACTTGAGTTTCTTTATGAACTTGTTGAGTTCTCGCAGGTCCAAGATGGGCCTGAGGCCACCTTTGGCTTTCAGTATTAGGAAATACTGGGAATAGAAGACCTTGCCCTTCTGCTCCTGAGGAACCTCTTCCACTGCCCCTAGCAATAGGAGCGAGTGCACCTCCTGTGTAAGGAGTTGCTCATGAGAGGGGTCCCTGAAGAGGGATGGGGAAGGGGGGTGGAAGGGCACAGAATTGGACAGAGTATCCCCTCTCTACCGTGCGGAGCACCCAGCGGTCTGAAGTAATATGGGACCATGCACAATAGAAAGGGGATAATCAGGATGAAAAGGTAAGGCGGGGTGAGGATCCAGATCTCGCTCTGATGCGCCATCCTCAACCACACCTTCAAAAGGCCAGTTTGGCCCCTGAAGGCGGCTTGGATTGTCCCGAGTCCTGGCCAGAGGGTTGACGCAGCCTTCTCCTGCCGCTCCATCTTGGCGGTTCTGATGACTGAACCATTGAGGAGGCTGTGCACGGAAGCGTCTCCACTGCACTATTACCTATTACCTCTTGTCCCGTTCCAATTTTTCACACCTGAGCCCGAAGGGAGGCTTTGGCTGTTGTCTGACCCTCTGTAATAAGAGCTTGAAACTGCTCTCTCTTGTCCGGAGGCAAAAAAAACCTCAATAAAGTGAGAAAATTTACTGTAATTGGTAAAGTCACATTTTGCCATCAGGGCTTGTTAGTTAGCAACTCAGAATTGTAGAGAGGCCAATAAGTAGCTCTTATGCCCTAGGAGGTCCAGGTGCTTAAGCTCCTTGTCAGATTATGTTGATTTGAAGCTATGTTGCCTACACCTTTCATTGGTGACACTCATGGGCATCAGGCAAACCCCCCTTTGGGGAGGCTAGCCCCCCAGTTCCACCCCTTCCGCCCAAGGCCCGGTCCCCCCACCTGCCTGACATCCAGGCCAGTCCCAGCTGCCCTAGGCTAAGCCCCTGGCTGCCAGCCTGATCTCCGAGCCCCAGCCCACTGGCTGGAGCTGAGCCTCCACCGGCTTCAGGGGAGTGAGGACGGGGCCTCTGGGCAAAGCGTGGGCAATTCCATGGCCTGGGTTGGGGTGGCCTCCCCTGGCCTTCGATACCTGATACTCATGGTGGCATTAATGACCAGGCAGTTAAAAGCAGGATGTGAAAAGTACTCTGAGCCCTTGGTTGGGAACAGTACTTTTTTATTGACCCTCTTGCAGGTGGGAGGGATGGAGTCTAGAGTCTGCCATACTGCATACTGAAGGGCCTCATTAATAGGTAAGGCTTGCCCTGCGTGAAGGTGTGTAAGATGTCCACCAGGGAGTGCTACTGTTCCTGGATTTCCTCCAAAAGGAATCTGGCAAGGCCTCTATTATGAGTTTCATCATATCCTGAAAGATTTTGAAGTCATCCACAAATGATGGCAGAGGGGAAATAGCTGCCTCATCTGGAGAGTAAGAGGATGGTGGTGCCTCCTCTGTGGTAGCTACTCTTTAGTAGGGTGAGGAGGCTCCTGAGATGTTGATGGATGAGACTCCTGATGAGACTTTTTGCATAAAAGTGCCCTGTAGACTTGGTCCCTGTAAGAAGCCCAAGGGTTCGTGTAAGGGAAAGGTGCTGGACCCCATGAGTGGTCTTTCTAGGGCAGCCAGGTCAAGCATCTGCTGGGGTCTCTTCCTCAGGGAAGACCTCAAGGGGGAGGAGGGTGATGGATGGTAGAGCACTAAATAGTGCCACTAGACACAGGAGGAGCCCCTACTGGGACTCGCATCAGTACAGGAGCTTGAGCAGAATCCAGCCATCATGATGGTACTTGTAGGCAGTTCTTTAGTTGAGGCTGCAGCAGTACTAGGGAACATGCTGGGTGAGGCTGGGAAACCGGTGCCAGTGGGAAATTCCTCCTGGTATCCCTTAGCAGGCGGGAACTCTGGTTCCTCCATAACATGAATGTCCTTGTGAGAGAGAAACCTGGAAGGTACTAATGAGCCCATAAATGTTCCTCTGGATGAAATTTGTCCATGGGTACCAGAAGAGGTCCCAGTCACTTTAGAGAGCTCTGGGTGCACGTGGATGGTACCAGGTAAGAACTTCTTTAAAGAGGCATTAGTCTTTAAAAAGAATCCAGTTTTGGTACTGATGGATCCAAAGCTTGGGGCTCCTGAACAGCGAACTTCTTGGTACTCATTCTCTGTATATGGTTTCTTGGCTTGCAGCTGAGAAGTCTTATACAGCTGTGCTGACACCTTGGTACCATGTTCAGTGTGAGCCCTGGTGGTACCTGCAGAGGGATGTGGGGGTCTCCCTGCTTCCAGATCTAAGTGGAGACTCCTCTCCCTGTTTAGATTCTGTCAGGAGAGTGTGGTCTCTTATGTTTGGTTGCTTTCAGCAAGACCAAAGTTGCCCCCTGATTTCTGTAGCTTAAAGCTGGAGCTGATGAAGTCTCTGGAGAACTTTACACGGCTCAGACTGATTTACTTGGGGGTGGGGTATGGAAACTCAGATCCTGCGCATCTAAGGGAATGCTCCATGAGGAGCAGTTTTGGGTAGTTTCCCCACCA
Source organism: Chrysemys picta bellii (assembly GCF_011386835.1). Lineage (NCBI taxonomy): Eukaryota > Metazoa > Chordata > Testudines > Emydidae > Chrysemys > Chrysemys picta. The sequence goes on from NC_088815.1 coordinate 3,317,316, forward strand.
TTTTCAAGATCTGCTCTTAAAACACAGCAGATCTTACACTTGGACGGGATGTGAGAACAGCAGAGGCAGCTGGAGTGCCCATCGCTGAAGGGAAAAGACCTGTGGCAAGTCTGGCAGGGCTTGAATCCTGGAATCTTGGCCCTACTGCTAGGAAACACAAGCAAAAAGGCCTGAGAGAGAATGGGGTGCCTCAAAGAAGAGGGGGAAAGCAGGAATGGAGAACCCCCCTTTCAAAGCACAAACTGTGCTATAAAAATAAACCACCACTAAACCTAATTATAAAACAGAGTAAAAGGTGCAGAAGAATAACTCAGCTAGATACTCAAAAAGAACAGGAGTACTTGTGGCACCTTAGAGACTAACAAATTTATTAGAGCATAAGCTTTTGTGGACTACAGCCCACTTCTTCGGATGGGCTGTAGTCCACAAAAGCTTATGCTCTAATAAATTTGTTAGTCTCTAAGGTGCCACAAGTACTCCTGTTCTTTTTGCGGATACAGACTAACACAGCTGCTACTCTGAAACCTGTCAGCTAGATACTGGATATTATAGAACTCTTCAGTTCTTTCTCAATCACCTGCAGCTTGGAGTGGCACAGGTCCATTCCTCTTTATACGCTCTCTCATCAGAGCTTAGGGTGTTGTATGGCACAGGCATAGACCCGAGGGTACTACTAGCAGAAAAATCTCAGAGTGCACGGGCACACACACATCCTCAAGGGGAGCACTCATGGGGCAATAACTTGAAGATATATGTTAGGTAGTTTAACTTTTCATTTCCTTACTTTTGTGAGTTCATGCCAGGTATGCAGTGTGTTGCTTCACAACAAAGTGTTTTCTATATTATTTATATAAATCCTTTTAACCTCATCCCTGCCTCTCTTTGGTTTATTCTCAATCCTCACTTTTCACATCATACCTACATTTTTATTGCAAGTTCTTCAGGATTGCGATCTATTTTATTTTGCAAGGTGCCCAACACATGAGATAATATTATTAATTACTCCTAGGGGAATACTGCACCACTGCGCATGCACATAATTCATAGGAAAAGGTATAGAAAAGGGCAACAAATTATATGGGGTATGAAATTGCTTCCATATGAGGAGAGATTAAAAAGACTGGTACTGTTCACCTTGGAAAAGAGACAAATAAGGGGTGGGGGGAACACAATAGATTTTTTAATATCATGGTGTGGAGAAAGTGACTAGGGAAGTGTTATTTACCCCTTCCCGTAACCAGAATCCACCCAATGAAATTAATAGGCAGCAGATTTAAAACATAAGGAAGTACTTCAGCATGCAACCCACAGTCAGCCTATGGAACTCATTGCCGGGGATGTTGTGAAGGTCGAAACTATAACTGGGTTAAAAAAAAAAAAAGAATTAGTTCATCAGCCATGATGGTCCAGGATGCAACCCCCTGCTCTGGGTGTTCCTAGCCTCACTGCCAGAAGCTGGAAGTGGACAACAGGGTATGGATCCGTTGATAATTGCCCTGTCCTGTTCATTCCCTCTGAAGAACCTGGCATTGGCCACTGTCAGAAGACAGGAAATTGGTCTAGATGGACCATAGGTCTGACACAGTATGGTCATTTTATGTTATTTAAAAAAAAGTGGGGGGCTAGAATGGATTCTCCAGCAGAGTAGAACGGTTACTTACCTTCTGTAACTGTTGTTCTTCGAGATGTGTTGTTCACGTCCATTACACATTAGGTGTACGCGCGCCGCGTGCACGGACGTCGAAAACTTTTTCCCTTAGCGGCTCCCGTCGGGCCGGCAGGGCCCCCTCCTTCCCGCCAGAGCGGCGCCCCGCTCCAGGGTATATATATCCTTGCCGACCCGACCCCTCCGGTTCCTTCTTGCCGGAGACTCCGACAGAGGGGAAGGAGGGTGGGAAGTGTAATGGACGTGAACAACACATCTCGAAGAACAACAGTTACAGAAGGTAAGTAACCGTTCTTTCTTCTTCGAGTGATTGTTCACGTCCATTACACATTAGGTGATTCCCAAGCTTACCATTGGAGGTGGGTAGGAGTCAAGGTACAACTGAGTGTAGCACAGCCCGACCGACCATCGCGTCCTCTCTGGTCTGATGATGGATCGTGTAGTGGGCTGTGAACGTATGAACGGACGACCAGGTGGCCGCCTTACAGATCTCCTGGATAGGGACCTGCGCCAAGGCCGTTGAGGACGCTTGGGCCCTAGTCGAGTGGGCCCGGATCTCCGGGGCTGGAACATTGGCGAGCTCATAACAGGTGCGTATACAATGCACAATCCATGCCGACAAGCGCTGTGTCGAGATAGGCAAGCCTTTCATACATTCCGCAATAGCAATGAACAGCTGAGGTGTTCTGCGGAACGACCTGGTCCGTTGCAGGTAGAATGCCAACGTCCTTCGGACATCCAGGGTATGTAGGCTGCGGTGGTGAGGGTCCGTATGGGGTTTAGGAAAGAACACCGGTAGGCAAATGTCCTGCCCCATGTGAAACTGCGATACCACCTTTGGAAGGAATTTGGGGTGCGGCCTCAGTTGCACCTTATTCTTATGGAACACTGTATAGGGTGGTTCCGAAGAGAGGGCCCTCAATTCCGATACCCTTCTGGCCGACGTGATGGCCACGAGAAACGCCACCTTCCACGAGAGGTGCGTGAGGGAGCAAGTGGCTAGGGGCTCAAAGGGAGGACTCATGAGTCTTGTTAGGACTAGGTTCAGACTCCACGCCGGGACAGGCGGGCGCGAGTAGGGAAACACCCTTTCCAGCCCCTTGAGGAATCGGGCCACTGTGGGGTTGGAGAACACTGACACTCCCAACTCTCCCGGATGGAAAGCCGAAATGGCGGCTAAGTGCACTCTAATTGAGGCGGGCGCAAGCCCTTGATTCTTGAGGTGCAGTAGGTAGTCCAAGATAGACGGAACTGAGGCTTGTAAAGGCTGTATGCGTTGAGGCTCACACCAGTGGGAGAACCTTTTCCATTTTGCCAGGTAGGTCGCTCTTGTAGAGGGCTTCCTACTATTAAGGAGGATTTGTTGAACTTGGTGAGAGCACCTGTGTTCTGCATCATTCAGCCAGAGAGATACCATGCCGTGAGATGTAGCGAAGACAGGTTCGGGTGGAGTAGGCGACCTTTGTCTTGCGTGACTAGGTCGCGATGGAGGGGGAGGGTAATTGGATCGGCTATGGACAGTTCCAGCAGGGACGTGAACCAATGCTGGCGTGGCCAGGCCGGGGCGATAAGTATGATCGTCGCCCTGTCCCTGCGGGCCTTGAGGAGAACCTTGTGTATGAGTGGGAACGGAGGGAAGGCATATCTCAGGCTCCCTCCCCATGGGATCATGAAGGCATCTGCTAATGATCCCCGGCTGAGGTTCTGGAACAAGCAGAACTGAGGGCATTGGCTGTTGTCCCTGGTGGCGAATAGATCCACCCGGGGAAAGCCCCACCTCCGGAAGATCGAATGCAGGACGTCTCGCCTCAACGTCCATTCGTGCATTCGGTAGGATCGGCTGAGGCGGTCTGCTAAGCCGTTTTGAATCCCTGGAAGATACGTCGCGATGAGGTGTATCACATGGGCTATACAGAAGTCCCATAATTGGAGTGCCTCGCGACAGAGGGGAGAAGACCGGGACCCGCCCTGCTTGTTTATATAGAACATGGCGGTAGTGTTGTCCGTCAGGACTGCCACGCTGTGACCTTTTATGGTGGCGCGGAAGGTCTGACAGGCGAGGCGAACCGCTCTTAGCTCCTTCAGATTGATGTGAAGCAGCTTGTCTTCTCTGGACCACAGCCCTTGGGTCCGCAGTTCCCCCAGGTGCGCCCCCCAACCCAGGTCCGACGCATCTGTTACCAACATCAGAGTGGGCTGTGGGGCAGCGAAGGGGATCCCTTCGCATACCTGTTGGTGATCGAGCCACCAGCATAGCGAGCTCAGCACCTGGTTTGGGATCGTGACTACTTGATCCAATGGGTCTCTGTTGGGGCGATGCGTGCGGGCGAACCACAACTGTAAAGGCCGGAGCCTTAGGCGAGCATGTTTGACCACGTGTGTGCAAGCTGCCATATGCCCCAGAAGCTGCATGCAACACCTTGCCGTTGTCGTGGGGAATTTTTGGACCGAGCTTACGGCTCTCTGAATTGACATGAACTGTGCCTCTGGTAGGCTTGCCTGTGCGGCTACCGAGTCCAGGGTCGCACCTATGAAGTCCAGTCTCTGTGTGGGGACTAACGTGGACTTGGGCACATTGACCCGGAGGCCGAGCTTGTCGAACGTCTGCAAGGCCAGCGTCACGTGAGATCGGACCTCGGCCTCCGACCTGCCCGCGAGAAGCCAATCGTCCAGGTACGGGAACACACGCATCCTTCTTTTTCGAAGGAAGGCTGCTACCACGGACATGCACTTCGTAAACACTCGTGGTGCTGACGCCAGGCCGAAGGGCAGGACCGTAAATTGGAAATGGCGCTGGTTGACAACGAAGCGCAGAAACCGTCTGTGGGCCGGATTGATTGCGATGTGAAAATAGGCATCTTTCATATCGAGGGCAGCATACCAATCCCCCGGATCCAGGGATGGGATAATAGTTCCAAGGGAGACCATACGGAAGCGCGCCTTGATCAGAAACTTGTTTAGATTGCGCAGGTCCAAAATAGGACGGAGGCCCCCTTTCGCCTTGGGGATCAGGAAGTATCTGGAATAGAATCCTTTTCCCCTTAGGTCTGGTGGGACCTCTTCTACTGCTCCTGCAGCGAAAAGGGTCTGTACCTCCTGTAGGAGGAGTTGCTCGTGAGAAGGGTCCCTGAAGAGGGACGGGGAAGGGGGATGGCAGGGAGGGGGCGAGGAAAACTGGAGGGTATAGCCCGCCTTCACTGTGCGCTGGACCCAGCGGTCCGATGTTATGCGCAACCAGGCCCGGTAGAAATGGGACAGGCGGTCCTTGAAACCCAGAGGAGGATCCGGTATAGGAAGTGGTACGCTGTCCTCGGGCGTAGCTTCAAAAGCCTGGTTTATTCCCTGGCTGCGGCTTGCCCTGGCCGTGACTCTGGCCTTGGTTAGGCGTATTGTTACGTCTCCGCCTGTTATCCCTGCCTCGACGGCGGTAAGGCTCGTGCCGGGGGCGAGGGTGGTATTGCCTCTGTGGTGGCTGGGGTTTAAAGGGCTTACGCTGCGTCACCGGGGTGTGCATACCCAACGACTTAAGGGTCGCACGCGAGTCCTTAAGGCTATGCAGCCTGGCGTCCGTTTGGTCGGAGAACAAGCCCGAACCTTCAAACGGGAGGTCCTGCAGTGTGGTTTGCACCTCTGGTGGAAGACCTGAAGCCTGTAACCACGCCGAACACCTCATCACGACTCCTGACGCGATTGTTCTAGCCGCAGCATCGGCTGAGTCGAGGGAGGCCTGCAATGAGGTCTTGGCCACCGCCATCCCCTCGTCCACCAGGGCCATGAACTCCTGATGCGCGTCAGGTGGGAGGGAGTCCTTAAACTTGGCGACTGAAGCCCAAGAGTTAAAATTGTGCCTGTTCAGAATCGCCTGCTGATTGGCGATCCTTAGTTGAAGGCCCCCAGAGGAATAGACTTTCCTCCCGAACAAGTCCAGTCGCTTAGCTTCCTTGCCCTTGGGGGCCGGAGCTTGCTGGCCACGACGCTCTCTCTCGTTGACCGCTGAGACCACTAGCGAACAAGGGGACGGGTGCAAAAAGAGGAAGTCGAACCCTCTAGATGGGGCGAAGTATTTCCTCTCCACGCCTCTTGCAGTCGGTGCACTGGAGGCCGGCGTCTGCCACACCGTCTTACAGTTGGACTGTACTGTCCGTATGATCGGGAGAGCGACTCTGGAGAGGCCCTCTGGGCTCAGGATATCGACCATGGGGTCTTCCTGTTCTACGGTCTCCTCCGCTTGCAAGCCCAGATTGAGGGCTACCCTGCGAAGCAGGTCTTGGTGTGCCCGATGGTCAATCGGGGGAGGGCCGGACACCATGTTGCCCGCTACTGCCTCATCTAGCGAGGAGGAAGAGGTCGGAGCCTTCTGCCCCTCCTCAGTGTCCTGCAACCCGGCATCGACCAGTTGCTCTTCTGGGGCCTGACCCGCAGTGTGGGACTGGGACAGTACCGTACTCTGTGCCGAGTCCACTCCTTCCCGCTCCGGAGGTCTAGAGACCGTTGCCTCCTTATGCGATGGCGGGCGGTGCCGTGGGGAGCGGGATCGGTACCCCGGTGGCCTGGATCTCGAGGCCCTCGATGGGGGCCCTTGCTGGTGGTAGGCCCAGGGTGTCCAGAAAGGCCATTGGCTCGGCTGGCCCCATTGAGAATGGCTATAGTCCCTGCTGGCCTGCGACCTATGGCCATATCCGCCGTACCGGTCCGAGTCAGTCCCTGAGACCACGGACGGTGACCTGGAAGGCCACGGCGGAGCCATAGGACGGTGCCGGTCCGGGTTTGGGGAGTAGCGCCTCCGCGACCAGGATCTGGAATAGCGTCTCGCCGATCTGGACCTGGAATGGTACCGGTGGTCGCGGGACCGGGACCGGCTACGGCTGGTCGGCCTCGGGTAACCTACCGCCGACATTTCGCGGTGCCGACTCGTGTTGGGTTGCTGAGTCGGTGCCGACCGCTTGTTGAAGCCCGACTGCTGCGGTGCTTCCTGCGCTGAGGGTAACCGGGAGTCCACCGAAGCGGAGCTCGACCGGGACCGGTTCCCGAAACGGTGCCGAGACGGCGATCATGACGGGCGCACCATCGCCGGCTTGCCTCTGTGCGACAGCTTCGGCGGAGCGTCCTCAGCGCGTGCCGGGGCCTCGACGGACAATGCGATGAGGTCCTTAGCTGCCTCAAACGTGTCCGGAGTGGAGGGCTGTTCCAAGAGCTCCTCCAGCCCTTCATCCTCACTCGACACGCCCATCCCGGGGCTCGACGGGCCTTTCGGCGCCGGAGCCACTACCGGGGTCTGTGCCGGGGCCGTACCGGCCTTAGGGGCACTCGAGGTCTTCACCGGTGCCGCCCTCTTGTGTGGGGAGCGTCCTCGGGCCTTAGGTTGGCCCTTCGCTTTTGCCGGCGAAGACGACCGGCGTCGTATATGTCCCCGTTGGGTCGGTGCCGTGGGCTTCATGTGACCCGCCGGCGCCGGTTCCCGCACCGATGCCGGGGCGCTCCGCACGGAGGCAGACGGTGCCACCGAAGTGGAGGGCTGTAATGCCGTCTCCATGAGCAGCTGCTTAAGGCGAAAGTCTCTTTCTTTCTTGGTTTTGGGCTTAAAGGCCTTGCAGATCTTGCAGCGCTCTTTCTGGTGAGCCTCCCCCAGGCAACGGAGACACGAGACGTGGGGGTCGCTCAATGGCATAGGCCTGCAACACGTGGCACAAGCCTTGAAGCCTTGGGCGTACGGCATGCCCCGCCGCCCAGGGCCGGTGCCGGGGTTGAACAAACAACCACAGCAGGAACTTTAAGTACCCTAATGAGCTGTTAACTACTGCTCAACACTACTACAATACTAACTGATAACTGCTAGATAACACTAATGACTATTACTAAGGGACACTCTCAGACGAGAAACAGAGTTGTTCCAACGCCGCCACGGACGGTAAGAAGGAACTGGAGGGGTCGGGTCGGCAGGGATATATATACCCTGGAGCGGGGCGCCGCTCTGTCAGGAAGGAGGGGGCCCTGCCGGCCCGACGGGAGCCGCTAAGGGAAAAAGTTTCCGACGTCCGTGCACGCGGCGCGCGTACACCTAATGTGTAATGGACGTGAACAATCACTCGAAGAAGAACAGTGCCTTCCTGCTCCTCTGCTGTAAGAGGTATTCAGCCTCTTATGAATCCTCTGCATCTGTGACTATACAGAAATCACACTCCCAGTGCTTCCAAATTACTCCGCATGGTGCTTTTCACAGGAATGGAAGCAACACCAGCTACCGAGAGTCGGCATGGGTAGCTGTAGGGGTCTTCATGCTGAGACTAGTGTAGCAAGTGCTGAGGCCTACTCCTGAACTGCATGTACTGTCCTCAGGTCAAAGAACACCCTTACTATACCAAGAGTTGAAAGATCTCTAGGCAGGGGCCTCTGCCTACAGCTACCTCCCAGGCAATCTCAGCACCATGCAGGGCAGGCAATGCCTCTTGGAAGCAACGCCTCATCAGATGAGCCAGAACTCATCACCAACATCTTGCAGTCTATTTTGAGACAGAACTAAGGCTGGCAGGATCAAAAGGCACTTGCTATGAGAAGCTTTGTGTCTGGCTGGCTCCAACAAGGAACTGGGTGTAAGGTTCTGGTAGGGCTACGGTAGTGACAATTGCTGGGGCACAACTGACCAGTAAGGTGAAGGTGTCTCACGCTAGCCTTTATTACCTCAGAGAGCCAAAAGTAATTTGGGGTAGGATATTTCTGCCTTGCCCATAAGGGGAGCACAAGACCCAAGGGTGAGAATGCCTGGTATCTTGAACAGAAGCGACGTACTTAATTGCTTTCCAACGATATAAATTGCAATAGAATCATATGCATCTTCACCTTCCCCATTAAATGAGGGATACATGGTGGCATGGATCCTTCACTCAAAAATGAATTAACAGCTGGAGCGCTATCGCCTGCCACTCCCACTGAGCAGGGATGATATGCATCACCTGCTGCTCTTAATACTCTATAGCAGGGGTCTCAAAGTCCCGGCCCGCGGGCCATCTGCGGCCCAAGAACCTCCCCACTGCAGCCCATGGAAGAGAGACGCATGCAGCCAGCCATGTCTGCTGCTGGCACAGCCCCCGCAGCTCCCATTGGTTGGGGGAGAGGGACAGAGATACCATCACTAGTCATCGGGCAGAGTCAGCCATGGCGGCGGCATCATTAGTTGCCGGGCAGAGTCAGCCACAGAGGCAGCATCACTTTTTTCACAATGAATATAAACAAGTCAAAATACTGAACACAACTCTCTGATGCATACCTTGCTGCAATCCTGAAGGTTTCAACTGCTCAGTCACTGAGGCCAAACGTCAACAAACTGACAGAACTGAAGCGTTGCCAGGTGTCTGGCAAACACTAAAAACTCTCTGGCAGGCGAAGAATTGTATAAACTTGTATGACAGCTTTATTATTTCTAAGAAATTCAAAATAAAAAATACAATATAAATGTTTTCTTTTCTGAACATCATCTTCAGTGACATTATTGGCCCGCTGGGAGGACTGGAGGACTGGCACTGGCCCTAAGGTAAACTGAGTTTGAGACCCCTGCTCTATAGCTATGGGAATTGTTCCTGAGTCATGCATTGCAGAAGAACTTCTCTTCCTTGCCTAACACCCCCAACCCGATAACTCCTGATCCAAAGCAGGAGTTGGGAGATCAGATGCTCAAGCAGGCATTAGATCTAGTTACATCAAATCCACCGTTACAGATAATGACACTGGTAACTGTCAGGATTGGTGCAATGGATAGTGAGGGTACTGAAGTCCAGATCAAAGGCTCCTACATCAAAGAAGACAGCAGCCCAATAGCACTCAAGGCTACAATCTGCCCAGATGACAAATTGGTGCTTTGAGGCATTGAGGGGGTGCGAAGACCGACGACAAAATTGAAGACACATGCAGACTAGATCAGATCAGACAATATCTGCTGTTGCCTTTGAGAAGCCCCATGTTGAGGTAACATCAAATGTCATTCAAAGCAGGGTAATTGGAGGACTCAATAGGGGCATACAGAAGTGCGGAGGACAGCGTTAGCCATGAATAAAGAGATGACTGATGATGCCATAACTGAAGTCCATTTTCCTAAGCCACCTGTGTGGCTGCTAGAGGCACTGAAGGTGAACATGACTCAGGGACACCAATGCATGGGGTCATAAAAGATACTATGACAGCAGCTGTCATGAATACAAACCCTCAGTGTCTTGGCTAAAGCCTTAACTCTACCTGGTGGGGACTTGAAACTCGAGGCTCATTTGGGCCATAAGTCAACCTTAGTTAAGCTAATGCAGGCAGTCAGGATGCTCATTCTGGGATTCTTCGAGCACATGGTGCACCCCAGTCAGTTATGTTCTGTGCCACGGCAGACGAGGTCAGTCAGGGTCAGCATTTCATTACCTTCATGGTACTTCTGGAAGTTGTTGGGTTGTCTTCCTTGATCCATTCCTGCGGTAAGAAAAGGATTAAAAAATTAAGAAGGTCTATGCAGCATTGGTAAAAATAGAAAGGGTGAAAGATAGTGAGAAGATGCCCAAAAGAGCCGAAAATAATTACGTTGAAGGCTGCCAAATTCCCGAGGAAACAACAGCGCTTTCTTTTATGGGGCAAGGTCATGGACGGGAAAGAGAAGCCCCAAGAAAGTAATGACACTTTCCAGTGAGTCCCTTTAACACAAACTCACAGAAAGGGTATTTTTCTGAACCAATTAGTAGTTATTTTAGAGAAAATATGAGGAGAGGAGGGAATTTAAATATAAAATTTTTATCCCACTGCCAATTCTCATTTGACGTGCTTACCTTGCTCATAAACCAACTGTGCTATGGTGTGAGAATGACTGACTATAATAGCTGAAGCTACAGAAATAAAATAGGATTTAAGGGTATACAATATATCTGCAGTAGCCTAGACCAGTGGTCTCCAAAGTGGGGTGGGGCAAAATGGTAGAGCCGGCACGGCAGGGGGTGCGTGCTCAAAGTGTTTTTACTGATAGGGGTGCGCGATCAAAAAAGTTTGGAGACCATGGGCCTAGACTGAGCATCCTGAGAGATACAGCACAGAACAAACAGTCTGAGAGAAAAAGAGTGATGGGGTGAGGAGGGAATACACGCTTTCCAATTCAGGGTGGCTGCAGACCAAAACTATCTCTGACATTAGTTCGAGTAGCCCAACAGGCTGTTCTAATTTACAGCAGCTTTACCAGGGCTGACCTGCAGCTCACAATCTCTGCAGTAGTGAGTGTTACAAACCCAAGCTTTCTTTCTGTGGCTCCTGGCATGGCCCCTATACCAGGGCCTGGGAAGGGGGGCAGCCTTGGGCTTCTTTTATTTGCCCTATACTGTTCCTGTGCCAAGAGAATTCTCTCCTGCATTCCTGCAGCTCCTTCGTGGCCTTTATATGATGCTCAAGGAGGATTCAGATGCTGTAACAGGGGCCACAACCAATTCCAATATGTTTTAAGGAGAATCAGTTGCAATCAATAAAGCTAAAAAAAAATTAAACATTAACAGATAGCTACATAAATAGCAACAGATCGAGGAATGCCCCAAATCCTATTTTTTATTAGTTAAGAACGTTTTCTATAAATTCTAGTTTAGGGAAAAGAAGCACATTATCTTTAATAAAGTGCTCCAGCTAGAGCTCCTGTAGAAAACCAAAATCTTCTCAGATTTTGTGTTTCTGCCTGCATAGTATATATTGTTCTGAATTTACCATTTTAACTGAAACAATCTCATTTTAACTCAAATGTGTCAAGCTTAGTTTGAAGAATTTTTATTGTAAAGAAAATCTCCAATGAGCTGTTAGCAGAGGTGTGTGGTGAAGAAAGGGAATCAGATTTCTGTTATTCTAATTTGACAGCTTCTAAACCAGGCACAGGAAAAAGGTAATTGTAGTGGGAAGTGAAGAGAAAGAACATATCTACTACTCCTCACTTGTATTTATGGTAAGAAAATGTGAAAAAGTTATCCTACAACATAACACTTGTTCCCTTTCTGCCTGATTTTGGAAGCAAAATAATAAAAGGAGGTGGTGTTTAAAAGAAAAGAGGTACTTCCTTAAAGTCAAGAAATTGAAGAGGGGAGAAAAAAATCTCTAAACTTCTCTAAGGCAGACCTTACTGCATGGGATTCCAAGTGAATACTCAGGAAGAAAAAAAAAAGATAACAGGAGACTTGAGAAAACAAAACCATTTACCTCCCTTAAAACAAAGAAAATATTTATATATCTATACACACACACGAGCAGGGTAACAAGAGCAACCAGGTGGGCAGGACCAGATGGAAACGGTCCTCAGCTGGTTTCTGAAGTAGCACTGGGTAGGAAATTAGTGGAGCTTCTACTGCTGTTCTCTTAGGGTCCTCTGGTCTAGAATCTAATGGAACGTGACCCCAGCTGATTCTCTGCAGCAACTCACAGGCTTTGAAGAACCTAGAAAGGAGAAGCATGGCAAGTCTCTCCCTCTTCTGGGAACCCTGTATCAAGAGAAACTCCATTTTGGAGTTAGCCTCTTTATCTAGCCTAGAAGTTGTCTCTTCTTTGAGTCTAGCAGTAAGCAGCCATTTGTGTAAGGAGGGATATGTTGGGCTTAATTGTTTTGTGTTAGCAACTGAAGAGCAAGTAAGGTAAGTCATCAGCTCTCTGTCCTCCATGAGATTTTCCATAAAAAAGGGCAGAAAACTCATCAGTTAGAATCAACCTGAGGAAGTGGAGTTTACTGCAACACATTGAACTAAGCTTGTAAAATGAACTGAGGAGGTAAAGAGAAGACGCTTACCTTAGGTTCTGAGCAGATAAGAGCTCAGGGAAGATCTAAACCCCATTTAAATATACTAAGCCCAATAAATGGGATTTAGATTTGTTTTCAGTGTTGTCTTTGTACAACTCAAGTTGTATTCAGTATTTTGTTACTCTTTGGTTGTCAGTAGTAAATGCTTTCACAAGCATAGTGTGAAAAAGCTAATTTCAGCATGATCTACAGTTTGCCACCCTAATCTGATCACCATGATAGGCAGGAACAACTCTGAAATCCATCTTCCAAACGGGTCCAAATGATCAAAAGCAACATGCCTGATTCTGTGTGTCCCTGCACATTGTATATTCATTAATACAAAGGAGGAATAAAACAATAAAATTCTGATGCAGCAGTGTTTTACACCCACTTTGCACTGAGATAAATGATTACACAAGATGCAGGCCAATGGAGATTCAGAGCCTATGTCAAATGCACAGGCCTTAGAAGAAAACATTATGTCTCAGAAAAATCAAAAAGAATGATTTTTCTGGCTGAAAAGCCATGTGAACATAAGATGTATGCCAAACCTCACCAGATGCTGATTTCAAAGGGCAAGGCTTTCTGGCAGTGAAGTAATCATAAAAAAAAAAAAAAGACTGTTCCAGTTGAACACACAGTATGTTCAGAGGAAAAAAATGAAAGCAGAGTGATGTGACTCAACTGGACAGAACATACACACTGTTTTACTCAGTGAACCAAAACTTGCATGGCCTTTCTTTCCAAAGGGGTCACTTTATACAGTCTTCCCTGAGTGTGTAAAACCTAGATGTTACCACTGCCTCAAAGAAAAGGCAACATTTAGAAGTGAGGCAGGGAAAGGGATCAACCGAAGTTCACTTCGCCTTCCCATCTGATTTGAAGACTGGGTGGAAGGTTCTCCTTTTCAGGTAGAAAGCTCCTTCTCAAATTTTCAAACTCAGATTTGCAATTCAGACTATGATCTGGTTAAAATAAAAATCTTTCTGCCAAGGTAACTGCCATCATTTGGTGGAAAAAAACAACAACATTTTACCTGAAAAGTAAAAAGTAAACCAGGTGTCTTATTTTAATTCCCCCTCTGTTGAGAGCATTACAAGTACTCAAAATCTATACTGTAGTAACCCTGATCATCTCATTTCATTAATGAACATAATTTCAAATGCTTCTGAAAAATGTCTCTATTCCAATAAGTTAATGTACAGTGTACAATAATCATCCAATTCCTGTGGAGAAAACAGATAAGTATTTGAACAATTCAGCAAAATTTACATAAAAGCCTTAATTGTGATTTTATATTTGAAAATACATTAGTTTTCATTCCAGTTCACTTACTAACATTATGAAGAAGTTTTGAACAAGGGTTTAATAAAAATAATAATGAACATGTGGTAAAAAAACAAAAAACCCTGTTACAGATTATTATTTACTTTGTATTTTTAAAAATTCTGAAAATGGAGTAAAACATTTTTGTGGTTTTGTTTTTATTAATTTTGAGAATACCATTTAGAAACCAGAATGCTGGTAACTTCACCCACAGGGTTCTATAAAATTGATTCTTCTTTCATAGGTCCTTTAAAGATTCAATGTTCTTGAATATCAAAACTCAGTTCTTTAAAAAACATTGCTAAGAACTTCCAAGAATATGAATCAAAATGCAAACAGAAGTTGGACTTTGTACATTTCTGCAACTACTACTAAAATAAACTAATTACATAAACACTCTCAAAATAACACAATGGGATTCAACTTCATTTTAGACATTTGGAAAGCAGTGTCATACTTTATTTTAAATAAACCCATGTAAAAACAAAGTTAAAATGAAAAAAATGGTACCTGAAAAATAAATTATTTGATATAAAACAAATCAATAACTTAAAAACATACTAATATACAAAATGATTAACGATATACTGTACAGTATGGGAAACAATTGATAAAGCCTTCTGTCCCACAAAACAGATTACTTTATAAACAAAAGGTTACATAAGTTAAGGGAAATGAAATCAGTAAATAGACTAGAAGTACATTATTATTCAAACTTACTGGTCAAATAAAAGGTTTATCCCAACTTATGATGCTTCAAATGTCTCAAGTCATTTTCTTCTTAATGACCAAGTGAAAAAGTTTAGCTATATCACTGAAAGGTTGTTTAAAAATGTTTAAAAATAGAGAACAATAATTAATATGAGAATGAAGTTTCTAAAATGTGAACACAGTAGCAATATTTCAAGATTTCAGGTAGCTGTTCCACTATTACTGAATTTCCATCATCATGAACAAAAGAATTTAGTGTTGAAAATTCCACTCAACAGAAAAATATTTCTAGTTAAAATTGTCCTTGTAAATTGTTTACCAAGTGTGATATACATCAAAGAATTGCAGCAAGATTGAACAAAGCAACAACAAGTTTTAAAGGCAAAGCCACTCACTGGATGCTTTGTGTTCTGTTTTAGAGATCATAAAAGCTTTAACATCAATTGTGTTTTTATCATGCACAGGGAAAAATATACACCTAATTTTTTATTAAATATATTTTACTACATATGAATGATACAAAAAAGCATACAGAAAAAATAATGCTGTACCTGATTAGAACTAAGAGAAGAAATTTAGAGAGAAGTTAAACTTCAATTTTTAATTCTATCGGTTATACCTTGGACACTCTAAGCTGTGCATTACACAAGTACCTCAACTTAAAAATGGAAGTGGGGTCATTGTGTTTTCTTTGAAATCCATGTATTTTCATAATGTGGCGGAAACCCAGTAGCATATACTACAGATCACAATGCTTAGCTTTTGGATCAATATATTCCTCTATCAATCCTACGGTGCTGGGTTTTCCCAGTATTAACAGGAAGTGCAGACATAATATTAAGGAACCTGCCTTCAGCACAGCAGAAGACTCTTCTGCCAACAAATATAGAGATTAAAGAAAATGTGGTACACACTAAGTGACAAATTCTTGTCCTTGACTAAATTAATGCAACTCCAATGACTTAAAAAGAGGTGTGCCTGTTCATAGTAGGCATGAATTGGTCCCATCTCCCTAAAACTAATTGTTTGGAGCCCCAAAAAAACCTGAAATGGTGTAATAAGGTGCTTGCTCAACAATGATACAAACTTCCCATTTTGGAAGTCAAAATTCGGTAACCTTATATCAGAGGTAGTATTATGACAGAAAGCCCTATGTGGAGGGTGCTCTGTGTTTTACTTTTGAGAATTATGGAAAACCATGACATCACCAATATTTCATTAAAAAGTTGTGCATTTTTAAAAAAAGAAGTTTCCACAAACTATATAACATTTTACAGGTAATTATTAGAAGTCCTAATTCCAATAAGCAAATTTTTGTTAGAACTAATCAAGTACATTTGGGGACACCCTTATAAAATTAATTAGAAGTACATATTATGTAATTATAAACTGTACACATTTAACTTTAATCACTCCAGTTTAGCATATACTGAAGCTGAGACCCTTTTCTGAAATTTTTGAAGAACCTCCATTTTATTGCCTAACCGGAACATTAAACAACATAAAATTATGTAACTGCTTATAAGGAGGCTGGGAAATACCTATGTTTGAAATTTAACATTCACAAAGATTGGATTTCATTTTTAGGAAAAAGTGACTGATATTTTAGTTGAGGCTTAATTCAATTGCTGAAAACTATCTCTTATAGTACTCGCTACAGTATCTTATTCCAAAACTTTGAATTGCTTTGTAAAAGTAACATTGCTAGAACTTTGCATGCTCCTATAAAAACAATGTTAAAAACAGCTGACTTACAAACCTTTAGAAGTAAAGGTATTCAAACCCATTTGGTCACCTGCAATAAAGTAAATGACCATATACTGACCACCTACAAGTAACTGCAGTGAGAAATTCATAACCTATTCCAAGATCTTGAATACCTCAATACTATCAGTGTGTTTTCTGATACTATCATGATGCGGATGTGCTGGAAAAAAACCCCAAAAACAACCAAGGGGAAAGAAAAAAAAAAGTTTAGACATACATCACTGAGGGGATATTGCCCTGGAGAGTGATGCCTCCTACTCTTTCCCTTCCATCCCCAGCATGATCTTGAAATCCTTCACAGTCCCAATCCAAAAGAACTGAAGAGGAGGGGTTGCCATAGGCTCAGGGGCAGGAGGCAGCATGACTGTTTTGGCTCAGTTCCACCCCCCTCCACACCTCATAGCAGTGTGGGGGCACAGGATCCTAAATGAACCAAATATCTTATGATGCAACAGCTTCAAGAATAAAGATACCCTCCTGCTCACTTTAGTGCATGGGAACAGTTTGCAAATAGGAGAATCGAGGGGTCAATGTATTTGGAACACACAAAAAAACACTATGAGAAGTTGCTTTACTTCGTCTCAGTTCATAGCTTTCATGATTCTCGGTATTATTTTGTTGCTGCCAACTCATGTGAAAGAGTTGTATTTATCTTTGCATCTTGTACAAAAGCACATAGCAGCATTATAATTTTATGTATTTATTTTTTGCTTTTAAAGTGAAATTCCCCCTGTGCTAATGACCAACACAAGCCTATACTGAAGGCTAAAGTGGCACACGAGCCTTGTTGTTAACCCTTCTACACAAGGGTGAATTCCATCCACAATGGGATCTTGTGAAGCAAACAAAAAATGGATTGTTGGAGGATTTAAGAAATATTACTTATATTATATTAATATAAGTAAAATGGACTGGAAAAAGCCAGTTTCTGAATACTTTTTCAATTCATTTGAATTCTTTTGAAAACATTGAATTTTACCAGATTAAAATATATAATCTAATACTTTAAAAAAATGTCTTAACAACAACAGCTAACGCCCAGAACATTTTAATGGAGTTTTAGAAGTCATTCCATGGTTATAATTAGGATAGTTTTGCCTTACCTATAAAATTGTCTCATCTTAAGAGTGAAACTCCATCAGTCATGCAAGAACTGCCAGGTAGCCATGCCCATATCAAATTCTGGAAGCAGTCCTATGCAGACAATGTGGTTAGTATCCAAACTTTGGTACTGTAAGAGCCTGACTGGAGCAACAGCCCCAGGAAATGCTTGGAAAGATTAACAAAAAACAAAGAACAGGTAAACAGAAGGAATGATTCCAGACTGGCAAAGGTTCCCATCCAACCTACATTCCAGGATGAATGACAGAGTGGCATGAAGAGAAGTGTACACATCTATGGAAGAACATTAATGCAAACAGTAAGACCAGACATCCAATTCTGAGGGTAGTTTTTCCATGCCCTCTGTACAATTTCTATCAGCTGAGATGAGTACCTAAAGTTCTCAAGTATCATCCTTGTCACAGTCTCCAAACAGTCAAAAGGGTGTTACAGGAGCAAAGGCAAACAACTATGTGCTTGATCAACAGGAAAAGCAATCCACCTTCCAAAACCCAGGAACCTCTGTGTTTGGGGAAGAATGGAGGTAGCTGAATATTATTAAATGAAGCAAACAGATCCACTTGTGGGCAGACTCACATAAAAAATGTCTGTCGTATCACTGATTTCTTCTATTGATGTTCTCACTTGCCAGTCCCTTGGGGTATGCAGGTTGCCTTGAACATAAGTGGATATGAATTAAAAATGGGCTCATTTTTGGAGATTATATAAACTGCAAAGATTCTGTTTTCTCATTCAATCAGAATGGCTGGTACGTAATGAAGAAAACCCTGTGCCCTCCAGACCTATTGTCCTTCGTTGCATGAAGTTTAGATTCTTAACTTCTCTGGACCAGAACCCTTGACACAGTCTGTGACCCAAGTGCACATTCCATCCTTTGAAACCTTGTAATTGTGGTGACAGAATTATCCTGGAAACAGATAACTCTAATAGCAAATTGCCCTTCAATAGGGATTTCTTATGCAACAATCGCTGGAGTGATGTCTGGATCTGGAGAGAAAGTAAATTAAGGAGTTCAGCGAGTCTTTCCAACTATCTCAGACAGAACAAAGGCCAGAAGAATTCTTATATGTAGTATTGGGGATGGGTATGATGATGGTTATGATTTCTGTACACTCCCTGAGGGCTAAGAGGCCAAAAAGTACAACTACAATGCTGGAAGTGGTGACAGTCCAGGTAGAAATGGAAATGTGTGGTATGCTGGATGACTAGGCACATCAAGGCAGGCACACTTCTAAACCACCAGGCAGAAGAAATCATTGATTTATCTTATTAGAATTGAGTGTGTAAAGACTGCAGGATGGAAACAGAGGGATTTGAGAGAAAGCAGGTCTGGTATGGGTCAGAACTAACCCATCCGGTTAGTCATCAATAAGTAATGTGAACACATGCCCCAATTTCTCTCCACCTGGGGAGTCAGATTGGAGTTGTTAGGGACAGTGACAAAAAAGGACTTTGAGCACACTCTCTGGCCAGATATAAAGTGGCCCCTAGACCTGGAGGACTGAAAGGGAGATTTGTAGCTTTATCTGTCTGGCATTATCCCCTGAGGAATTAAATGAACGTACCTCCTCCTGATTTTCTCCTGCCTAGGTGAATGGTAGTTTGCTCAGGTGAATGGCCTCATTGACAGATTAAGGGTTCCCTCCAAAATTGCTAAAGGAAACTTGGATCAGATGGGTTCTAGAAACAGAATCTGTATCCCCAAGTGTGAAACCAGGATGTTGTGTCTCAATCTTACTGAGCAGAGGTGTATTGGAAGGGTTTAAAAAAAAAATCTGTAATGTTGCACGAAGCAGCCAAAGGAGAGCAATGTCAAAGTCTCTGAGGATATCGCTAAGAGTTGTCATTACTCTGCTTTAAGAGCAAGGTTTGGCAAGCTCACAACAGTGAAGCTTTTGATGTGGCTGCATGGGCGAGAGCCGTTTTAATGGTTTAATACCACAAAGGCATCATAATCTCTTTTTAAAGACTGGTCTGTGCAACTATCTACCATGCCCTTTACAGCAGCAGCCCTGCTCCCACTAAAATGTTTCTTAATGAGCCATGAGATGGAGGGAACTACAAGGAAGGTTCTTGGATCTTTAAAGATGCACTCTTGTGGAGGAGTCTAGGGCTGGTAAAAGAGTTGATGGGACACCGTGAGAGGAATTTATTTAAATAATAAGAACCCCAGCTCTAATATGGAGATATGGGTAAAGCAACCCTGATATAGCTGCTGAACCCCCCAAAACTAGTATCTAGCCACAGGATACAGGAAAAGAACGACTCATTGGCAGGAAACATGAGTGATGGAAAGGAAGCACTGGAAATAGCAGCCTGTCCAAGGAGGAGCTCATAGAGGGGGCCCACTGTCTACCTTTTACCTGGTGGCAGCTGCTGGTTTTGAAGGACATTATCCTACAACTGTCTGATGCGGACTGTGCTTCTCAAAGGCTTGGGGCATGGAGTAAATGGGAATGGCAACAAAGGAAAGGCAGCACACATTAGGCAGCAGAAAGAACTTTAATATACTGCACTAGAGCCAAGGCATCTCACTCAACATTGCTAGAGACTTTGGAAAAGAGCTCTGCTCTTGCTGGGCTCTTCTGGAGCCAGCAGAGAGAGGCTATGTACAACCACAAAGGAGCCAACCATTAGAGCAGTAAATGACTGGCTGCTGACAGCAAAAAGTGCATGCTGCAGATTAAAGGAAAGGTCAACAACTGACTGAAGAGCGAGTAAGAGCCAAACAATGAAGTACCGGGAAAGGAGAGCACAAAATTCCAGCAGCAGCACAGGACTGGAGGTCCTGATGCTGAAAAAAGAGAAATCATAGTTGTGATGCAGATAGGATCTTAAAGAGCCTATGTTTGGGCACCATACAAACAAAAACAATTCTGCATGGGACTGCCTCCAGAATCTGAAGTGACTACTCATTAGTTCTTGGGGATTGGCACAGGTTCACTCAAAAGATAATTGCTGACAAGTTGTCCCAATTTCTGCATTTTCTCTGAACTCTGGTGACAGAACACAGATAAGATTCTTGCAATAGTTTGTCAGGTGAAGTCCCTGCTCACACACACTAGCTATGTACCTACATACCTTACATAGCACATTTTTGATAAAAGAAATATTGTTCAGTCTGTCTACAAAGCAACATATATGTGTTTAACTGAGTATCTGGCACATACTTTCTATGTGACAGATTTATTGTAATGCTTTTGTTTTCACACAAATATTTTCCCCTACTGGTCTGTCAAAAGGACAGATTAATGGATTTTAATTTTAATGAAGACCTATAGTACTTTAAAGCAAAATTCTTTTAATATTGGACACTTTGTGCAATACTTGGCAAAAAAAATAATATAAAATAAAAAACAAAACAAAATTCGAGCAAAACAAAATCAAATTTAATGGTCTTAAATGCAAAAGTAAAAACAAACAAACAAAAAACACAAAAAAGCAAAAGAAAATTAACAGAAACAGAACAACTCAAAGTTTCAAGGCAATCTGCAGAAAACTTGGGGGATTAATCTTTAAATCTACAATCAGTTTTTTGTTAATATCTAACTTGTACGAAGTAAGTACTTTTCTGCTGAGTGTTCAATAAGTAAAGCTAGTTGTCAAAACAAAATCCTATTAAAATAGAAAAATCTAGCACTCGTTAGAAGGGATGCGAGAAATACAATGCTCAAATGTTTATAACTGTTTTTACAAAATGGAACTACCCTTAGGAATTCAAACTATAATGATCTTTGAAACTGAATAATTATCTTGCTGCATTACAATGTACCAGTAAGTAGTGCATCATGCATTAAATATTTGGACAGAAGAGATTCAGTTTGATGAAGTAGAAACATATATTCACACTGTTTTTGGAGTTTCGTTTTGACTCTGAAATCTTCCGAGTTTCTCTGAAACTCTTTGGTCCATTCCTATGAAAAACTGGGCTTAAAATTTTTTGTAAAACCTTTTAATTTGACAACTTGGCCACTGTTCAGTGTGCAACTTACCTCATCAATGGTGTTAAAAGTTATGCTGGCATGCTACTACTTACAAGACCTTCATGTTATGAAGTCTAATCCTCAACTAGATGTAGCAATGAAAATTACTTTAAAAAGCAATGTACTGCCAACATCAGTATTTCTCAACTTTTTTATCAGGCTATTGAGGACTGAGGGGAGGACCATACTAACAGCATCCGCTTGATAGTTTAAAATTAAAAAAAAAATTTTTAAAACAAAAAAGAGTTCCAGTTTTTGCAGACAACATTCAATAGAACAAATGTTAGTCTCATAAGTGAAAGCATGCTTCAATTTTACCACCATCCAGAGGGTCTAGTTAATGCAATCTACTTAAGATTTTACTTTTTTTTTTTAATATATAGTTTTAATGAAATAACTTAAGGAACTTAAAATTGGTCTAACATTGTGGGATTTCAAACATTTGAACATGTCAGTTGCATCCCAGAGTATAAAAACCTTTTTCACTTCTCATTTAGACTAAGACAAACACTTGTGAAAATTGGCGCAAAATGAGTTTTACACTAACAAAAATGTTTTAACTTCGGTCACTCCATTATCTATTCCATACAAAAAGCACGAGCAAGTTATTTGTGGGACTTGTTGGTTTTGAAGGAAACCTGTAAGATTTTGTCCCCCAGGCGGTAGCCATTAAGACTTGCTATGGCCATCGCAGCTTCTTCATAGTTTGTCATGGTCACAAAACCAAACCCTTTGCACTTGTTGGTGTTGAAATCGCGAATAACTTTCACATTGGTAACCGCACCAAAGGGGCCAAACATCTGCCAGAGGATTCCCTCATCAGCATCTTGACCAAGGTTGTAGATGAAGATACACCAGCCAGAAGATGCGTTCCCTGGAACATTTACACCAGAAAGCCCACTCATGTGATCTACACCCATAGGAGAGAACCTAGCAAATAAAAAGCACAATATTTCATGTAAAAGTTCAATACAATCAAGCAAATTAACTTGAAAGGGAAGCAACTGAATATTTTCTATATAAGCATCAAAACTTCTAAACAGAGTAAAATGTTTCACCTCCCCCGTTTATCATAAGACAATCAAACTGGCAGCTGATAGAGAGAAGAGTTAAATTCAGCAATGTGTCTACATTAATGGATAACTACATAAGAATAGATAGGCAATGAAAGAGTTGCCTGGTGATGTGACAATCCTCAAACAGGATATACAAGGCTGGTTTACATACTCACATACACTATTAGGGATGACTTAGGGCAGCAATATGGAACTACTCAGTGCTTAAAAATAAGCCAAGAATCCCTCCCACATGCCCCAACTAGCCTTAAATCAACTGATCTTTGTCTACAAGGGGCTTGTGCCCAATTCCCTCCTGGAGCTAATCCTGCCTTTACTGCAGTGTCTCGGGGCCTCACTGGTCAAAGGGTTTTTTGTGGCAGCAGATACAGCTTGACCCCTTCTCCACCATAAAGCAACAGTGAAACACTCCTGCTCACAACTGGCTGCTACACTGAACACAGGCAGACACCTCAAAGTCCCTACCACAGTAGGCAGGGAACTACTAGAGTTTCCCTAACAAGTGCATATTAGTTGGAATAACCCACAATTCCTAGTACACTGTTAATATGTCACTTTCAGTGCATTCTGATTTAAGTTTGGTAATGCACTTGCATAACTGATGTTTAATTCCAGTAACTATCATTTATAATTAATTAAATAGCCACTTCAGTTTTTAAATATTAATTCTAAAGTTTCTTCTGCCAAATATAGATTATCCATGAATGTATAATTTAAAAATAGTACTTTTTTAATGTAAATCCAATGGGGTTGAGTCTACTTTCATTTACACCAGTAAAACTCCAGTGACTTCTCTGGGGTGGACTCTTGATTTACATACATATGAGAAGAGAACCAGACCCAATATGCCTGTGCTTCCTCATCCCCAATATACATTTCTCCCCTTCCTCCTCACCCCCAGAATCCTGTCTTGACTCCTCCTGCACAATGACCCAGAGGTGTCTCAGAATTTCTGAACCTTTGCTCTTTTCCGTTTTGCTTTTTTCTTTCCCTCCCCAACCAACATCCCACACCCTTAGTTATTTCATCCCCCACTTCTATTCTGCTGACCTAGGAAATTAAATCAATAAAATTATTTTAATGACGCATTAGGGTTGCATAGTTAAGCACTCAAAGATCAGCAAGTGTCAAAGTTAAGGCCAAAAGGTACAATTTTAACTGTGATCCCATGCACTTATATGTTTAACAATCTAAATTTGTGGTTCCATGTGACTCCAGGAATACTGTGTAGTAGTATGCTATAGCTGAGAAAGTTGTTAGCCTACTAAAAGCAGGCTGAAGCATGCAAGGCTGCTGTACGTAGCCCACACATTAAGTGCCCAAAACAAATTTTCTGATGTGCAATTTTTGTATTTGTACAATTCTTTACTGAGCAGATCCAAGTAATCTGATGACTAACATCTTATGTCCTATCAAGCAGTTCTCACTTTAAAAAATAAAATAGATTTTTTGTGTTTTTGTGTGTGTTACGTTTTTGGTTCTTCTAATGAAAACCTTGAGCTTTCATTTGTTTATCCAAGTCTTACTTGGAAGGAGAGGCCTATTTTCCTGTAAATCATTCTTTGAAGATATACAATCTTGGGTTCCTGCAGTCAGTGCTTTATTGCACCCCTTGCTGTCAAACCTAGGTGCCTCCAACCCTCACCCAGCATTCTAACCATTGGCTATGGTCATGGCAACAAGTGAAAATACTCTAAAGAGAAGAAAAACCAACTTCCTGTGGTGAACAGGGTGGATAAGCTAATGTGTATATACGCAATAATACCCATCTCAACAGATTTCTCACTCTTGAGACTAAAAAGCTACAAAAAGAAGAACAGGAGTACTTGTGGCACCTTAGAGACTAACAAATTTATTAGAGCATAAGCTTTCGTGGACTACAGCCCACTTCTTCGGATGCATATAGAATAGAACATATATTGAGGAGATATATATATATATACACACATACAGAGAGCATAAACAGGTGGGAGACAACTCCCACCTGTTTATGCTCTCTGTATGTGTGTATATATATCTCCTCAATATATGTTCCATTCTATATGCATCCGAAGAAGTGGGCTGTAGTCCACGAAAGCTTATGCTCTAATAAATTTGTTAGTCTCTAAGGTGCCACAAGTACTCCTGTTCTTTTTGCGGATACAGACTAACACGGCTGCTACTCTGAAACCTAAAAAGCTACAGGGATGTTACTAAAGAAAACTACAAAGAGAACTGCAACAAGCATTTTCTGTAAACAAACATGGACAACAGGTTTAAAATTAAGAAAAACCAGAGTGGGATAAGATACTCCCAAAACCACAAGAGATTATAAACAGACACATTGCAAAAAAAAAAAAAAAAAGGCTATGCAGTGTTGTTGTAGCCATGTTGGTCCCAGGATATTAGAGAAACAGCATAGGTGAGGTAATATCTGGACCAACTTCTGCTGGTGAGAGAGAAGCTTTCGAGCTTACACAGTGACCTGCTAAGCTCACAGCTTTAATATCCTGTGGCTATGACTTCCGACACTGTACAAACAAGTATTTCTTTTTATCAAAGTTAAATTCGCTGGCTTTTAAATTTTCCTGGTTGCTCTCTTGTTCTAGTATTATGAGGCAGGATAAAGTCTCATTTCTAAACTAGAGACCTAATCTTTTCAACACCAACATCCTTTCATACTTGTAAACATTTTACTTGTCCTTCCCTAGATCCTTCTATTCTAGTTGCATCTTTTTTGGAATGAGCTGACCAGAACTGGATATAGCATTCAATGTGAGAGTGTTCCCTCAATTTACTTAATTATGATAAAGGAAGAGAGAGTGATTTTGAAACCATTGTATCATCATTTAACAACTATTTTGTTTTGACCACATCTGCACACTGAGCAGAGGTTTTTATTGAGCTATCTCCAATGATGTCCAGATCTTTTCTCCTGAGTGGTTACAATTAGATTCTAGCTATGGGTAGGAACAGTCCATCCTTTACCATATGGGTGTTGACAACCCCTTCATGTTGCAGGCTTTCCAGCCTGAAACAGGGAACAATGGGTCAGAGAGTAGTACCAAGTGAAATAAGAGCATTCAGTAACAATGTGCTATTGCTTTGCCTAGACCAGCAGTTCTCAAACTATGGGGCGGGCCTTCCAAGGGCGGCATGAGCTGAGTGCTTTTTCTGATTTTTGTTTTTTGTAGCGCTCTCGCGGTCGGTCCCAGGGTGGTTGGGGTTTGTGCAGAAGGGCTGTACCCTCCTGGGAGGTGGAGATAAATGGCACAGCAAGGTGCTCTCCTTCCCCCCACCTCCCTCAATCCCTCACCAGGAGGTAGCCCAGGCTAGGGCTCTCTCCTCCTGTCCCCAATCCCTCACCTGGAGGTGGTGGGGCTCCGGCTGTCAGTCTGGGGTGGCAGCAGCACCACAGAAGTAAGGGTGACAATGGGGCACTAACTCTGCTGTGAAAAGTGATATTGACGAATACCACTTTTCACATTGCCAACCTTACTTCTGTGCTGATGCTGGCGTGGCGGTGCCTTCAGAACTGGGTGCCCAGCCAGCAGTCATTGCTGTCCGCTCTGCCTTCAGAGCTGGGTGGCGGTATTTGTACTTCTGGGGAGGGGAGGGGAGGGGAGGTGCGTAAACGGCTACAGACAAAGAAAGGGGGGAAGGGGAGCTGATCAAATAAGTTTGAGAACCATTGGCCTAGATAGACCACGTTCTGTCGAAGTGAAGCTCTTCTCTGTGGGCTCTCCATTCCATGCAAGATGCATCCACAGTAAAAAAAAAAAGTTACTAACCTTGCATAACCGTTCTTCGAGATGTGTTACTCACGCCCATTCCAATGTAGGTATGCGCTCACCCTAAGCACTGCTGCCGGAAAGTTTTTCCCTCAGTGGTATCCATCGGGTCAGTTCTAGTGCCCCCTCATTGCACCAGTATATAGGTCCCCGCCCCCCTTCTTGCTGGCCAACTCCAACAGAGGGGAAGGCAGGGTGATTTTGGAATGGACATGAGAAACATCTTGAAGAACAACTGTTTTTTCCTTCGAGTGCTTGCTCACATCCATTCCAATGTAGGTGACTCCCAAGCAGTTGTGCAGGTGGAGGGATCAGAGTTTGTTGGCACGCTGATTGTAACACCGCTCGGCCGAAGCCCACATCGTCTCTAGCTTGCTGGGTGATGGCGTAGTGTGACGCAAACTCATGGACTGACCACCACGTCGCTGTTCTACAGATAATTGGAACTGCGTCAAACACCATCGATGATGCCTGAGTTCTTGTAGAATGTGCTGTCAACTGAGGAGCTGGGACCTTTGCCAGGTCGTAGCATGTGCAGATACAGGATGTGATCCATGATTACATTCTCTGGGTCGAGACTAGACGGCCTTTCATTCTGTCCACGATGGCTACAAACAGCTGTGTGGACTTCCTACAGGGTTAGTCCTTTCTATGAAAAATGTTTGCGCATACCTCACATCCAGTGAGTGGAGTCTCTATTCATCCCTGTTTGCATGTGGCTTAGAATAAAAAACACTGGCTGAAAGATATCCTGGTTACTATGAAATTATGAGACAACCTTTGGCAGAAAGGACGGGTAGGGCCACAAATGTACTTTGTCCTTGAAGACTGTGTAGGGTGGCTCAGAGGTAAGAGCTCAGATCTCTGAAACCCTTCTGGCAGAAGCAATGGAGACTAGGAAAAGACGGTTACTCACCGTTGTAACTGTTGTTCTTCGAGATGTGTTGCTCATATCCATTCCATTAGGTGTGTGCGCGCCGCGTGCACGATCGTCGGAAGATTTTTACCCTAGCAACACCGGCGGGTCGGCTGTGGAGCCCCCTAGAGTGGCGCCTTCATGGCGCTGAATATATACCCCAGCCGACCCGGCGCCCCCTCAGTTCCTTCTTGCCGGCTACTCCGACAGTGGGGACGGGGGGCGGGTTTGGAATGGATATGAGCAACACATCTCGAAGAACAACAGTTACAACGGTGAGTAACCGTCTTTTCTTCTTCGAGTGCTTGCTCATATCCATTCCATTAGGTGACTCCCAAGCCCAACTTAGGTGGTGGGGTCGGAGTGAGACATTGCTGTGTGCAAAACCGCTGATCCGAAAGCAGCATCGTCTCTGGACTGCTGCACTAGCGCATAGTGAGCTGTAAATGTGTGGACTGATGACCAAACCGCTGCTCTACAAATGTCCTGGATCGGCACTTGCGCCAGGAAAGCCGTCGAGGAAGCTTGGGCCCTCGTGGAGTGAGCGGTGAGGTGCGGTGCTGAGACACCTGCCAGGTCATAGCAAGTCCGGATGCAAGACGTAATCCAGGAGGACAGGCGTTGTGAGGAGACCGGTGAGCCTTTCATTCGGTCGGCCACTGCAACGAAGAGTTGCGTCGTCTTTCTAAAGTGCCTTGTGCGGTCAATATAGAAGGCCAGGGCCCTGCGTACGTCCAGAGAATGCAAACGTTGATCCTGGCGAGTAGCATGTGGTTTAGGATGAAAGACCGGGAGAAATATATCCTGGTTGATATGAAATGGAGAGACCACCTTAGGGAGAAAGGCAGGATGCGGGCGAAGCTGCACTTTATCCTTATGGAAAACTGTGTAAGGGGGCTCGGATGTAAGCGCCCTGAGTTCAGAAACGCGCCTTGCTGAGGTGATGGCTACGAGGAAGGCTGTCTTCCAGGATAGGTACAGAAGTGAACAGGTGGCCAGTGGCTCGAATGGAGGACCTGTGAGCTTGGAGAGAACCAGGTTGAGGTCCCACGTCGGAACGGGCTGACGTTGTTGTGGGTACATCCGGTCTAAGCCCTTGAGGAATCTAACGACCATCGGGTTAGAGAATACCGAGGACGTGAGTTCCCCTGGGTGAAAAGCCGATATAGCGGCCAGGTGAACTCTAATTGAAGATATCGCCAACCCTTGCTGTTTTAGGGAGAGGAGATATTCCAATATGAGAGGAATAGGTGCCTGTAACGGGGACGTGGCTCTTTGTTCGCACCAACAGGAGAACCGCTTCCACTTGGCCAAGTATGTGGTCCGTGTTGAGGGCTTCCTACTGCTCAGCAGAATCTGTTGGACAGAGTGCGAGCACTGCTGCTCTGCCTGGGTGAACCATGGAGCAGCCACGCCGTGAGGTGGAGTGATTGCAGGTCGGGGTGACGCAGGCGGCCGTGGTCCTGAGAGATGAGATCCGGGCATAATGGAAGCGGGATCGGTGTCCGAACCGAGAGCTCCAACAGCGTGGTGTACCAATGTTGTCTCGGCCACGCTGGGGCGATCAGAATCACCTGTGCCTGGTCTCTGCGCAATTTGAGCAGTACCTTGTGGACCAGAGGAAACGGAGGGAAGGCATAAAACAGGTGGTCTTTCCAGGGAAGGAGAAACGCATCCAAGAGGGAGCCCGGAGCTCGACCTTGCAGGGAGCAGAACACGTGGCACTTCCTGTTGTCTCGAGATGCAAACAGGTCTATCTGGGGAAACCCCCACTTCTGGAAAACGGAATGTATGATGTCCGGACGGATAGACCACTCGTGTGTTTGAAAGGACCTGCTGAGTCGGTCCGCCAGAGTGTTCTGGACTCCAGGGAGGAACGATGCCATGAGATGGATTGAGTGGGCGATGCAGAAGTCCCACAGGCGAATGGCCTCTTGGCATAGAATTGACGAACGTGCTCCTCCTTGCTTGTTGATGTAAAACATGGCCGTGGTGTTGTCGATGAGAACTAGCACACAGCGGCCACGTAGGAGGTTAAGAAATGCCTGGCACGCCAGGCGCACCGCCATCAGTTCCCGAACATTGATGTGCAGGGCTAGCTGAGGTGCAGTCCACAGGCCCTGGGTATGGTGTTCGTTGAGATGGGCGCCCCAACCCAGAGATGAAGCGTCTGTGACCAGGTGCAGAGAGGGTTGTGGGGCGTGAAACGGCATCCCCTCGCAAACCACATTGCGATCTAGCCACCAGGTGAGGGAGGTCAGGACCGAGTTCGGGACCGTGACCACCATGTTCAGGCTGTCCCGATGTGGGCGGTATATTGATGACACCCAGGTCTGGAGTGGGCGAAGCCGAAGTCTGGCATGCCTGGTTACATACGTGCAGGAAGCCATGTGACCCAGCAGGGTAAGGCACGACCTCACCGTGGTAGTTGGGAAGGCCTTGAGCCCTTGAATGAGGCTCGTGATGGTGCAAAAGCGGTTGTCTGGCAGGATGGCTTGTGCACGCCTGGAGTCTAGAACTGCGCCGATGAATTCTATTCTCTGGGTAGGTTCTAGAGTGGATTTGTCCTTGTTGAGTAGGATGCCCAACTTGTTGAATGTGTGCACTATTATGTGGACGTGAGCTCGAACTTGCTCTTTGGTGCGACCGCGTACCAGCCAGTCGTCTAGGTACAGGAACACCTGTATCCCTTGCCGACGAAGGTACGCTGCCACGACAGCCATACATTTCGTGAATACCCTTGGGGCCGAGGATAGGCCGAAGGGAAGGACTGCAAATTGGTAGTGCACCTTGCTTACCACGAACCGCAGGAAGCGTCTGTGAGGCGGGTAAATTGCGATGTGAAAGTATGCATCTTTCATGTCGAGGGCGGCGAACCAGTCTCCAGGATCGAGGGAAGGGATAATGGTCCCCAAAGAGACCATGCGGAACTTCAACTTTACTACGAATTTGTTGAGTCCGCGCAAGTCCAAGATGGGTCGCAGACCTCCTTTGGACTTGGGAATGAGGAAGTAACGGGAATAGAATCCCCTGCCTCTTAACTCTACTGGAACCTCCTCTATGGCCCCCATAGCAAGGAGCGTGGAAACTTCCTGTATAAGAAGTTGCTCGTGAGAAGGGTCCCTGAAGAGGGACGGGGAAGGGGGGGGAGGAGGGGGGGATTGAAGAAAACTGGATAGCATATCCCCTGTCCACCGTGCGAAGGACCCAACGGTCCGAGGTTATAAGGGACCAGGCACGGTGGAAATGGGAAAGGCGATCCCGAAAGGAGGAAGCTGGATCCTGGGGGATGACTGGGGCGCCGTCCTCGACCGCACCTTCAAAAGTTCTGCCTGGGGCCTGAAGGTGGTCTAGGTGGCCCCTGGTTCTGACCAGGTTGAGGGCCGGTCCACCTACTTCTACCACCTCGCCCTCGCCTCCGGGTCGAGTCCTGTCTCTGACGAGGCGGGCGGGGGGGTAGAAGCGCTGAGGCTGCGGTCTAAATGGCCTGCGCTGAGGGCCCACAACATGCATCCCCAAGGAACGCATGATCGTCCTGGAGTCCTTGAGGCTCTGCAGGCGAGAGTCCGTCTTTTCTGAAAACAGCCCTTGTCCTTCAAAGGGCAGATCCTGCAGGGTTTGCTGCAGTTCCTGAGGCAGACCCGAAACCTGGAGCCAGGAGATCCTCCGCATAGCGATACCTGAGGCCAGGGTTCTCGCAGCAGAGTCCGCTATGTCTAAGGAGGCCTGTAAGGAGGTCCGAGCCACCTTCTTACCCTCCTCCACCAGGGCTCCAAGCTCCTCCCTGGACTCTTGGGGAACCAACTCCTTGAACTTCCCCATAGAGTTCCAGGAGTTAAAGCTATAGCGGCTCAAGAGCGCCTGTTGATTAGCCGCTCTAAGTTGCAGCCCTCCGGCTGAGTAAACTTTACGGCCGAATAAATCGAGGCGCTTAGCCTCCTTCGATTTGGGCGCTGCGGCCTGCTGACCGTGGCGCTCCCTTGCGTTCACTGATGCCACCACCAGTGAACACGGCTGGGGGTGGGTATACAAGTACCCGTAGTCTTTAGACGGGACAAAGTATTTCCTTTCCACCCCTCTCGCTGTGGGTGGGATAGAGGCAGGAGTCTGCCATATCGTAGATACATTGGCTTGTATCGTGCGGATCAGGGGTAACGCCACCCTCGATGGGGCATCCGCTCCGAGGATATTCACGATGGGGTCGTGCACCTCCACTATCTCCTCCGCCTGCAGGTCCATATTACGGGCCATCCGACGCAGAAGATCTTGGTGAGCCCGAAGATCTATTGGAGGTGGACCTGTGCACGATGTGCCCGCCACTGCCTCATCCGGAGAGGAAGAGGAAGATGCCTCCGGTGGAACAGGATCCAAGGGAGGGTCCTGGTCTCCCTGCTCCTGGGCCGGAGCATCACCTGCGCTTGAGTCCAGGGCGTCAGGTGGTGCGGACACGGAAGCCTCCATGCCCCCTGGCGGAGGCCGAGAGATGGTGGACTCCGGGGCCCTTCTAACAGAGTGACCGGAGCGAGAGGTCGAAGCAACTGGAGCCCCTTGCGCCTGATGGTACGCCCACGGGGTCCAAAACGACCAGTGAGATGGGCCATGAGAATGGTCCTCTGTTATGTTCTGCCAATGGCCCAAGTCCTGTTCCTCGGCTTGCCCCTGAGGGGGGTATGCCGATCTCGAGAGGTCCTCCGAGGAGCGAGACCCCGATCTCGATGGCCATGGCGGTGCCGAGAGCGTCGAGACGATTCCCGTGGGCTGCGGTGCCGCACGGTGCCGGTCTGGAGATGATCTATCTCCACGCGGTGCCGGCGATCGGTGCCGGGACCGCGACCGGTGCCGATGACCTCGTCGGTGCCGGGAGTCGGATCTGGACCTCGACGAGGACCTGGAGTATGCCCGGTACCGGGAGCGGCCTCTCGACGTCGAGCGGCGACCGTAGCGGTGCCGAGAACTACGTCTCGACGTTGATCGGTGCCGACGATCATAGCGGTGCCGAGACGTAGAGCAGTGCCGCGAAGAAGATCTTGGCCGCGAGTACGACCGGTGCCGAGGTGATATTCGGTGCCGGGACTGCGAGCGGCGTGGGGACCTGCTTCGGGACCTGGATCGGTGCCGAGGTTCCAGCCCTTGCGATGGAGGGCGCATCAAGGCAGGTTTCCCCCTCGACTGGACCGGGCGAGGCAACGGTGCCGTCGGTGCCGGTGGTTGAGGCGGTGCCGGCTCCGTGAGAGCTATTAAGTCTCTCGCCGCCGCGAAGGTCTCTGGCGTCGACGGGAGGCACTGTATCACCGCCGGCCTCGGTGGAGACGCCGTCTGCACCGGACTCAACGGCCTCGGCGCCGGAGTCGACGGTGCTGGAGGCACCTGTTTCCGGTGCTCCACCGGCGTACGCGGCTCTACCCCCGGCACTGGGGGCGCCAGCGTCTTCGGCACGGAGGTCCCCGTCTTATGGGCTTTCTTATGCCCTGGGGATAATGACCGGCGCCGAGGCACTTGCTGTGCTTGCGGTGCCGACGAGGTCCGGTGCCGGGAAGGCTCATCTGACGCCACTCGCGTGGTCGTCATGGCCGGTGCCGCCCGGGCACTGCGCACCGAGGCGCTAGGTGCCGGGGCCTGACTTGTAGATGGAGCGTCCGGACTAAGTGCCGCCTCCATCAGGAGCTGCCGGAGCCGAAAGTCCCGCTCCTTCTTGGTCCTTGGTCTGAAGTCCTTACAGATCTTGCACTTATCTGTTTGATGGGACTCTCCCAGGCACTTCAGACAGGAATAGTGCGGGTCGCTCGTGGGCATAGGCTTAGCGCAGGAGGCGCACAGCTTGAAGCCGGGAGCGTTGGGCATGAGCCCGGCCCCGCGGCCGGGGGAGAAAGGGGGAGACGACCCCCTTAATCCCCTGAACTATTATATCAACTAGACAACTCTTAAAACTATTGAACTATTTAACTATAAACACTAGGACTATAACTATAACTATAACTGCGAATAACGAACTAAGCTAGGGAGAGTGGAGAACAGCTAAGCAGCGCTCCACAGTTCCAACGACCGTCAGGGGCGGTAAGAAGGAACTGAGGGGGCGCCGGGTCGGCTGGGGTATATATTCAGCGCCATGAAGGCGCCACTCTAGGGGGCTCCACAGCCGACCCGCCGGTGTTGCTAGGGTAAAAATCTTCCGACGATCGTGCACGCGGCGCGCACACACCTAATGGAATGGATATGAGCAAGCACTCGAAGAAGAAGGCCACCTTCCAAGTCAGATAGAGCAGAGAACACATTGCCAGCGGTTAGAATGGGCGTCCTGTTAGCCTTGTCAGCACCAAATTGAGGTCCCAAAGAGGTAGTGGCTGGCATACCTGTGGGTATAGCCATTCCAGTCACTTAAGGAAATGGCCACAGACTGAGTTTGAGAAAACTGACTGCTGTTCACCCATGGGTGAAAGGCTGAGACTGCAGCGAGATGGACCCGTATGGATGACAGCATTAGGCCATGCTGCTTTAGGTGGAGTAGATGTTCCAGAATGAAGGGCGGTGATGACTTGGTAGATGAAACACCCTTTTGTGCTGACCAGATAGAGAAATCTTTTCCACTTTGCCAGGTAAGTGGCTCTATTAGATGGCTTTCTGTTCCCTAGAAGAACCTAGCAAACAGGCCCAGAGAAAGCCAGTTCCGCTGAGTTCAGACATGGAGCTTCCATGTCATGAGGTGAAGAGATTTGAGGTTCAGATAACAGACGGCCATGATCTTGAGAGATCAAGTCTGGAAACAGTGGCAAGCTGATTGGTGTATCCACCAAGAGGTCTAGGAGAGCGTTGAGCTGCTGTTGGTGCGGGTAGGCTATCAGGATCAGACGTGTCTTGTCGCTTCTGACCCTTAACAGGATCCGGTGTATGAGGAGGAATGCGCAGAAGAGCTGATCCAAAGGATGAGAAAGGAGCCTGCGAGCGAGCCTGGGCTGTGGCCTAGGAAGGAGCAGAACTGAAGACACTTCCTGTTGTACTTCGTCGTTAACAGGTCTAACTGGGGAGTTCCCCACGTCTGGAAAACAGCGTTCATGACATCTGGGAGAATTAACCACTCGTGATGGTTGGAAAAGGATTTGCTGAGATGATTCGCTAACTCATTCTGCGACCCTGGAAGGTATGAGGCTTCAAGGTGGATCAAATAGGCTTTTCAGAATTCCCATAGGCGACCCTGGAAGGTATGAGGCTTCAAGGTGGATCAAATAGGCTTTTCAGAATTCCCATAGGAGAACAGCCTCCTGGTATAAGGGAGAAGAGTGCGCTCCACCCTGCTTGTTTATATAAAACATTGCTGTTGTGTTGTCTTTGAGGACCGACACACAGTTGCTCTACAGGTGGGGCTGGAAAGCCTGGCAGGCTAGGCGTGCCACCCTCAGTTCCCTCACATTGATGAGCAACGAGAGTTCTTCTGGTGACCAGAGGCCTTGAGTTCTAAGGGTTCCCAAGTGATCCCCGCATCCCACTGCCAACGCCTTTGTGATGAGACACATTGACAGTGGAGATCTCGAGAATGGAATTCCCGCATATACCGTTCCCGGGTCCAGTCGGCAAAGGAGGGAGGAAATCACTGACAGGGGAAGCAAGACCATCTTGTCCAGATGGTGTCAACCTCATATGTATACCGATGCTAGCCAAGATTGGAGAGGTCTGAGTCGCAGTCTTGCGTGTTGCACTACATAGGTGCATGATGCCTTATGCCCCAAGAGCTTTAAGCAGTTTCTTGCTGTGGTGATGGAGTAACCCCCTCAGACTCTCTCTCTGAGTGCCCCCATAGCTCTGAAGCTGTTTTCCTGGAGAAAAGCTCTGGCCTGGATCGAGTCGAGGACCGCCCCTATGAGGTTGAAGCACGGAAGCTTCTGGAGCATGTGTCCACATTAGCAGCACCAAAACCATGACATGCCATAAATTATTAAGACCGGTTCCAAGTGCAGCACAGAGGAGTGCAGGAGCTTTGAGAACATGGATGACTCCAACTACTATGTGTGTCAAGACATTGTTTCATTACACCAGACTGACACAAAAACCTTAATCCTGGACATAAGAGAAGAGGACTAAACTGAACAGCCTAAACAACAAACAAATGTCGTTCAAGAAATACCTATAGTTCAACCTCTAAGTAACAGTGACCACAATTATACTTCACTCAGATTGGTTCCCGCCCTAAAAAATTTCTATTCTTTTATTAAGTATTTGTGCAGTTCCTATCACAGTGCAGTTCTGGTCCATGACTGGGGCTCAGTTATTTGTATTGTGGTAGCACCTAATAAAAATTATCATTTAGTAGTTCTAAGTTCAACATCCTTGGGGGAAGGATCACACCAAAAACCCAGTACAGTAACACTACACTCGAAATGTACCAAAAAAGATCCTTAAAAAAAAAAATCTGTGAAAAAATTAAGTATCCGTCATATTGAGTCTAAGGGCTGGTCCACGCTAACCCCCCAGTTCGAACTAAGATACGCAACTTCAGCTACGTGAATAACGTAACTGAAGTCGAAGTACCTTAGTTCGAACTACAAGGTACTTACCGCGGGTCCACACGCGGCAGGCAGGCTCCCCCGTTGACTCCGCGAACTCCTCTCGTGGAGCAGGAGTACCGATGTCGATGGCGAGCACTTCTGGGATCGATTTATCGCGTCTAGACAAGATGCAATAAATCGATCCCAGAAGATCGATTGCTTACCGCCGAACCCGGAGGTAAGTATAGATGTACCCTAAGAACCTTAATCACCTCTCTCAAGCAAAGATAATAAAATAACATGATAAAATAGTTTCTTTTCCAGCAGTAACTAAAGAAGATGCTATTTAACATCTCTTACAATTAAGCATTTTTAAATCAGCAGGTGCAAATAACTTGCATTTAAGAGTTTTAAAAGACTTGACAACCAATGTTAATTTTTAATAAAAATGTTGTAAAACTGGAGAAACTCCAGGACTGGCAATATTTTTAAAATGGTAAATAGGATGACTTGGATAATTATGGGCCAATTAACCTGACAATGATTCCCAGCAAAATAATTAAACGACTTATTAAGGATTCTAACATTAAAAAATTAGAAGATCTAAGTATAACACCATCAGTATGGTTTCATGAAAAAATGTTATCAGACAAACATGATATAGTTCGACAAGATTACAAGTCTTGTTAAAATATCAGCCTGCCAAGGTGTGACACAATGACAACAGAAGTTGGTCCAATACCCTGGGACCGACACGGCTACAACAACACTTTCTCACTATGTACTACTTTGTGGAACTAGAAACTTTACTCGATTAGTTTCACAGTTTTCCATATAGGTTATTACTTTAATTATACTCTACTTGAGCAATTTTTAGATACATCTCTCTCTCTCACCCCCCCACACACACACCCCATAGAAATACACAGTGCATTATTATTTATTCACACATGCTAGGACAAAGATATTTATTACTTTACAGTTGAAACAGTGCAACACTTTCCCCAGTGGAAGTGTGGGTGACAGAATAGGCCTTAAATGGATTATTCTTCCTAACGTACCTGAATCTTTGCGCCTGGTGATGAACTGGCCCTCCAAATCGTCTAGCTGGTGAATGATACAGCTGTGATAACAGTGCCACATTTTTGTTCTGGTTAGGATTGGCTGCAAACTTCACAGTAATGGGTTCAGAGGAACCTGGGGGTTTGTGACCATTGAAACTTGTAATTGCCTCTTCTGCTTCTGACCTTTTGTCAAACCGGATAAAAGCGACTCCTCTGGACAAACCTTTTAACCAAACAAATAAAAATGCGTTAAGGATAAGCTCAAAACAATTTTCCAAGTGAAAAAACAAAAATTAAGTATTTCTAAGGTCATGGCTTTAAGTTCTACAATTTTACTGGTGGTTCTTCAAAAGGATGAAATCACAACATTTAAAAATAATTAGGAAATTAAACACAAGTGAGCACATTTACTTCAAATATATAATGATGACGATGGAGCAAAATACATATATAACATGTTAGTTCATAGTCCAAAATCTGTACAATGTACAAGTGTTCTAGGAAACCCACTGTCAACTGACATTAAAGGAAAAATATTTCAGATCAACTAAAACTTTTTCAAAGGAGAAATGCAAAGTGACTATTGGGCTAAAAATCATTTTTTGTTTTTGCTCAGTTTTGTTACTCAAAACATCTAGAAACCTAAAACTGAAACATAATTTCCAAATAGGAAATGAATGCATGTTGTTGACACACTATTTCACAGATTGAAAGGCCAGAAGAGACCATTATGACTGTCTGGTCTGATCTGCTGAACACGCCATAGAATTTCACTCAGTGATTCCCGCATCAAGTACATTATTTGTGGTTAAGCTAGAGCATCTCTTAAAAAGCCATCTTATTGTGATTTAAAGACTTCAACTGATGCCAACTCCACCACACCCCCTCAGAAGTTTTTCCAATGGTTAATTACTCTTGCTCAAAAATTTGCACTTAAATTTCTAATTTGATTTTGTCTAGGTTCAACTTTCAGCCCCTGGATTTTGTTAGACCTTTGGTAGATAAAAGAGCCCTGTACTATCAGAAATCTTCTCCTAACATATATAGTCATAAACTGATCAAGTCATCTCTTAAGAAGCTCATTCAATTTAGCTTATCAAAGTGAGGGTTAAGTCTCTCACTCTAAGGCAGGTTTGCCAGACTTAGAATCATTGTACTGGCTCTTCTCTGAACCTTCCCCCTCTTTTTTTTTTTTTTTTTTTTTTTTTAAAAAGATGTGCATAGGTATAGTAACAATAAGAGTCTGAAACATTTATATAGCATTTATTATACAGACTGGAAAGTGTTTTTAAAAAAGGTGGGTACACATTATCTACATTTTACAGATGGAGGAAATGGAAGCGTAAAGTGATGTAATCAAGGTCATGAAGCAAGTGAGTGAGAGAGCTGGGTGGAACCCACGTCTCCTGCTTCCTAGTATAGTTATGGTTACATTATTCTACTTGATGAATTCGGAGTCTTTCTATTCAGGAGCTTTTGCCGCATTCATTGCATGATTTTAAAGCACATGGGACTGAAACTGAGCATGGCCCTTACCTTAGTCCCTGCACTAAGGAAACACTGTGTAGCTCTGAGGTGCCTGAGTTAGGTATACGTTCTTGTTCTTTCCTGAGTGCAAAGACTCAACTTGGTAGCGCCAACAATGACACTAGCCTCTCCAAAGTTAGCTGGGAAGGAGCAGTGCCATGAACATGTTAGGTTACTCTATGATCTTCCATTTGGGGGTTTCTCGCACCTTGATGTATCTGCTACCAGTTATTGTCAAAAACAGGAGACTTAACCAAATTAGATCTCACTAGTGGTCCATCTGGTCATGTTCTCACATACCCCCTGCACCAGCCAGAAGAGATGTTCCTATGCTAGGGGAGGAAGAACACACTATATCCTCGCAAAGGGTGTCACAGCAGCTGTAACTCCTAGCTTCCAGCAGGCAATATACCCCAGTCTAATGCACAGTCTCACTTTTCGATTACTCTGTGCTATGCTCTTTTAGTCCTCTCTCCTGCCCTACCTTAGTTACCATTTGAACTAGATCACCTATAATTTGCTTGCTGTATAACAGCACTTGCATTTTTATTATTTTTAATACATTGTTCAATTTCCCTATTCCCTTCTTTTGGTTATCTTCATGTTATATGCTCGTCTAATTCAGTTTGTAAACGCTTCAGGTCATGGCCCTATCTTTTAATCTCAAAAGACCATGTAAAGTTATGGCACTATATACAAGTTTGCTAAAATTAACATTGTCTGTACTGTTCTATGGGACTTAGGAGAAGAAACTACACAGGAAAATTAAAGAATTACATCCTAAGGGACAAGGTCTTCTCATGAGACAGATTAAAAACTGGTTATGTGACAACCAAGTTTAATACACAGCTGTTGCAGAAAAGTTATTAATAGGACACTAAGAGCCTGTATTTAAGACCAACGCTACAACTGCAACATTTATAACTGCTATAATTGAAAAGGCTGATCATTTCTATGAGAAGCACGTTTTCAAATACTCAACTTTGAGAAACTTTCACACACTGGAATGAAGTTTTCTAGGACTGGTCTCTATTTCAAGGGATGTCAGATCAAATAGTTTCACTGTCTTTGTGTACAAGGAGAACGAGTGCATGGGGGAACCTCTTCCATTATCAAAATGTGACTATTTTTGGCCATATCTTCCATGGGAAGCAACTGGGAGCAGAAAGCAACTGGGAGCAGAAAGCTGGAATTTGGCAAGAGAATGGCCCTCACTGAGGAGCATCTGAGTGCTCCAAATGAAAAATTATTTTGACCAGTCCAAGTTATGAGGATCAGAAAACTACATTTTTGTACAATTGTTTAGCAAAGTTCTGCATGTGCAATTTTTACCAGTATTTTAAAGGGAAGGAAGGCTGTGCTGCACATGACATGGCTAACTTAGCTGTTCCACGTGTACAAGATACTTCCTGCAACAGCTACACAGTTAGTGTCATTTCGGGTTCAAACAGTGCACTTGTGTAATCTTTCATGAGCTGCCATCTCCAAAATTCAACCTAGATGGAGCTACTATAAGGTGGGTGCAAAACTGGTTGGAAAACCATTCCGAGAGAGTAGTTATCAGTGGTTCACAATCATGCTGGAAGGGCATAACGAGCGGGGTCCCGCCAGCATCCGTTCTGGGTCCGGTTCTCTTCAATATTTTCATCAATGATTTGGATAACGGCATAAAGAGTACACTTATAAAGTTTGCAGACGATACCATGCTGGGAGGGGTTGCAAGGGCTTTGGAGGATAGGATTAAAATTCAAAATGATCTGGACAAACTGGAGAAATGGTCTGAAGTAAATAGGATGAAATTCAATAAGTACAAAT
Source organism: Chrysemys picta bellii (assembly GCF_011386835.1). Lineage (NCBI taxonomy): Eukaryota > Metazoa > Chordata > Testudines > Emydidae > Chrysemys > Chrysemys picta. The sequence goes on from NC_088815.1 coordinate 3,357,301, forward strand.
ACAAAGTACTCCACTTAGGACGGAACTATCAGTTGCACAAATACAAAATGGGAAACAACTGCCTAGGAAGGAGTACTGCGGAAATGGATCTGATGGTCATAGTGGATTACAAGCTAAAATATGAGTCAACAGTGTAACTCTGTTGCAAAAAAAGCAAACACCATTCTGGGATGTATTAGCAGGAGTGTTGTAAGCAAGATACGAGAAGTAATTCTTCCGCTCTACTTAGAGCTGATTAAGCCTCAACTGGAGTAGCGTGTCCAGTTCTGGGCGCCACATCTCAGGAGAGATGTGGACAAATGGAGAGAGTCCAGAGACGAGCAACAAAAATGATTAAAGGTCTAGAAAACATGACCTATGAGGGAAGATTGAAAAAATGTGGTTTGTTTAGTCTGGAAAAGAGAAGGCTGAGAAGGGACATGAAACTCCAGATATACTTAAATGCAATGAGAAATTATGAAGCACAATCACAGATCAATTTCAAGTTGATTAAATGTAAGGTAACAAGTTATCCTTTCACATAAAAGGATAGGCTGGATTTTACCGCTAAATAATACTGGTCTGTGAAAAGTGCTTTCTTGCTTCACCTTGTCCAGCAGCTGAGGTCGGCAGTGCAGACTCACAGAGCATGAGTGATTGGCACAACTTTTGTAAACCAGATGGCCACATCAGATGTTCTTGGGTTAAAACTGGTGTTTTCATTCTCTGCCTGCCACACCTGACAAGCCCCCTCTGCCTAACAGAGGTGACGCAACATTCCTAAGGTCAGTTGCAGAGCTGGGAATAGAACTCAGGGCTCTCGAATCTCAAGCCTATACCCCTCTCCACTGTACCATGCTGCCTCCTCTGGGGAAAAGTAAAGAAAAGGTAACAAAATCTCCTACAGTGCTGAACTATCTACATAATCAGATAGTTGTATTGTTCTATGTCAAGCACCAGGCATGGACAATTGGTGGGGGCAAGATACTGAATTTGGCAGACCAATATCTGATCTAGTATAGCAAATCTTGTGTTCTTAATACCATTCTCAATTTACAGAGCATGATCTACAAAATGGACTCTAAGTCATGTGTTTCAGAAAAGCCTCCCAAAACAGGGATGTTTGCCATTCTAGTTCTATATTTCTGTGGACACAGTGATCAATACCAAACTCAACAATTAATTTTTATATATGTTCAGAAACTATCTGGAAAATTAAAAGTTAATTTTAAGCACCAATAATCTTTGAAAGAATGAACATTTCTTTGTGTCCTGTATAGTCAAGTTTTTAATATCTAACATTACAGTGCATACCTGTAGTTTGATCCACGAGTACACGTGAGTTGATGATGCGGCCAAAACGTGAAAACATGTCTTCTACATCTTTTTGTGTCATTGTCCTTGGTAGTCCACTAATGTACAAGTTAGCATCTTTGATAACTTCAGAACTGGGACGAGCGTACGACACCTTCAAGAGAAATTTTTTTATTGTATGTGAAATTACATGAATGATTTGCTGTGTTATAAGACACCCACCTAAACTTCTTCCTTTGTAATACAGGCAATTTTCCTATGGTAGTTTCATAAAAGGAAAAACGATTGCCAGGAAATGGAAAGTAAGCAACAAAAGTGGTTTTTGTGCTTGATTAAAAAAAGAAGATACACAATCCTCTTCACTATTTGACTCTACTGACAACGAAACCAAGGTACTGTCTACACTGGCAAGTTTCTGCGCAGTAAAGCAGCTTTCTGCGCTGTAACTCCCGAAGTGTACACACTGCTAAGCCACTTAGTGCACAGAAACTGCAGAATTGTAGTGCTTAAAAAAAACAAACAAACAAACAAACAAAAACAACCCCCACCCCAACAAAAGGCATACAACATTCTGTGCTGGGGCTACAGCACTGCGGTGCCACCGTAGACACCATGGACGATTACAGTGCTGCGAGGTGTCCCACAATGCCTGTTCTCACCTCTCTGGTCATCGGTTTGAACTCTGCTGCTCTGCCCTCAGGTGACCAACTGTAATCCCCACCCCGTATATTCCTTTGGAAATTTAAAAGTCCCCTTCCTGTTTGCTAGGTGATGCGTGCAGTGGTCTCAGCCTATCTTTCCAAGTGGCCATGTCTGCTCCACGCACCAGGCGATCCCCCACTTGGAGCAATGCCGAGCTGCTGAACCTCATCGGCATTTGGGGAGAGGAGACTGTTCAGTCCCAGCTGCGCTCCAGTCGTAGGAATTCTGATATCTATGGATAGATTTCACGAAGCATGACAGAAAGGGGCCATGACTGGGACACATTGCAGTGTAGGGTCAAAGTGAAGCAGCTGCAGAATGCCTACCACAAAGCGCAGGAGACAAACTGCCGCTCCGGTACTGCGCCCACAAGCTGCTGATTCTACAAAGACCTGGACGCGATACTCGGCGGCGACCCCACCTCCACTGCAAAGACCACTTCGGATACTTCAGTGGCTCATGTGCCAGTCGAGAGTGGACTGAGCCAGGAGGAGGAAATCTTGGACAAGGAGGACCCAGAGGCAGAGGATGGCTTGGAGGTCAGAGATGCATGCAGCCAGGAACTCTTTTCTACCCTGGAGGAGGCTAGCCAGTCACAACTGTCGGAGACTGGTGAAGTGCAAACAGGAGAGCAGTCCCCTGGTAAGTGGACATGATTTTGGGAATCGCTGAAGCCAGTTGTTGGGGGCAGAAGGGTTACAGAAAACAGGCTTGTCTCCCGCTGCATTCCTAGACTGAGCAGCGGAACAGACTGTTGATTGACTCCCTCACTTCACAGGAATCTCCCTCAGAGATCTTCAGAAAACTCACGTGGAGATACTGGGCAATCCGCTGCCACAGGTTCATTGGCAGAGCTGCTTTGTTTCTTGACCCATTATCAGTAACTTTCCTGCGCTACTGTGCCGTCACAGCGGGGGAACCATTGCTGCACACAGGCGAGCTGCATAGGGGCCAGGGCGAAAGCCGCAAGCTTGGAGAAGACCCTCCCTTGATTCCCTGCTCACCCTCAGCAGCGAGATATCTTCCATAATGATCACATCCTGTGGGAAGTGTGGGGACAGGAATGATTATCACGCCCCCCCCCTACAGTGCTGGCTCTCCCCAAGAGCCACATGCCCCAGCAGGGTCCGGGAAGAGTGATTTACCCTATGGCTACTCACCATTTTGGGAGTCTTCTGACTCATGTGTGCTTGCCTGGGGTCAGCCAGTTAGTGACAAGTGTGAGAGTACTGGCTGTGCATTAAATCAATGAATCAGTGTTTTCTGTGTTGCAAAACAATACTGCTTCTGTAAAATGTTGCGTTTAAACTTCACAGAGATGACCTTGGGAGCACAGCCTCCCTCTTTGTTAGCGGCAGCTTAACGGCTGCACAGAATTAGAAAGCGGCCACGAAGAACTAAGGAGGACTTTCTGAGTGATGTTATGAGGCACCCAGCCGCCGAGAAACAGGAATTGAAGGAGTGGCGGGACAGCGAGACGAGGGACCAAAAGGAGAATGTGGCCTATCAGAATGAAGCCACGGAGCGGCTCTTAAACGTTATGGAGCGCCAAGTGGACACGCTCCAGGTGCTACTAGCACTGCAAACCGAGCAGCTCCATGCCCGCCCTCCCCTGCAGCCGCTTTCGGGAAACTCTTTCCCATGCACTCCCCAGACACCGCCAACACACTCTTATCAACCTTCTGGCTCCAGTCTGTACCCGCGGCATTCCACTCCTCCCCCCTCACAGTCCAGCACGGTGGACTCCTACTACCCACTGCACTCAACAGTTTGGGCCTGCTGAAGTACAGTATCCGCTGCATTGTACTCCAAAGGAGAATGCTGGATATGATCCCTGGACATACACATATCTTTAGCCATCCCGGTACCCCACCTCCTTCTGGGACCTTCCCTTCCCCCATCCCTCTCCCTGCTGTTTTTTTGTTTTGTTTTGTTTTACTCGCTCTCTCCTCCAGTTGTCTTTTAATAAAAAAATTGTGATGGTTTGAAAGCAATCTTTATTCTATTAATTGAAAGCAAAAACAGCACTGCAAAGCAACATACAATTGCATCATGTGCACCAATCACCTCCTAGCATTACAAGCACTGCAATCCCGAGCATAACAACAAATATTAGTGGCTTTCAGCATCAAATTGCTCCCTCAAAGCATCCCTGATCCTTACGGCCCTGTGCTGTACCTCTCTAATAGTCCTGGTCTCTGGCTGTTCAAACTCAGCCTTCAGGTGCTGAGCCTCTGTGGTCCAGCCCTAAGTGAAGCTTTCATCCTTCCCTTCACAAATATTATGGAGCGGTGATAAATGAAAGGGGGGGGGGGAATATGCAGTATCTCCCTTTTATGGACACCCAGCCAGCCAGTTCGCTATATAGTCTCTCTTGGTGGCTGTTCTCTGCTTGCTTTACCTGTAAAGGGCTAACAAAGTCCCCCAGGTAAAAGGAAAAGGAGTGGGCACCTGACCAAAAGAGCCAATGGGAAGGTTAGAACTTTTTAAAAATGGGAAAAAAGCTTTCCCTTTGTCTCTCGGTTGTTCTCTCTTGGCTTTATAAAATCTAGCAATAGCCTGATTTTCCAGATGTGTTTCCTTTCTTCTTTTTTTAATAAAATGTACCTTTCTTAAAAAACCTGATTGGGTTTTTGTCTTAAAGGTCTGTGTATATGTTTTTCAATTAGCTGATGGCAACAGCTGGGTTTCCCTTTTGTTTGTTTTCTTTCTCGGCTTCCCCAAGGGAGGGGTGTAAAAGCCGAGGGGCCTCAGGGAAAACTTCCCAAGTGAGTTTTTCTAGGATTTGCAAGAGGCAGTTTTTCACTTGGGTGGTGGCAGTGTTTATCAAAGGAGGGAGGGATAGCTCAGTGGTTTGAGCATTGGCCTGCTAAACCCAGGGTTGTGAGTTCAATCCTCGAGGGGGCCATTTAGGGACCTAAGGTAAAAATCTGTCTGGGGATTGGTCCTGCTTTGAGCAGGGGTTTAGACTAGATGATCTCCTGAGGTCCCTTCCAATCCTGATATTTTATGATTCTAAGGTCAAAGAAAAGCTGTAAACTTGGGAGTTTAATACAAGCCTGGAGTGGCAAGTATTAATTTTTAGAATCCTTGCGGGCCCTCACCTTCTGCACTCCAAGTGCCAGAGTGGGGAATCAGCCTTGAGAGGAGCGTACAGCACATGGCTATAAGCATAGGAATATTGTCATCGACCAGGTCCAGCTTCCCATAGAGGCAGCGCCAGCGGGCTTTTAAACGGCCAAAAACACACTGAACAGTCATTCTGCACTTGCTCAGCCTGTTGTTGAACTCCTTGTTGCTGTCAAATTGCCCCATGTAGGACTTCATAAGCCATGGCATTCACGGGTAGGTGGGGTCTCCCAGGATCACAATGGACATCTCAACTTCCCCTATGGTGATTTTCTGGTCCGGGAAGAAAGTCCCTGCTTGCAGCTTCCTGAACAGGCCAGTGTTCCGAAAGATGCATGCGTGATCCACACAAGGGCCTGGAGAACCATTGAGAAATGCCCCTTGCGATTTATGTACTTGGTGGCTAGGTGGTCTGGTGCCAGGGTTGGAATATGCGCGCCATCTATCGCCTCTCCACAGTTAGGGAAGCCCATTTGTGCAAAGCCATCTACAATGTCACACACATTGCCCAGAGTCATGGTCTTTCAGAGCAGGATGTGATTAATGGCCCTGCACTCTTCCATCAACACGAGTCCAACAGTAGACTTTCCCACTCTGAACTGATTACCGACCAATCAGTAGCAGTCTGGAGTAGTCAGCTTCCAGAGTGATCACCACACACTTCTCCAACAGGAGGGAAGCTGTCATTCTTGTGTCCTTGCGCCAAAGGGCTAGGGCGAGCTAATCACACAGTCCCATGAATGTGACTTTCCTCATCCGAAAGTTCTGCAGCCATGAATGCCACAAGCAATCTCGTGTCGTAGCTACTACGCGTGGCAAGATCAATGTCGCACTCCTCTTGCCTTTGTAGTTTAAGAAATAACTCCACTGCCACTCGTGACGTGTTAGTCAGAGCGAGCAGCATACTGGTCAACAGTTCGGGATCCATTCCTGCAGCCCGAAGAGGCAGGGCACACAGTACACAAACCATTGAAAGATGGCGCCAAATGTGGACGGAACCACAGGGATTGCTGGGATGCGAAACAATGCATCACGGGTCACTGGGACAGGACTCAGGATGCCCCGCGACCCCCTCAGCCTTCCCACAAGTCTTAGCGGCAGAAGAGAAAGAGGTGCTCTGTGGGAGAGCTGCCCAGAGTGCACCGCTCCGAATACTGTTGCAAGTGTGAACATGCTATTGCGCAGGCAGCTGACAGTGTGAACACACAGCAGTAGTTTCCCTTCAGCGCTCTCTGAGCAGCGCTGTAACTTTGCCAGTGTAGACGTGCCCCTAAGTGGCATCACTCTGATGAGCCAACTATAGGCCCAGCATTGATGCTGCCAACTGACATATGATACATTGAGCAGCCCCGACATGAGTTTTGCTTCATGTATCATATCTGTTATTTTGTAATAATTTCAGTGCCTACTAAGAACCAATAATCATATTCAAGCACAGAGCGTACCAGTTGAAGAACTCATGACATCAATACAGGCTTTTAGAACCGGAGTTAGGGACAGTTAACTAGCAGAAGTACACCTTTTATCCTCTTTTCAACCCTTCTACTACAGAAAAAGAAAGTTACAAGCAAATATTTCAGCAGATCTGAGAGCTTATCCTTTTCAGGATAATGGTATACATACATTGTGCACATCTTTCCTTTGTTTTAAGGCAGAGCTTATTGAATACCTGAGATTCACATGAGTTCAATCCAAAAGCCAGGCAACAATCTGGAATAATCTTACCTACTGTGCACAGACACCACAGTCGTCACATATGGCATTGGGATAGAACCCATGACCTGCCAGTAATTATGTACACCAGGAGTATGTAAATTGGCACCTAGATACTATAGTGATGGGTGCTCTAAAAATGGAGGGAAGGGAAGAGAGAGAGAGAGAATCTTTGAAAATAAAGCTATTACAAAAGCGGAGGTGTTTGACAGCTCATTCCACTGCACGGTTCCCCTATAAACACCCTGTTCCCAGTTTCTGGTGCTCTCTTTCTTGAGTGCACAGCATTCACTCAAGAACAGCAAATGACAAAACTAAATATTTATCTGAGCACGGAATCTAACAAGTCTCAGACTTAAGAACTTCTTCCAATGTAAGTTAATAATATAATTGACAAATATATTTACAAAACAAATGGGTGCTATTTGAGCTGCCTACTCAGGCTATTGTGCTTTACAGTGGTATCATCAAGGAGACAGATACTTCGGGAACTCAAGAGAAAAAAAAAAAAGCTGAATACTCAGCAATCCACACTTAATTCAGTAGCAGCTGCTGGGTGACCAGCAGTTATGAAAAATCAGTCCAAAAATCAGTCCAGTTTTAAGACAGTAATGAAACAAAATGCTAATTAGAAGTTTTCAAAATAATTTCTCTCACCAGCTAAGGTTTTCAAATATTTTCTTACGTCAAAAGCAGCACTGCTTTAAGTTATGCAAGATATTAAACCAACATTCATTCTTGAGCTTTTAACCTTGCAAGGCATATAGAAGTCTAAAAGGAATTGGGGAGACAACTTACTAGGAGAATGCATTAAAGTTTTAGAAGACAGAGTTTCAGTTAACTGTTCTTTATGTATAAGTTACACTTCTACAATATTAAGCTTTAAAATCCATGCTTGTTACCTTGATTGTTTTTGACTGAAGTCTCAGGCCATTCAGTGTGTTTATTGCTCTTTCAGCATCTTTAGCACTCACATAGTTCACAAAGCCATAGCCTAAGCTGTGTCCTGCATGAAAGAACATTTTTTTTACGTTAATCCTGATGAATAAAAAGGTGTCACTGTTGCAATTAAGTGAAATACATGTAATAAGTAAAAAAGTAATCAGTCTTTAGATGACAAAACTTCACCTAAAACATACAAAAACTTAAGAGCTATTCCAACAACCCCCGGTTAAGTTACTCAGGCCTGTCACATCATGTGGGGCGTCTGATGTAATGTTCACCCATTTGCCACTTCAGACACGTGTGTCCCCTTGAGGCTAGTGCATCTCAGATGGCAAATGGGGAGCCTCAACCAGGGCTTTGGAGCTGTGCTCCGGCTCCGCTCCAGCTCCAGGCAAAAACCTGCAGCTCCACTGCTCCGGAGCTGCTCCGCGCTCCAGCTCTGGGCTCCGCTCCAAAGCCCTGGCCTCAACAATACATTCAAGTCTGAAACAATGACTCAGGTACCCTGTGTCATCTGCAATCACAATCAGCAACTATTTTGTTACCTGGGACAGATCCTGACATGCAACATTTTCTATTTCACTTGTTACCTTCTCCCCCCTACCTTCAACAGGGTGTTTAACTGTTCTCTCACAGATTTTGAAACTTCATGCAAAAACAAATGAACCAAAGTGCTAAACTAAGTTTATAAATATACAAAGCTTGAAAAAGAGTGGCAAGTGAGAAAGTTTGGCAAATGACGGTGCACCAGAAAAGTCACAAGATTATCAGTTTCCCTGCTGCTGCAACAACTGAATCCTCCATTCCTGGAGGCAAGAGTAGAGAAAGAGGGCTCTCTTTCACACCACTATTATTATTTTGTTAAATTTGTCATGCTCTGTGTAGAAGGATGGAGAAAACCTTAGGTCCAAGTTGGTTCATGCCTTGTCTCGTAAAACAAATAAAGCCCTACTTCTCTGCAGGTATATTACTGGATGTTCATGTCCATTCTTTTCTTAAATTATTCTTCACTCCCTCTTAAGTGTTTGAGAATAAAAATTCAATCTTTAAATCTCAGACAGGAGCAAGCTCCTTACCTCTTAGGCCTGTAGGGAAATAAGGCAGTATGCCAGGAACGGTACAGTTACTTACTCTGAAGAAATGAATTCTCAGACAAACATTCTTTCTCCAATTTCCCTAAATGCCAGCCCCTGCTGAAGTACCAAGTACTAAGCCCACTTTAGGGTGCAACTACTGCCACCCGATATAGAACACATTTTAATCTTCTCAAATAATTTGACCTCAATACAGTGACACACTCACACTCCGTCTCCCTGCTTCCCAGTCAGAGCCGTGGGCTGTGATTAACGACAGCCAGGGAAAGATTGTATTATTTTATCTGACAGTCTAAAACAGCGGTCCCCAAGGCAGTGCCCATAGGCACCATGGTGCCTACCGGGGCGTCTAAGTGCGCTCTCGTATTGGCCGGTGGACGAGCATCCGCCGAAATGCCGCCGACAAGCAGCGTCATCCAGACGCTTGTCGGCGGCATTTCGGCAGCGATGCCTATTGACGTTGCTGCTTGTCGGTGGCATTTTGGCGGATGCTCGTCCACCGCCACAGTCCTCGGTGGCTCGTCGTCTGGCGCCCACCAAATGAAAAAGGTTGGGGACCACTGGTCTAGAAGCTCTGCTTTGGTGGAAATGGTTTGGTTTGAGGTCACTAGGGGAGAAGACATGGCTGAGAAAGTTGCCCCAGAGGATCTTCTTCGGAATCAGTCATTTTTGGCATATGGGCTCGTTCCAAAGTAGCCATCACCAGACAAAGAGGGAGCTCTGTATTATCCCAAGGTCAGAGCCCCTGCAGGACCCATGTATTACAGGAAAATTAAACCCTCTAGGATCATTTCAAAGTTGAATACACCAAAATAATGCCAGCTTTCCAGTACCTGCTCTGGACCATTTACAGATAATTGCAATGGACTCTTAAACATTGATCCTCTCAAAAGTACCAGTAGATCCACACAAGGATCCATGAGATGAACTAACAGCAATATCAAATAACAGAAGGAATCTCGAGGGGTATAATGATTCAGTGATTATGAAGAGTGCTGGGAATTACTATGTATGATATGGGGCTAAATTTAATATGCAACTACAGCACCCTTTGACATTCTTAATGAAGTTGTACACATTGGCCAGCAAAATGACAACACACACTAGATAAAAAGATGCAACAGCCCGACAGTATCTAAAGCCAAAGAGTACTATTGTACATTTCACACCTCAAACAATCACAAAGGATCAAATGCTTCTGACTTCTACCAATCTGCTATAGCTCCCAAATGAAATGGACCTCTCATCATCTTTCCCCACATAGGACTAAACACAGTGTGCTATTCTCTCCATTATTACAGCGGGCATACCCTATTTTTTGTTGAGGATGAGCCCACAGTGAACTTGAATGCTTCCAGATGGTTCTGAAGGAGAATATGTTATTTATGACAGACAACTCTCTTGATGGCTTGGTACCACTCTATAACAATCTTTTCCTCTTAACTATAGATAACGGTGATCCCCTAGGTGCCTGCTTCATCCTTGGAGGATACAAAGATTTACAGTTGACCTGTGACAGACGAAGCAAAGAAGATGACAGATGTTTTTAAATTCAGATGGTGTGACTATACAGATGGCAAAAAAATATCCCTTGACTTCTACTATAGCATGTGCAAAGTCCTGATCAATGGATTTGGTCTGATTGCAGATATACTGGTTAATGCAGAGTGCCTTCGTCTGATTGTTGATGAGACTTTCTCCAATTTGGAGGAAACGCCTGGTTACTTTACAGATACAAGTCAGAGCTAGACTGAATTCTCTAAATCTGAGATAGTGGTGCAGGGCCTGGGAAGAGATAAATACTAGGTTCTCTCTCTGGTTGAGTTTTGGTCTGCATTATGCACTGGTAGAACTTCATGCCACAACCTGTTATCTGGGTCCCTGTCCTTCCTGACTGGTACAGACCACTGGAGAGATGGGAAAGGCACTGGATCCTTCAGAACTGGAGCATGCTCACATCTCTTTTGAAGAGCAGAGTGTTAAATGCTCTTTAGGAAGCATATTTTCAGCTTCTGTCCAGAAACCCACCTCAAAGCAGACTTAGCAGAGATTATGGAAAAGGTTACAGTAAAACTAAATCTCTCAGTTCTGGACTTCCCTGCGCTTTTTTGATCAGGGTTCCAACCTAGGTACAGAGATTGCCAACCAACACCACAAGTGTAATCTTCTCCTGGCAAAGGATCAAAATCCATAATCCTAGTTATCAACTCTCTCTTCAGTACCACAGATCATGAGGTGTTATGGCAAGTCAACAGGGCTGCTCTTTAGTGGCTGTGTTACTTTTTGTGGCGAGATCCTGAGGGCACTTTCATGTGAAGTACCGCAAAGTTCTATGATGTCACTCAATGAGCATGCTAAATGAGTGGCAAAGTAATAGGGCCCTAAATATTTCAATATATTGATGATAGATTTATTGCCATTTCCTACAGCTCAGAGAGTGAAGTTGAGCATCTTCCCTAGCTCTGGACAAGATTGGCTATGGATGAGAGTGAGCTGGATTAAACATATTACAGATAAAAATGGAATGATATAGTGGGTGAAGGGAGGCAACTGGAGGGGGTGGCTTATGTCGGATCCTTTGAAGGCATCTGGCCATACTCAGTAGTAAAATTAAAAAATTAAGGGTCTGGTTAAATTTCCAGCTGCTGCTAGATGCGCAAACAAGAGCAGTGACAAAGACACCCTTTTCTTGCCTCTGGCAATGGGGTTGCATCCTTTCCTCTCAGATGAAGACTTTTCCACTATAATCCATGCCTTTGTCACCTTTAGTTTGGACTCAATGTGCTCTATACATAGGTTAGATCTTAAATCCATTCACAAGCTGAAGCTAGTGCAGAATGTTGCAACTCTTCTGTTAAATGGAATATCTTCCTGTAAGTGCATGATGGCAGTGGTCCAGGACCTATCCCTTGGCTCCCAGTTGTTGATTTTGAGTTTTAATGCCATAAATGGGTTGGGATCATCCAACATAAAACACACTTCTTTCCTTGTGCAATCCTGCAGTAGTTGTGATCAGAAGAGGCATATACCCAGGGAGCTCTAGTATAGAAGAGGGAGCTGGTCATACCACCCGCTCTGAGGGTTTCTGACATTGTAATTCACTCCCATCTCCTAGTTCTAGATAGCCCAACTTAACTGACTTTTAGGGCATGCTGAAAAGTATACTTTGAGCAGGCATTTGGAGAGAGCTGAAGTGATTAGGGAAAGTGTTATTTAGGGGCCAGATGGATGGGGGACAAATTATTTAATTTATCCTACAGTTGCAGGTTGGTGATAGTATGTATGATATTGGGGGGGAGGGAATGACTAGAGAGGAGAATATACTGCTGTATTGATTTTGTAATAGTTTTCATATAGTCTATTTTTAGTTGATGGAAAGGATAGCAAGACTCTGGATAGACCAGCTTGGGTGTATATTTAAATCCAAACACATTAAATTAAATAAAAAGCAAAAGCAAATACGCCCTTTCTTCAGCTGAATCATTAGCCAAGCAGAACATGCAACAAAGTTATTTTAGATAAAGTATTACACTCACAAGAATATCTTTTTTGTTGTTGTTATACTGTATTCTAACTGCTTCTCTTGAAGCATATGGTATTGGCCACCGTCCAAGACAGAAAAACAGAACAGACAGACGATTTATTCTGATCCAATATGGCAATTCCTATGTTTCTGAACATCAATTTCAATGAACAAACTCCCCAGAAATGACCATGTGCAAAACCATTAGCTTCAATTAAATATATATATTTTTTATATAAGAACTTGTTCATCCTTGCTGTTCATTCCTTGTTTGGACAGGTGTGAAAAGCCCGAACATTTTGCCTTTTCAGTGTTTATTGCATTTACAAACAGAAGCACTGAAGTGCTTTATTCAGAGACTTTTCCAGAAATCAAGATCATCTTCAACTGGCCCAATCTCCCAGTACCTTCAGGTTAGGCATTAGAGTTCAGTTTTTCTAGAAAGCTGTTTCATACAGTTAACTTAATAGAAACAATAGTTTCTGGACAAACAGGAACCAAAATAAGTAATTTATAATCAGTTTTGCTGTCAACTTGGTAAAGAAGTGTTCACATATATGTGGCGGGAAAAGGATGTGGACAGACAAGTTAGCCCAGGGGAATGGGATTCGACTTGGGAACAAAATCAGCACTCTTGATTTGCAGCACAATAAAATTAAAATTTAAGTTTTTAATGTACTTTAAGACTAGCGTGGTTAAAAAAACACTATAAAAGTTGGGTGGGAACAGGTTTTGAAGAAATTGCAGTCGAAGAGGTGAGAAATATTACACACTTAGTGAACATGTCCAATTATTAGACTATAGGCGATTCATAACCACCAAATAGTTCCATGCGTTTACATATTTGGCTGAGCAAAGCAAGGCCTTACACTCAACTCAATGGCATTTCTCTGTCTGTAACATGGTAACTTTTGAAAACTGCACTGGCTCAATTCCAAAATGTCAGGGAATGTTCCAGGTATCAATTTGCCAAAATCGGTAGGATTCTGCACAAGTCAGAAGCCTGATTTCCACTGATCTAGTTATGATTATGCAGGCTCTGGATACAAGGGTGAGGTCAATGCCCTGAGAGGTTAAGGTGAGATATTGGGACTCGAGAACGTCTCTCTACAGCACCAAATGGGCATTCTGTGGACCTAATTTAAGTGAAAATAAGGCTTGCTGGAAGCCTCTCGCACATTCACCCACTGGGCTCCTCACCTCCACTCCAGCCAGGTCTGTCCCCAGCTGGGACACTCACACTGGGGCAGGAGCTGGCCCTCAGGGGGTCAAGGGATCCAGCTGGGTATACAGCTTCACCTACATAAACACTGAAGTATGCAACCCTCTAGATATTACCAAATGATTCTTTAGGGCTTCCTAGTAAAAAATGAAAAAGTGAACAATGACTCTTAAATTAGTAGCCACTGGACTATTGGCAACTTCTCAATGGAGAAGGAAATTTATTTGAAAATTAGACAAACCTTAATAAGTAGAGTTGTCAAATTATTAAAACACAGTCACAATTAAACACAATTTTAATCGCAATGTTAAACAATAGAATACCAAATTAAATTTGTTATAAATATTTTGGGTATTTTTCTACATTTTCAAATATATTGATTTCAATTACAACAGAATACAAAGTGCACAGTGCTCACTTAATATTTCTGATCTTTTTTAGTTTACAAATATTTGTAAACAAAAGAAATAATATTTTAAATTCACCTCATTCAAGTACTGTAGTGCAATCTCTATCGTGAAATTGCAACCTACAAATGTAGAATTATTTTGTACATAACTGAACTCAAAAAAGAATATATAGAACTTCAGAGGCTACAAGTCCACGCAGTCCTACTTCTTGTTCAGCTTAATTATTAAGACAAACAAGTTTGTTTACATTTATGGGAGATAATGCTGCCCACTTCTTATTTACGACGTCACCTGAAAGTGAGAACATGCATTCACATGGCACTGTTGTAGCCAGCATTGCAAGGTATTTACATGCCAAATATGCTAAATATTCGGATGCTTCCATGTTGATGGGTTCTGCTTGATAATGATCCAAAGAAGTGATTAAGTCACGACTATTTTTTTAAATCTAGATATTTGTTTTGCATTAATCCCTTGCATTAACTGCGATTAATTTGACAGCTGTCAAATTATGTTTTGCTGTAATTGAAGGGTTAACTCATCAAGTACATACCTATACAACAATATACACAAAGGATAAAAACCATACTTAAATAATATTTAGTTAGAATTTGCAACACTGGACAGTACAATCACCTGCAAATGATAGAGCATTTACAATTGTTTTTGAATATCTTTAAAATACATTACACTTGCTTTGATTTGCTAATATAAGCAGAAACAGATTAGGAGGTACTTAGATTAGGTGGTTACTTAATTAGATATTTTGAGACACATGTGGTACCTACTTGTATTCCACTGAGGGTTTATGCGTGTGCACCATGCATCAAGAGCTGGAGATTTTTCAAGAAGTAGTGTCTGTTGGGCCATGCATGTGCCCTTTGCTCGCCTCACATTTTCAACTGAGGTGATTGAGGGTGGGCCAGACTGACCTTGTCTCCAATTCCTTCTCCACCGTGAATTCCTCCTCCAATTCCTTCACCACCACTGCAAGATATTCGCAGCAGAGGGGAAGGAGGGCAGGAAGTGGAATACAGATAGGGACCACAAATCTTGTGGACCCTCCAGTTACAGGTAAGTAACCTCCTCCTCTTCTGTGAATGATGGTCCCTATTATATTCCACTGAGGGTGATTAACAAGCAGTACACTTAAGTCGGAGGACGGTGCAAGGATGAAGATAGAAAGGTTGAGCAGAGGACAGCCGTGCCGAATGAGACATCCGTCGCAGAATCCCACACCTATGCGTGACAAAGGTATGTACTGAATGCCATATGTCCACTCTACATATGTCCCAAAGCAGCACAATGTGGAGGATGGCCACGGTCGAAGCCTGAGCTCTCAGGGAATGGGCCCTCACCCCAGGGGATGGAGGCAGTCCCGACAACTGATAGCATAGTGAAATCCACTTGGAGATTGCATGCCACTTAACCCTCTTGGCTATTGTTTATCGCAATCTAGAAGATTTCCTGATTGGTCTTGTCCTCTGCAGGTAGAAGACCAAGGCCTTATGGGACATCAAGGGAGTGAAGTCATCATTCCTCTTCAGAGGCATGAGGCTTCAGGAAGAGAGCAGGTAAATGTATGTGTCGGTTGAGATGAAACTGGGATACGAACTTTGGCAGAAACTTGGGATATAGGTGCAGGGAGACTTAATCCTTATGGGAAAGTGGAGAAAGGAGGGTCTGCCCTCATGGCCCCAAATTCACCTACACTTCTTGCCAAAGTGATAGTCACAAGGAAGGCAACTTTCATGGAAAAGAGGGACATAGAGTAAGAAGCTAGAGGCTCAAAGAGCTGTTTCATCAATGCCGATAGAACTAGTTTAAGGTCCCACTGGGGGGCGATAGGTTGCACAGTGACGTTCTAATGAGGCCTTTCAAAACCTAGCAATCAACAGATATGGAGTGTCCTTCCACAGGGGGGTGAAAAGTGCTACATTGCTGCTAGGTGGGCCTTGAGAGAGTGGAGGGCGAGACCCGGTGACCCCAAGCACAGGAGGTAATCCAAAAAAAGAGGAAATCTTCACCTCTTCTAGGGAAAAGTCCGTTCTGTTGGGCCCAGGTGGTGAAGCGGTTTCACTTGGCCCAGAAGGAATGCCTTGTGGACTCCTTCCTGCTACTCAAGAGGTTGTCTTCTGATGAACACGCCTGTTCTAGAGAAGATGCCCATCTAAATACCACTCTGTGAGGTGAAGTGTCTGCTGATCAGGATGTCTGATCTTCCCATTATGTTGCGTTAGCAGCTCAGGGAAAGTAGGGGATGGGAAGTGGAGGGCAAGCTGACATGTAGAGAAGGTTGGGAAACCAGATGTGTCTCGGTCACAGTGGGGCAATCAGGATAACCATTGCTCTCTCCTGCCTGATCTCGTGGAGTACTTGTGGCAGGAGTGGTGGTGGGGAAGACGTAGTTGATCTGGTCCAACCAGCAGAGAATGAGTGCATTTCAAGTGGAAACCAATACTGCACTAGGAGAGGTATGTGCCTTGGGAGAGGCAAAGAGGTCCCTTGTCAGAGTCCCCCATTTGTTGAAGATGTCGTTTACTACGGTATCAGAGTTCCCACTTGTGATTGGTCATGAACTGTCAGCTGAGAGAGTCTGCAATCACGTTCTGAGTCCCTGGAAGATAGGCTGCAGATAAAAGGATCTTGTGCACGATGCACCAATATCATAGATTGATCACCTCACCACAAATAAAGCAGTTAACTTCATGCCCCCTTGTTTGTTGATGTAGTAAACAGTGGTGGTGTTGTCCAGAATGATAAGAACATGATGGGTGTAAATGGATAGGAGAAATGCTTGGCATGCCTTCCTTACAGCTCTGAGTTCTAGAATGTTGACATGCATCCTGAATTCCTGAGGGGTCAATGTTCCTTATGTTATGTGATCTCCCCACCTATGAGGGATGTGTTGGTGATAAATAGTCTTGTCCGGGGAGGATGGGAGAAAGGGGACCCTCACACAGACCTGTCGGGGGTCTGTCCACCACTGGAGGGAAGAGTGTACTTCAGTAGGAACTGTCAGTATCAGATCCATGGCATGGCACATGAGTGAGTAAACTCTCTGGAGCCACATCTAGAAGCAGCAAAGGTGGAGGCGAGCCAAGGCAGTGATGTACGTGCCCAAGGCCATATGGCCAAAGAGGGACAGGCAAGTCTTGACCGGGACAGAAGGACCGCTAACTACTTGGGCTATGAGTTCCTGCAGAGACTGGAATATGTTCCTAGGTAGGTACGCTCGTGCTATGATTAAGTTGATGGAGGCCCCTATAAATTCTAGGGACCATGTGGGGTCCAAAGTTGATTTTTCAACATTGATGCCGACTCCAAGGGATGAAAGCACTCTGAGTAACATGGAGGTGGAAATCTGGACTACGCTGCTAAGAGCCAGTCATTGAGATAGGTGTTATGAGGTCCCTGTATTCCGCTGAGACAGGCCTCTATGATGGAGAAACCTTTGGTGAAGACCCTGGGAGCAGTGGTGAATCCAAATGGCAGGACCCTGTATTGAAAGTGCTGAAGGCCCACCGTAAACATCAGGAACCTTTGGTGGGACAGATGAATGTTTATATGAAAATAAGCATCCTGAATATTGAGAGCCAGAAGCACATGCCTTCTTCGAATGATGGGATGACGGCTGCTATGGTGACCATATGAAACTTGGGCTTTGCGGCTGAAGCAACTGAGATGATAGAGATACAGGATTGGGCTCCACCCACCCTTCTTTTGGGGTATCAGGAAGTAAGTTGAATAGAAAAGTCCAGAGGAACCCACTCTATCGCCCCACTTTGTGGTCAGAAGTCTACCTCCAGGGCGAGGATTCTGTCATGAGTGGTCCTTCAGGAGGGATCAGGGAGGGGGTTGTGAATGAGGTAGCGTAAAGAACTCAATCATATAGCCATAGTGGGTGACGTTTAGCACCCACTTGTACAGGAACTCCTCACTTAAAATCATCCCGGTTAACATTGTTTCATTGTTACATTGCTGATCAATTAGAGAACATGCTCGTTTAAAGTTGCGCAATGTTCTCTTATAACTTTTTTGGCAGCTGCCTGCTTTGTCCACTGCTTGCAGAAAGAGCAGCCCGTTGGAGCTAGCTGGTGGGGACTTGGAATCAGGGTGGACTGGCAGCTCCCCTAAGTTCCCTGTGTGGCAGCCGCTCAGCAGGCTAATCAATTGCTGGCAGTTCAGCTGTCTCTCCCCCACTGCCATGTGCTGCTCCTGCCCTCTGCCTTGGAGCTGCTCCCAGGAGCTTGCTGGGGGGGGGGAGGGGGGAGGATGAGGGGGGCTAATGTCAGGGTGTCCCCCTGCTCCTGCCCCTCGCTTACCCCATCTCCATAGAGCGGGGGGGGGGGGGCACAACAGGGCTCAGGACAGGGGAAGCTTGCTGGGAGCAGCTGCTGTCTCAATTTGCTGATCTACTTAAAAAGGCAATGTACTTAAAGTGCGGTCAGCATACTTAAAGGGGCAACATGCAACTCTCTCTCACACAGGGTGTCTCTCTCTGTCTGCCATGCTGTCTCCCCTCCCTCCATTTGTGCTGCTTTGTAGAGTGTGAGGCTACGTTAACAACGTGTTAACCCTTGAGGGCTCAGTCAAGTACTAGATCATCATTTAGCAGTAAGGCATTCCCTGGGAAATATCCCACCCTCTGACTTCACTACCTCAACTAAGCTTCATGATCATCATTGCTGTGTACAGTATTAAATTGTTTAAAACTTAGAGAAAGAGAGAGAGAGAGAACGCGCGCGCGCATGTGTATATATAGTCTTTTGTCTGGTGAAAAAAATTTCCTTGGAACCCAACCTCCTCCTCATTTACATTAATTCTTATGGGGAAATTGGATTCGCTTAACATCGTTCCGCTTAAAGTCGGATTTTTCAGAAACATAACTACAATGTTAAGCGAGGAGTTACTGTACGTTGTTATTGCACTCCAAGCTTGTAAAGAGAGTGCTAGACGACACCCAAACGGGGTGGGGTGTTTATATCGCAGCAGGCAAGGTGGCTGACAGCTCTCTAGAGTTCCTCAGAAATACCTCTTCTGTAGGGGTTGCATCTGGGAGGAGGAAGACTGGGAGGGTGGGTCTTGGAGGATGAGATTTTTTAATCTTCTGATACTTCCTTGGTGTTTTGTAAGGCCGTTGATGGAAAAACTGGGAGGTTCTGTAATGCTGTGCGGGCTGCGGCAGTAGAACTTAAGTTTCAGCACACGTGTGTAAATACTCAAAATGGAATGTAGCTCTCAGAACCTTGAGGGTGTGGAGGGAATCATCAGGTCTTTGATGGTATTTTGTACCTCCCTAGGTAAACCAGACAAATGGAGCCCCACTACCTCCTCATGACGATGTGCCCATGGCCATTTAATGGAATGAGGTATCTGCTGCATGTACCGCTGATTGGACTGAGGTCCTTGCTATCAGCTTCCCCTCCACAATTATTGCCTGGAATCGGGTCTGGTCCTGTTGTGGCAGCTACTTGCAAAATCCTGCAATTTTCTGTAATTCAGGAAATCATATGTGGTAAGTAATGCTTGATCATTTGAAATCCTGTATTGAAGGTTGGCTGAAAAGAAAACTTCGCAGCCTGAAAGGTCCAGTTGCTTGCCCTTCCTGTTGAATGGGGTGAAGGATGGATGCTGTTGCCTAGCCCGTTCTGTCATTGCATGTACAAGTTAACTGGGAGGTGGATGTGAGAAGAGAAACTCAGACCCCTTGACTGGTACATAGTATTTTTTTCTGCCCCTGTTCGGGTAGGCGTACGTGTGGCTGGCGTATGCCAAACTGTGTGAGCTGGCTCAAGGATGGCATCGTTGATGTATATCGAGGCCAAGCAGAGTCGCTCTGAGAGAAGTATATCCAGCAGCTTATGCTGAGTGTCTTGGATCTCCTCCAGGGGAATGTAAAGCTCTCCAGCCACTCCACTCAGGAGATCCTGGAATGGCTAGTAGTCATCAGAAGATGGGGAGGATGTTGAAACCACTGCCACGTCAGGAGAGGATGATGGGAATTTCTCCTGTTCCAGCAGTACCGTCTGAGATGCTCATCTTCCATTACAGGTTCCAAACGTCAACTCGAAAGCACCTCAGATGGTGAAATAGGCAAAGCCTCCCTGACAGAATGGACAGGTTTTGAGAGAAGGTACTGGGGCCAGGATCTGCAATAGGGCCAGCAGGATGGATCCAGAGGGTGCTGAGGAGGGCCCCATGGTGCAAGGAAACCAGTGGCTCCACGGCAGCTGGAGTGGAGAATACTGTCATAATATAGAAGGCCTCGTAGTGGCGGAAAGGGATGGATGGTCCCTAACCCTCATCCAAGTCCTCTGAAGATGAAAACTTGGAGACCGGTTCCATTGGCAGTACCATCAGAGCTGTGCACTGCTGGAGTGGGGGGCGAGGAGTGCCTCAGATGTGGCATGTCTGATGCCGGATATAACGTCTCCCTGGAAGTAGAGGGCTCCAGAAAGCATTGGGACTTTGGTTCTCCCAGAACAAACACTTACTGGGGTTCTGGCACTTTTCCCAACCTCCCTGGAGTCAAGAGTGCTTTCTCGGTCCCCGGAACCGGAATGGGAGCGGTGGTCTTCCTTGGAGCTTATGGCTCTCTGGCTCTGAGCGATGCTAATGTTGACTTGTGTGTGCAGGTCCACACTCGGTACTGGCGGATCTGTGGATTTATGCAGCTTCTTTTCACGTTTGTGCACTGTAGGTTGCACTCAGTCCCCATGACTGGAACTCACGGAAGGAGTCTCTCCCTTCGTAGGTTTAGAGGAAGACTTACTGCCATGCGTATGTGCATGTCTCCTTATCTCCTGACTAGGCCCATGCGCATGGTCCATAATGGTGGTACTGCTGGTGCCGGCCTTGAACTTCATAGTTGAAGGCACACTGTTGGTAGCCTCAGGTTGACGTACAGTGGGGTTGCCTGGCCAGGGTCAAAATGAGGTCTCATGGCAACTTCCATGAGGTACTTCTGGAGGTGGAGAGACTGGGTATGGCTTGGGAAGAACTGGAAGATATTGCACCTGGATGAAATGTGGGCTTCTTCCAAGCAGTAGATGCAGTGTTAATGTTCATATCTGACCAAGAAGGAACGCAGGCAGGAGGTGCAGATTTTAAAGCCTAAGGTTCTCTGCATAGGCCAGTAGCCGCACATGGGTGGTGGTGGTGGGTGTTCACTGGGAATAAAACATCCCAAAAAGGAACCCCGATCCTACTAACAAACTACTATAAAATCAACAGAAATGGTAAAAACTGTAAAACTATGTACACTTTTTTTTTTTTTTTTTTATTATTAAATAAAGTGTATCACACGCAAGAGGACACTAATAGTTCCAACCTGGACCATGTGGCAGTCAGAAGGAACCGGAGACATTATTGGTCCAGTCCGCCCTTTATCACCTCAGACAAAACCATGAGGCAAGCCATGGGTGCATGTGCGGATCAATGAACACTATTACCTGAAAAAATCTCCAGATCCAAACACATGGTGCATATGCATAAGCCCTCACTGGAATACAGTAAGGACCATCACTCGAAGAACTGTCTTTTCAGTGTAAAGCAAAAAAGTCCTTGATGACAATGACTATGTTTGTATAAGATTTCTCTAAACAAAATGATTTTTTGTAATTGTTAATATTATACTTGTGGTGCTTGTGTGGTAGAGAGATTTGTAAAATTACTAAACTACTTCCTAAATAAACAGTTATTTTAAAGGAGGAAATCATTTAAATTTGCCATAATAAAGGCTGCCCCTTCTTCCTTAATTTTGCCCCAATGATATGACCACGTTATTTTCTTGCCCCACAGAACCTGGGCCTCAATCAATGCCTAGAATACATAGTAAGGCTATATCTACAGTACAGCTTATATTGGCATAAGCTATGTCACACGGTAGTGTGACTAAACCACCACCGAGCGACATAAGTTACACTGACATAAGTGCTTGTGTGCACAGTATATGTTGGTGGAAGAGCTTGTCCTGCAGACATAGCTGCTGCCATTCGCCGAGGTAGTTTTATTGACAGAGCGTCTTCAACAGATGCACTGCAGCTGCATCAGTCCAGCTGTGCCGCTGCAGCACTGAATGTGTAGCCATGCCCCCAATGAGGCAGTTATCTGAAGCCCTCACACCACCCCTGCCTCAGTCAAAGGTGTGTAACAAATAAAGCAGGGGACTACAGGAAGAGAAAGGATGGGCTTGTGGTTTAGGAAGTGCATTGGGGCTGCTTCTTCAGGAAGTGGGCAAAAGTAAGATCATCCTGGACAGACATTGCCTTTGTCTTCCTCCTCACTGGATATTTACATGGGCTGATGATTCCTCAAAAGCTATCACACTCTAAACAGTCATATTCCTTTTCAGCACTATCCCTTTGCCCCCAGTTAGGTGATAGGCTGAAGCATTGTTAAGGGGGGCTGGGACAGCCTATGAACCTTGGGCAACCATTGACATGAATTATATCAAGACAAGGGTGTTACATATCCACAAAACTGGCTAGAGGTACAGTTTGCTGCATCAAGCCAGGATAAATTTCCATGGTGCCCAACCTTCCAACCAAGCCAGTCACCAAGACCTCCAAGTGTGATGTGACAATCAAACAGCACTTGGAAGTTCAACCTCCTTTGAGGAGTTAATCAACCAACTAGGCAATGCAAAGGCTCTCAGGACAAAACCCTCAGCCCAGAAACTCTGCACAGAAGTCAGATGATTGCTTTGAAGCAAGCACAGAAGCAGAACCACTCCAACAGAACTCAGAAATTCAAGGTGAGTGCTCCATCTAGTTCAGTATCCTATCTCTAAA
The DNA here is from genome assembly GCF_011386835.1 of Chrysemys picta bellii. Classification (NCBI taxonomy): domain Eukaryota; kingdom Metazoa; phylum Chordata; order Testudines; family Emydidae; genus Chrysemys; species Chrysemys picta. The sequence continues at coordinate 3,380,127 of NC_088815.1, forward strand.
ACTGAAGCAGCTGGCATTGGCCACAAGATACCAAAAAAACCAAAATAGATATGGGACAACCTGCTCCCAGGGAAGTTTCCTCCTAAACCCCAGAAGTTAGAGGTTAGATTATACCCTAAAAGTAGTGGTTTTAGATACTAGTTACTAAAATTTTGGAAGGTAACTCTGGACGTTGCCCTCTAGGAAAGCAGTTCCTTCTCTATTTAGGCACAAGTAGCTTAAAAGCCATTAACCTCTGGGAAAGCATGGCCATTTTGAATGAGAGAATTGTGAATGTAATGGGAAAGATAGAAAAATAGTTAATAACATTGCTTAAACACTAATTTCTTCAACGGTACATATGAGGATAACTGGTAATGATTTTTAACTACACCTCTACCCCGATATAACACGACCCGATATAACATGCATATGAATAGAACGCGGTAAAGCAGGAATAGGCGGGGCTGCGCACTCTGGATGATCAAAGCAAGTTCAATATAACGCCGTTTCACCTAGAACTCAGTAAGATTTTTTGGCTCCCGAGGACAGCGTTATATCAGGGTAGAGGTGTATATGGAAAATGTAACTAAAGACAGCCATTTGTTAGGAAAAAGGGTTAAAAAAAAGACACTAAACAAAGATTATTTACAGAATTTTATTTAAGGGTCAAAGATGCATTGCTCAGCAAAATAAAGAGTTAGCAGATGCCTCAGTACAAGTGACCATGATCTTATTTGCTGTGTGAAAACAGAATACAGTCCCAGACAGTAATATAGATTCTTGGCACTGTAAAAGGGCCAATTTCTCAAAGCTAAAAATAATTATACAAAATACTGACTGGGAGCATAATGCTTCAGTTAGAGGGGCATCTTGGCTGAGAGGATATGAAAGGAACAATAAAATATAAGTCAGCATGCAGCAATAAGCAAATGGGAAAAGGGGAAATGGAGTTAAGAATTACAGTTGACTCAAAGGAAGTTAAAGGTACCAATGGAGTATCAATGGCTAACAGGTCAAAGGACAATAAGGAAGAATATTTTTAATGAATCATGAAACAAAAGAAATCCTAACACTTATATCAGGGGGGAGCCGTGTTAGTCTGTATCTACAAAAACAACAAGGAGTCTGGTGGCACCTTAAAGACTAACAGATTTATTTGGGCATAAGCTTTCGTGAGTAAAAACCTCACTTCTTCGGATGCATAGCACTTATACAGATCTTTACTAGATTGAGATGATGGTAATATAGTCAATGATGCACAGAAGGTAAAAGAATTTGGTTAATGTTTATTCTGTATGAGGAACAAAGCTAGATAATGTATCCACCTCATAACCGCACCATTCCAGCAGTAACCAAGGAGGGTGTTAAGCAGCTTCTACTACAGTTAAAAGCTTTCAATCAACAGATTTGGAAATGTTGCACCCAAGAGTCTGTAGGCCACTAGTGTTAGTTCAATAAACCTTGGAAAACGAATTCCTGAGAACAAGAAGAAAGTCAATGTTCTGACAATATTTAAAGAATAAAACAGGATGAGTAGCTAATTATAAGCTAATTTGTTTGGCCTCAATGTCAGGCAAAAATAATGGAACAGATGATGTGGGTCTATCAATAAAGAGAAGACGGAAAAATTAAATTACAATCAACATAGCTTAATGGAAAATAGGTGGTGTCAAGCAAACTGGATTTTTTTTAACAACATTACAAATCTGGTTGATAAAGGTAACTTGATAGAATATACTTTGATATCTGTAAGGCATATGACTTATTACCTCAGATTAATAAGTTTGCATTACATTAAATCAGGGGTTCTCAGACTTTTGTCCTGGTGACCCCTTTCACACAGCAACCCTCTGCGTGCAATCCCCCCATATAAATTAAAAACACTTTTTAATACATTTAACACCATTATAAATGCTGGAGGCAAAGTGGGGTTTGGGGTGGAGGCTGACAGCCCGCAACCCCCACAAATAATAACCTCTCGACCCCCTGACGGGTCTTGACCCTCAGTTTGAGAACCCCTGATTAAATCAATATGATACTTTTTAGATAAATTAAAATAGGCTAACATCTCAAAATGCAATTGTTAATAGAGAATGATCAAATAGTGGGGGTACTTCTAGAATGATCGGGCCGCCCCTTCTTTGTATCTGTAGTAATTTACTACCCTCCCACTAAGTACATATACAGCAACCCAGTTCTGAAAGCACAGCAGAGAACAGCGGCTGCTGGCCAGGCGCCCAGCTCTGAAGGCAGCTCCACGCCAGCAGCAGCGCAGACGTAAGGGTGGCAATGTGAAAAGTCATATTCGTCAATATCACTTTTCACAACTGACTTAGCACCCCATTGTCACGCTTATTTCTGCACTGCTGTTGCCAACCTAGGGCTGACAGCCAGAGTCCTGTCACTTCCTAGTGAGGGATTGGAGGGACGGGAGGAGGAGGAGAGCCTGGGCTGCCGGAGGGAGGAGACCCTGAGCCCAGGTGGCAGGGCTCCGGCTGTCAGCCCTAGAGTGGCAGGGTTCCAACTGCCCCTTTATCCCCACCTCCCAGATGTGCATGGCACTTCTGCACGAGCCCCAGCTACCTGGACTGACACCCGCCAGAGCTCTCAAAAAATAAATATAAATAACTCACTCCACACACACACACACACACACACACACACACACACAGCTTGTACCTCCCTTGACACATTCCTGCTCCTCCCTTGGGAGGCCTGCCCCATAGCTTAGAACCACTGTTCTAGAGGTTTCCTGCCTCATCTTTCTCAGCCTTATGCCATTTAATAAAAAAAAAATTTAAATCAATGATCTGGAAGAAAATATAAAGTCTTTGCAGATAAAATTTGCAGATGACTGAAAAATTGTAGTTTGCTCGTGTCCAGCTGTGACGAAGCCGTGACACCAGCGCAGAACATATTATTCTAAGTGTGATCTTCTATTACCAGAGACACAGCAACAAACGTGGTCAGACAGATTAATTTATGAGATAAGATTAGAATAACTAAATCTCACATAATTCAAGCAGCAACTAAGAAGAGAGTCATACTGGTGAGACAATTTCCAAATACAGTATTTGAAGGATTAAGACATCAAAGATGGACAGGAATTGCCAAGAGATGAAAAATCCACTCGCTAACAATAAGTAGTTTTCCTTCGTAAGAAGGTCTAGGTCATCATTTCTGCAGAAAACAAGATTAAATAAAAACACCATCGTAAGGAGCAAAGATCATCTTCCAAATGTTAACCGATGTCTAATGTCTTCTCAAATCTGCATATAGCTCCAATGTCTGTGCTGCTGCTCATAGATTCCACCCCATAGCTGTTTGAGAAAGTAATGAAACACAGTCAAGTATTGGAGCTATTCATAGCAAAGGATGATCCAAAAAAAATCGCAAGCCAGATGAGGGGATAGAATAGCAGAAACTCCACACCAGACCCTCCAGAATGGGATGCAGTGGTAGTGAAAAGGGAAGGAGGAGGGGGGACAAGTCTCTTCCCTCCAAGAAGCCAAAAGAGGGAGAGTGGCCAAGAGAAAGGAAAATGGAAAGCTCTTCAGATTTAACTTGGATGCTTAGGAGACAGAAGCTGATGTGGAAGACCAAGCCCATCAGCTGGAGCCTCAGGCAAATCTAGAGATTAATTCCTCCTCCCGAGCAGATGAATGAAGTGTGTGGCTGGGCTTGCTATTCAGTTACAGGCCTCACTGTTGGCTCTCCATCTTCCATATCAGTCTTTGGTTAATAAGTGTTTTAGTCTTAATACAAAGATTATCTAGCTAGGAGTAATTAAGGAATGGAACAATTAAGCTGACCAGGAAAAAACATTCCTGTCAGTTAATGTATAAGGTTGCAAAGTAGATTCCCCAAGAATGTGGTGGAATGTCTAGTCCTAATTACAGTGCTTAAGACATTTTAAACTAATCTGAACAAAATAATGGACAACGTGCTGTAGAATTCAATCCTGCACTGCCTGGGAAACGGACTGGATGGCTTACTATCACAAGTCTTCTCCATCCCTATGTTGTCAAGCTTCTGTGTAAACCCCTCATGAACTAGTTCTGCTCATGCTACCCACATATCCATATGCCATATAAAGTAGTTTCAGCTAAAGAGGGACTCTGAAAAGTTCTGGAAAAAATGAGAACAGGGATCAGAAGTCATACTAGTCGTCAATGTTATAATTAAAGTTGCAAAACCATTTCCACTGTAGTCACCTGTTCTCACATGCACGCTTTCTAAAATATTCACCTTCTGCACAAAATTTTACGTGCTTAGTCTCTAGTAAAACTGACATTCTGTACAAATATTAATTTTTATTCATGAGGATAACTCAGCCACTGAATTTTGAAGCTTCAGACTTGGTATGTAAATAGGCCTTAATGAACAATATGGGCTTTGCTAATTTTGAAGAAGCGAGTAAGAATCTTTGAAATGCAGGATTCACCAAGTGCTGTAGAAAATTCCACTAGGCTGTTAGCTACATGCTTAGTTAGACATGGGTGTAGGCAAACATGTATCCACAGTCAGTTAGCTGCACAGCTACTTGGTTATAGGAATTTACTACCTCACCTACTGAAGCAGATTGTAAACTCAAAAGATTCTGAACAAGGATGAGCAGAACTTGTAAATATAGGAAACTACTTAGCATGTCAAAAATTACGTGCCTTTATACTCTAACCACCTCATTATTTCCACATCAAGAAGCTGATAAAAACTCTGCTAGTGACTCTTGCTAGCTAATAAACTGAATAGGTGTATCAAGAAAGTTTCGGCTCTGATAACACAAAAAGAACAGGAGTACTTGTGGCACCTTAGAGACTAACAAGTACTCCTGTTCTTTTTGCGGATACAGACTAACAAGGCTGCTACTCTGGCTCTGATTACATTTGTTGAATTTCAAAGAACCATCAAGTTCCACAAGTCTAAGCAGCACTGTGTTTATTACTTTTCCCTGAGCCCCATCTTGCCTTCTTCCTTAAAGAGCTTGGGAAGTTGAAATGGAATTAGCATTAGAGCAATGTTAAGGTCACAAAATAAAGCACTCAAATAAGAAATGTCCTTAAGGTAAGGTTATCCTGCAACAATATATAAGGCATGTAGTATTTTCCTGTTTTGAGGACTCTGATTGTTTGCACAGTCTACGTCTCACCTTATTCATAAGATCAAGTTAATATTGCAGAAAAATTTACGGGTTGAAGAGACCCGTTCACACCAGGGTCTGAATTAAATTAATGAATTGCACCTCCTAATCCAAGAGGTGAATTTAGCTCCTTCATTTATGAAATTTCTTGTCTTTATAATACTTTATTTCTTAATCTTAATGTTGCTTTAAATCTAGTTGTGTTCATTCCTGTTAGCTGCAGACAATATACACAGATATTCAAAATATCTACTTGAATTGCATTTAGTCAAGGGTTTCAGCAAGCAGTCTACCACAAAGCAAAAACTCTTATAGACTAGATTATACCTGCAACTTTGTCCCGAATAAGTTTAGCAGATTCAACTTCGCCAATACTGCTAAATAGACTCCGTAACTCATCCTGTGTCATGTTTTGAGGGAGGTAGTTCACGATTAAATTTGTTCTACCAATATCATCCCTGCAATCTTCAGCCATGTGATCTTCATAACCATTAGACATTCTATAAAATATCTGCAAAGAGAAAAATCACAAATAAGGTCTACAACTTCATTTTAAAATAAATTGAACTTTCTCTACCTGTATTCAATTGAAAGCTTTTTACTTTAGGAAGATGAAAACAAGTAGCTATTTCAAAACTATATATTATCTTAATTTCTTAAAAGGAAAACTCAAGTGTTTTTCAAAAAAATTCCAGGCTATTTCATTCTCTCAAGCTAACAAACCTGAACCACTAAAAAGCCCCCCAGATGTTCATTTCAATAAATTGGGGGAGGGGGAACAACAAAAAACAGGAGTGAAAATAGATTTTAGGTACGTTTCAATGTATAACAAATCACATACACAAAACTATGTTAAAAGATACATATGAGCAAGGGGCTGAACTCAGATTGCAGGGGCAACAGCTTCACCCAAGGTGACATCGGAAATCTATGGCAGAGACTGAAATAGAAGCCAGTTCTCTTGGGTTCCAGTCCAGTGTCTTAACTACAAGTTATTTTCTTACAAACCTCTGCCTTATACACTGTCCAGCCTTTATACAGAATGAGGCATGGGTGTTGTAGAACTGACACCATGCGATCACATGAAGACTTTAATCATTCATAATACATACAGAAGAGGCAAATTAAGATTGCATAAGAACCTTAATTCTGGCATTTCCTAATTTAGGGATTGACTTTGAAACTCAAGCATGCTTTTAACAGGGGTGGGTTTTTTATTACAATTTTTTAAGTTTAAAAAAACTGAAAAAAAATCCAGAAGTTTCATGGGAAGTCATACTGACCACCTCACTCAACTTAAGTTATCAGCAGGACTTGAATCCAGAACTTTTTAATCCACAACAGAGATGTACTACCTGAGCTAAATGAATAACTGGTCACAGTATCAGGCTGTTACCCACTATGTGGGCCAGCCACCCGAAGGGCAGTGACTTACACAACTATCTGGGAATGTTGAGAATCAGAATGGCCAGGTTCTATTTCTGGCTCAGGAGGGAAATGGGGCCTAGTGGTTATAGAAAGCCCAGACAAACACACAGGTCTGGCACATTCATTCTCAAAAACAAAGTAGCTAGATGGCTGAGACTTGGTCTGCAACATTAGAGACTAGAGTCCTTGTAGCACCTTAGAGACTAACAAATTTATTTGGGCATAAGCTTTCACGGGCTAAAACCCATTCTGTTGTTTTTACTGATACAGACTAACACGGCTATCCCTCTGAAATTAGAGACTAGATTATTTTCCCAGCTGTTTGACATTATCTTGTGCAACTCTCAGTGTGTGTGTGTGTGTGGGGGGGGGGATTATACTTCCCTGCCTTCTAAACTAGGTGTTACTGAGTTACAAGGCTACATACAAAGGCTGTGAAGTGCACAGAATCAGTGGAAGAATTCGGACTAAAGCTCCGAATCCCAGCTCTCGGCCTAGCACTCCTTCCTCTATGCCAAAAGGGCTGCAACAGCTCCTACTGAGCAGAAGGATGCCTAAGCGAATGGTTATTTAAAAACAATGGGCATAAAGAATATTCTTAAGTGATGGAAGCCCCTACCGTACACAACTAGGAATTGGTGCACTGGCATGACCTTACGTCTGGCCAATTACAACAACATTTTCAAAAGAAATCTATGTCCATGAGCACACTCATACCGTTATTAAATCTTCCCTGTAGAAATTAATTCCAACTTCAACTTACCAAATCACTCCCATCACCATTTATATAAAGCAGAACCTTTCAGCATACAAGATTAAAATTTAAGCCAGAGTGCAGCACTATGTTAAACTGGAATTCTAGATGGAAATATGTACCACCACCAATTTTCAGGAGATTTGCAAGTGTGAAAAACATTGGAATACCAAAAAATTCTGAGTTAAAAGTAAAATGTAAAACCCCCCCTACACTTTGGACAGTATACAGATGCAAAATTTTCCACCCCTGTAGTCCTGCCATGCTCCATACAAACTTATGAAACTACTATACCTATACACCTTCAACAATTTAAAATTTGTGTTACACTTGTCACCATGGAATCCGAGTACCTTGATTCAATATACTGATGTATAAATAAGGTATGCAAACACCCACCCCTCAAGTTATATCATGCACTTCACACTAAATTTTTCTAATACCATCCTTCCTTCCCGTATAACACTCTCATGCCAGCCACTGGAAGCGTTGAAGCTATTTTAACCTTTTAGCCACAGTGATCTTATTCCTTCTAACTTCAGAAATACTAAACTCCATACACTCTCCTGGTCTGGCTACCAATAGGCTTTGCATTCTTCAGTCTGAAGAGAAAGGTATACCATGATCCAATGGCTTGAAGTTGAAGCTAGACAAATTCAGACTGCAAATAAAGTGCATATTTTTAACAGTCAGAGCAATTAAACACTGGAATAATTTATGAAAGATCATGGTGGATTCTCAATCAGTGATCATTTTTATATCAAAGTTAGATGTTCATCTACAAGATCTCTTCTAGGAATTATTTTGGGGACTTTCTATAGCCTCGGTTATACAGGTCAGACTAGATACAATGGTGCCTTCTGGTCTTGGAACCCACAACAAGCCTGTGTTTCACTTACCCTTGTAGTTCAGATTCAAATCTGTGTTACCAAAACACTGAAGGTCAATTCTCAGGGTGAATGAAAATGTTCACTAACTTTGAAAAAAGTTCAAGTGTTATGGTTAAAAAAACAAAAAAAACCATCAGTGAGACATCACATTTTGTCTAAAATTTCCAGAAGACACAATGTGGGGACCAACATTGGACCAACTTCTGTTGGAGAGAGAGACAAGCTTTCGAGCTTACACAGTTCTTCCTTAGTCTGGGAAATGTACACAGTGTCACAGCTAAATACAAGATGCAACAGATTGTTTTCGCATAAGAAGTTACATGTATTTCAAAGGATCAAAATGCAACAAAAATGATTAGGGGTATGTAACGGTTGCCCTATGAGGAGAGATTAATAAGACTGGGACTTTTCAGCTTGGAAAAGAGATGACTAAGGGAGGATATGACTGAGGTCTATAAAATCATGACTGGTGTGGAGAAAGTAAATAAGAAAGTGTTATTTATTCCTTCTCATAACACAAGAACTAGGGGTCACCAAATGAAATTAACAGGCAACAGGTTTAAAACATACTAAAAGGAAGTAAGTATTTTTTTCCACACAACACAGTCAACCTGTGGAACTCCTTGCCAGAGGATGTTGTGAAGACCAAGACTATAATAGGGTTCAAAAAAGGACTAGGTAAATTCATGGAGGATAGGTCCATCAATGGCTATTAGCCAATGGCTGTTTGCCAGAAGCTGGGAATGGGCGACAGGGGATGGATCACTTGATGATTACCTGTTCCGTTCATTCCCTCTGGCGCACCTGGCATTGGCCACTGTCGGAAGACAAGATACTGGGCTAGATGGACCTTCGGTCTGACCCAGTATGGCCGTTCTTATGTTCGTATGATCATTCAAGGTGAAGTGGTCTGTGAACACCCCTCTAGTCACAGAAGGGAAAGGAAGGGTGGTGGGGGGGAAGAAGACAGCTAGGGAATGGTTGTTAGCTAATTACAACAATCTGTAACCTGCTATAAAACCAGTGTCTCTATTCAGCCTGTGATTATTGGTGTCTAGAAGAGTTATCAATTCAATTAATTCTTTCACAATGAGGACACCACTCATATTACCACATCCCCATTGACACTCATAAGGAAAAAAAAAAAATCGACTGGACACCACAAAGCAGATGAAACCACACCCTTGATTGTTACATTGATTGCATCATGAAATAAATTGACTGTGAAATCCTTAAAAAAGACATCACATACATCTCCTTGTCAATTACTGGAAATGGGCCATTTTCATAACCACTACAAACAGTTCTTTTTCTCTCCAGCTGATAAAAGCTCACCTTAACTGATCACTCTCCTTATAGTGTGTATGGTAACACCCATTGTTTCATGTTGTGTGTGTGTGTGTGTGTGTGTGTGTGTGTGTGTGTGTGTGTGTGTGTGTCTTCCTACTGTATTTTCCACTACATGCATCCAATGAAGTGGGCTGTAGCCCATGAAAGCTTATGCTCAAATAAATTTGTGGCACCTTCGAGACTAACAAGTACTCCTGTTCTTTTTGCGGATACAGACCAACACGGCTGCTACTCTGAAACCTGTCACTCTGAAACCTGTCACATACACCAGGATCTCTCCACCTTTGAGAGGACAGCTATACAGTCCCTGAAGTCTAATCTGGTGATTAGATTATCTAACCACACAGTGATCAATCTGACAATTGAAATGCCATCTTAGTCCCCAACCATGGTGACTATGTTAACGAAGTCAACGAGCTCTCTGAAACCCCCATACTATAAAGAACTCAAAGCAGAGTCCATACTACAATTCACCCAGGAATTTAAGGACATCAAATCCTTCCTGAACAACTCCAAGACAAACTCATCCTCCCAAGAACCCCACCCCAGGGACCTTCTACATGCTTCCCAAGATACATAAACAAGGGAACCCAGGCAGACCCATCATATCTGGCCAAAGCACTCTTACTGAAGGAAAATCAGGACTCAGAAACCATCCTCAAACCACTCATCACAAAAAGGGGCAGCTTCCAGGACAAAACTGACTTCCTCCACAACATTAACAACTTCTCTCAGAACACCATCCCTGCCATCCTATTGGTGTTCCTATACACCAACATCCCTCACAATGACAGCATACCTACCTGCCTGCCTCAAATATTTCCAAGACAATGGACAACATTCAGCTATCCACCCCAAACACATCGCCAAACTCATCTGTTTCATCCTCATCGATGAGAATTTTACATTCAACAACACACACTTTGTCCAAACCATGGGAACAGTTCTGGGTACCAGGATGAGTCCATAATATGCCAACCTCTTCATGGCCAACCTTGAAGAATAATTTCTGGACAAATGCACTACAAAACCAACAATATACCTGATACACATCAATATTTTTGTCCTCTGGACAGAAACTCCCTCATAGATTTTTCACCACAACTTCAACCACCACCACCCATCCATCAATCTCTCCCTGGGACACTCCCACACGATCATCAACTTTCTGGACACTACAATCAGCTTCAGCAATGGAATCCTACAGAAAACTATGTACTAGAAACTCATGGATCACCACACCTACCTTCATAGATCCAGTAACTACCCAAACACACAAGAAATCTGTTCTCTTCAGCAAGGCACTCTGATACCACAGAGTATGCTCAGAGGATGAAGTCCTGGATGTTACGGGTTCGGTCACAGAGATCCCCTTGAACTGTCACCTGATGTGCTGGAATTACCTCTGAGCCCATTTTCCCTGCCAGCTTGGGACTCCAGAACCCTGCCTTGTTGAGCCAGACACGCCAGCTTGCTGCAACACAGACCCAGGTCTGAACCACGCCTCAAGCTGCAGGCTTTAACTGAAAACCACTCAGCAGGTTACCTCTCTTCAGCACCCAGATCCCAGTGGGATCCAAACCCCAAATAAATCCATTTTACTCTGTATAAAGCTTATACAGAGTAAACTCATGAACTGTCCACCCTCTGTAACACTGATAGAGAGATATGCAGAGCTGTTTGCTCCCCCAGGTATTAATCACTTACTGTGGGTTTGTTAATACACAAAAGTGATTTTTTCAAGTATAAAAAGTAGAATTTAAGTGGTTTCAAGTAATAACAGACAGAACAAAGTAAGTTACCAAGCAAAATAAAACAAAATATGCAAGTCTAAGCCTAATACATTTAAGAAACTGAATACAGGTAAATCTCGCCCTCAGAGATGTTCCAATAAGCTTCTTTCACAGACTAGACTCCTCCTTAGTCTGGGCCCAATCCTTTCCCCGGTGCAATCCTTGTTAGCTCCAGCTCAGGTGGTAACTAGGGGATTTCTCATGACTGGCAGCCACCTTTGTTCTGTTCCACCCCCTTTTATATCTTTGGCACAAGGCGGGAATCCTTTGTCTCTCTCTGGGTTCCCACCCTTCCTTCTAAATGGAAAAGCACCGGGTTTAAGATGGATTCCAGTATCATGTGACACGTTCACATGTCTAGTGAGACTTCATTACTCACTGGCTGGCACAAGATATACAGGAAGGCTTACAAGTAAACAGAGCCATTTACAACCAATTGTCCTAGCTAATGGGAGCCATCAAGATTCCAAATCACCATTTAGGGCCCACACTTTGCAGTTACAATAGGACTTCAGAGTAATACTTCATATTTCTAGCTTCAGATACAAGAATGATACATTCATACAAATAGGATGAACACACTCAGTAGATAAGCTTTGTAATGATACCTTACAAGAGATCTTTTGCATAAAGCATATCCCAGTTACATTATATTTACACTCATAAGGATATTTCCATAAACATATGGAGTGCAACGTCACACTGGATACATACCTTAACACACTTAAAACTGTCTTCACCACACAAAGGACACTCCACCAGGGAGTAGACTGAATCATGGAACAGGCCACCCAAATACCCCAAGAGAACCTACTTCAAGATGGAAATAAAACCCGCTCCAACCACATACCTCTAGTTATCACCCACCACCCCATACTAAAACCCATATGGGGTAACAAACAACTACAACCTATACTTAATGGGGACCCCATCTTAAAAAAATAATCTGTCTTGAACTCCCTCTTCTCGCCTTCAAACAACCCTCAAACTTCTCCAAGCTCATCATCAGAAGTAAGCTCCCCATAGACAAGGATACACCGACTCGAAGGCCTGGTCTACACTATGACTTTAATTCGAATTTAGCAGCGTTAAATCAAATTAACCCTGCACCCATCCACACAACAAAGCCATTTATTTCGAAATAAAGGGCTCTTAAAATCGATTTCTGTACTCCACCCCGACGAGCGGAGTAGCGCCAAAATCGATACTGTCATTTCGAATTAGGGTTAGTGTGGCCGCAATTCGATGGTATTGGCCTCCGGGAGCTATCCCACAGTGCACCATTGTGACCGCTCTGGACAGCAATCTGAACTCGGATGCACTGGCCAGGTAGACAGGAAAAGCCCCGCGAACATTTGAATTTTATTTCCTGTTTGCCCAGCATGGAGAGCACAGGTGACCACAGAGAGCTCATCAGCACAGGTAACCATGCAGACCATAATCGAAAAAGAGCACCAGCATGGACCGTACAGGGGGTACTGGATCTGATCGCTATATGGGGAGAGAATTCAGTGCTAGCAGAACTTCGTTCAATTCAGTGCTAGCAGAACTTCGTTCGAAAAGACGAAATGCCAAAACTTTTGAAAAAATCTCCAAGGCCATGATGGAGAGAGGCCACAATAGGGACTCAGATCAGTGCCGTGTGAAAGTCAAGGAGCTCAGACAAGCCTATCAAAAAACAAAGGAGGCAAATGGTCGCTCCGGGTCAGAGCCACGGACATGCCGCTTCTACGCCGAGCTGCATGCAGTTCTAGGGGGGGGGGCCGCCACCACTACCCCACCTCTGACCATGGATTCCGAGGCGGGGGTAATCTCATCAGCTACACCTGAGGATTCTGCGGACGGGGAAGAGGAGGAGGACAACGACGAGCTTGAGAAGAGCACACAGCACTCCGTTCTCCGCAACAGCCAGGATCTTTTTCTCAGCCTGACTGAAGTACCCTCCCAAGCCAGTATCCAAGACCATGACCCCATGGAAGGGACCTCAGGTGAGTTTACCTTTTAAAATATAAAACTTGTTTTAAAAGCAAGCGTTTTTTAATGATTACTTTGCCCTGAGGACTTGGGATGCATTCGCGGCCAGTACAGCTACTGGAAAAGTCTGTTAACGTGTCTGGGGATGGAGCGGAAATCCTCCAGGGACATCTCCATGAAGCTCTCCTGGAGGTACTCCAAAAGCCTTGCCACAAGGTTTCTGGGCAGTGCAGCCTTATTCCGTCCTCCATGGTAGGACACTTGACCACGCCATGCTTGCAGCAAATAATCTGGTATCATTGCATGACAAGGCCTGGCAGCGTATGGTCCCGGTGTTTGCTGGCATTCAAGCAACATCCGTTCTTTATCTTGCTGTGTAATCCTCAGGAGAGTGATATCACTCATGGTAACCTGGTTGAAATACGGGAATTTAATTAAGGGGACAGAGGTGGCCGTTCCTACTGGGCTGTTTGCCTGTGGCTGAAAAGAAATCCTTCCCTGCAGTTAGCCAAGGGGGGGGGGGGGGGGAATTGGCCCAGCGCTTTTCACGTTTGGCTAGCAGGGATCTTCCTTGATACCAGCCACGCGGTGGGGGGGGGGGGGGGGGGAGGGATAAAGCGATCATCCAGAGAATTGGATGGGGGGGGGGGGGAGGGTTAGTTTGTTTTCTGCTGCTGAAGGTTAACAGGAAAACCGCAGCACTCAACGGGCTTTGCTTGGTATGTGGGAAAGGAGGGTGCAGAAGCCGAAAGACAATGGCTTACCATGGCCGCATGCAAGCCGAATTCTGTTGCCCGGACCTGCGTCTGTGATCTCTAGCAGCAAAGCCACAGGCGCTCAATATTAAGAGGCAAAATGTGACCTTGCACAGAAATCACATGTGCTATGTAATGTGAATAGTGTTGGTCACTGTGAAAGAGTATAAGCATTGTTCTGCAAAATGTATCTTTTTAAAAAATTCTCTCCTTTTTTCCCTCCCTCCAGCAGCTGCAAATTTTTCAAGCCTCCCTCCTCCGTCCCGAAGGCTATCTCAGATAAGGTGTCGGAAAAAGAAGACGCGAGACGAGATGTTCTCAGAAATCATGGAATCCATCCGCAGTGAAAGAGCTCATCTGAATGAGTGGAAGGACACGGTTTCAAAGTATAGGAAAGAAGCCAGTGAACGTGAGGACAAGAGGGACCAACGTGAGGACAAGAGGGATGCTCGAGATGAGAGGTGGCGGCAGGAAGATCAGAGGAGGCAGGATGCAACGCTGGGGCTGCTGCGTGAGCAACGCCGTCTGGTGGAGCTTCAGGAATGGCAGCAGGATAACAGAGTGCCGCTACAGCCCCTGTATAACCCCCCTGCCCCCTCACCATGTTCCATAGCCTCCTCACCCAGACATGTAAGAACGCAGGGGGGGGGGGGGGAAGAGGCTCCGTATACCCTCCCATTCCACCCCAGTGGACAGCCCAAGCAAAAGGCTGTCATTTTTTTAACCTTTTTTTTATTGGCCTTTTCCTTCCCGCTGATCCCCCTCCCAAACCCCACCCAGGTTCTCTCCCTCTTTTTATAATCAATTAATAAAGAATACATGATTTTTAAACGATAGTGACTTTATTTCCTTTGAAAGCAAGCTGGGGGAAGGTGGGTTCCTTACAGAGAAGAAGTCAATAAAGGGGGCGGGTTTTCATGAAGGAGAAACAAACAGAAATTTCACACTGTAGCCTGGCCAATCATGAAACTGGTTTTCAAAGCTTCTCTGATGCACAGCGCTTCCTGGTGTGCTCTTCTAATCGGCCTAGTGTCTGGCTGCGCGTAATCAGCAGCCAGGTGATTTGCCTCAGCCTCCCACCCCGCCATAAAGGTCTCCCCCTTACTTTCACAGAGATTGTGGAGCATACAGCAAGCAGAAATAACAATGGGGATATTGGTTTGGCTGAGGTCTGAACAAGTCAGTAACGATCGCCAGCGACCTTTTAAACAGCCAAATGCACATTCTACCACCATTTTGCACTTGCTCAGCCTGTAGTTTAAAAGCTTCTGACTACTGTCCAGGCTGCCTGTGTATGGCTTCATGAGCCATGGCATTAAGGGGTAGGCTGGGTCCCCAAGAATAACTATTGGCATTTCAACATCCCCAACGGTTATTTTCTGGTCCGGGAAGTAAGTCCCTTGCTGCAGCCGTTTAAACAGAGTAGTGTTCCTGAAGACGCGAGCGTCAGGAACCCTTTCCGGCCAGCCCACGTTGATGTTGGTGAAACGTCCCTTGTGATCCACAAGTGCTTGCAGCACCATTGAAAAGTACCCCTTGCGGTTTATGTACTGGGTACCCTGGTGCTCCGGTGCCAAGATAGGGATATGGGTTCCATCTATCGCCCCACCACAGTTAGGGAATCCCATTGCAGCAAAGCCATCCACTATGACCTGCACATTTCCCAGAGTCACTATCTTTCGTAGCAGCACCTCAGTGATTGCTTTGGCTACTTGCATCACAGCAGCCCCCACAGTAGATTTGCCTACTCCAAATTGATTCCCGACTGACCGGTAGCTGTCTGGCGTTGCAAGCTTCCACAGGGCTATCGCCACTCGCTTCTCAACTGTGAGGGCTGCTCTCATCTTGGTATTCTGGCATTTCAGGGCAGGGGACAGCAAGTCACAAAGTTCCATGAAAGTGCCCTTACGGATGCGAAAGTTTCGCAGCCACTGGGAATCGTCCCACACCTGCAACACTATGCGGTCCCACCAGTCTGTGCTTGTTTCCCGGGCCCAGAATCAGCGTTCCACAGATAGAACCTGCCCCATTAACAACATGATCTCCAAAGCACCGGGGCCCGTGGCTTGAGAGAATTCTGTGTCCGTGTCCATGTCCTCATCACGCTTGTCGCTGCGCTGCCGTCGCCGCCTCGCCTCGTTTTTCTGGTCCTGGTTCAGCATAAACTGCACAAGAACGCACGAGGTGTTTACAATGTTCATGACTGCTGTCTTGAGCTGAGCGGGCTCCATGCTTGCCGTGTTATGGAGTCTGCAGTGTTCACCCAGGAAAAAAGGCGCGAAATGGTTGTCTGCCGTTGCTTTCATGGAGGGAGGGGTGAGGCTGTACCCAGAACCACCTGCGACAATGTTTTTTGCCCCATCGGGCACTGGGATCTCAACCCAGAATTCCAATAGGTGGGGGAGACTGCGGGAACTATGGGATAGCTACCCACAGTGCAACGCTCTGGAAATCAACGCTAGCCCCAGTACATGGACGCACACCGCCAAATTAATGTGCTTAGTGTGGCTGCATACATTCGACTTTATACAATCTGTTTCCAAAATTCGAATTATATAAATTCGGATTAATCCCGTAGTGTAGACATACCCGAAAGAGCACCAGACCCTGCCAGAACAACATATGCAACCCGCAGACATATCTTCATTGCTACAATCAACATTGCTACATATCAACATTGTTACAATGATTAACAAATCTGTAAGGTGCTCAGGCATCAGAATAACAGGTACAGTATACTTAAGTTGATTTAGTAAGTTATAGGGACAACAAAATTTTAGTGGGGAATTCAAATGATTAAATTTAAATAGGAAAAATTAGCACCGTTTGATATTAATGCTCAAGTGTCTGTCACCAAAGCACAAAGAGAACTTTCACCCATCAGCAGCAAAAGCCAATAAGGAAAAACCTTCTCAACCCTTTTGACAGGAAAATGCTTTGTAGTAAGTGGCAAAACTCTTTGTTAAAACAGAGTTACAGTTGTCTGGTGATGCCTCATGCCCTTGCAGAACGTTGAGTTCAGAAAAACTCAAACTTCTGAAAACCAGAAAGTACAGACAAAAGCCCTCACTCATTTTAGTTTTCCCCCTGAAGCTGGCAATAATAGCTACTGGGAATTATCTAGATGCACTCCAAATGCATTCACTGTGCCAGGCACTAAATGGAGGGAAAAGTAAGTTGGAGCAGCTTGGAAGAGCTGTGATTGTGATATGAGATATGGGGAAGTGCATGTGTACCTTGAGGTGCCAGTCTGCATTATGTCAATATAGGATTCTGTACGTTGTGTCAATAGCAAGGCACCCTTACCATGAGTACTGTCAGTAGTGAGGTGGGATATGAGAACCGGCTGTGGATTTACTGATGGACTGGAGTTTAGGCTCTATCTTATGTACAAGTGTAAAGAGGCGATGAAAGGGTATGAAGTGGTTGTTAAATTTTACAAGTGTAGTATTCTGTTGGGAGAGTAGGCTCAGTGTTTGAGCATACAGCAAGCACAGGTAGCTACTATCAGTACAGTGAAAAGGCAGCATGGGAGTATGCATGTTGTGAGTGTATTGAGGCATCACCAAAAGAGGGCAGCATCACCAAAGAGGACAGAATTCAGGTTGTGTGGGTATTTACCTTAACTCTGCTTCCTGGCTTTCAAAGCTTTGAGTTTTACAATCTTTAACTCTGCATTAATAAAAAAAAAGTTTGTTGGTAGGAGCTAGCGGTCATTTTTAGACAGTTGAAGTTTTCACCTAGGTTTGCAGCTGATATGCTACTGTGGGTAATAATCAAAAGACCGAGCTTTTATATAGTACTTTTCATCACTAGGTCTCAAACATCTTTACATCATTATTCCCATTTTACAGATAGGGAAACAGACACAGAACGGTAAAGTGACTTGCCCAAGGTCACCAAGCAGGCCAGTGGCAGAGCTAGGAATAGTCCCAGTGCAGGAGCCTTTCCTCTATGCCACATGGTTACTATGCGATTCCTCAGTTCTCCTCCCCGCTTTTGTACATATTGTTGCAGTGGAATGAAGACAATGGTCCATGCTTTGAAACGTTTGCAATGTGTAGCTGCTAACAGGGCTGGGGAGAGAAATGTCACCCATGGTCTATGTCCCAAAACCTTAGATAACTGTTACTGTGACTTTAAGCATGTGTGAGAAGACTGGTGCGTCTCTTCTTCACCCCCTGCCTCACCACTCCCCCCAATATGTAGCCTCCCTCATGCCAACACTTTCAGCTCCCCATCCCCATCATATTAAATCAGTAGTTGACACTAAAATCCATGAATATGTAAGAAGTTGCTTCTTACTGTCTCCTGCCCTAAGCGGCTGCATACACATACAGGCAGCGGCATAGTGGAAGGCTGCATGCTACCTTGGGTACGTAGCCTAAGCTGCATTCCTCGCTTCCACTTCTTACCTTCAGCTGAGACTCCTCCTGCTGCAGCCAGGCTTCCCCAGCCATACCCCAGATCCACCCAGTCCCCCCCCCCCCCCCCCCACACACACACACACACTCTGACAGCTTCCCCACCCCCGGTAGCATCACACCTCCCACCCCAGATCCCAGTCACAGGGGGCGGGGACACAAAAAGAAGCTCAGACACCCCAAGAGGAGCAAGGTCCTCCAGATCCTAGAATACACAGCAGGCAGGAAGAGGGACTCAGTCCCCCACAGAAATGTAGGGCTCCCCCAAATCCCAGCATACATACAAAAGGGCTCTCAGCCCTGTGACCCTAAGCACCCTGTATTCACACGCTTCTGTAATGATATGTGTACAAACTATGCCTTGTGAGGTATTATTTGAAAACTAATAACATTGGTGATTAATATAATTAAAAATGTATGTATTGACACTGAGTAATTATGAATACTCAGTTACATTATGCTTTGAAGTCTGTATTTGGACAAAGTAGAAACAGGTCTACCCAGGACTTGAATACAAATGAAGCAGGGAGACCAGTGACGATGGAATTGCAATTTACATATGCAGTAAACAAAACCATCAAAGCTCACAAGGTGGTTCGGGAGTTAGCATGTCTGGATCATAAAGAATGCCTGGTCCTCGGGCAGAGACAATGACGGTATGTTACATAAAAGGTAAACAAAGCCATCTAGCTAACAACAGGAAGAGGTAACAAATCAACTAGCTATGGCAGTCGTTCTCAACCAGGGGTACATGTACCCTTGGGGGTACATCAACTCATCTAAATATTTGCCAAGTTTTACAACAGGCTACATAAAAAGGACTAGCGAAGTCTGTACAAACTAAAATTTCATACAGACAATGACTTGTTTATACTGCTCTATATCCTAGCCACAGAAATTTAAGTACAATGTTTATATTCCAATTGATTTATTTTATAATTATATGGTAAAAATGAGAAAGTAAGCAATTTTTCAGTAAGTGTACTGTGACACTTCTGTATTTTTAGAACTGATTTTGTAAGCAAGTAGTTTTTAAATTAGGTGAAACGGGGTACACAAGATAAATCAGACTCCTGAAAAGGTACAGTAGTCTGAAAAGGTTGAGAGCCATTGACCTATTGGGGATGGAGACTGCACCCCCAGGAAGCCTCCCTGCTTCTTGAAACATGGTCAATGAACTTTAAGAGATATGCTTTTCTATGATTTACCGCACTATAAAAAGAGAGACAGTCAACCCCTAAGGTATCTTTCATCTACGATGCCAAGGGAAAGCCGTCCCTACCATTCTTTTTCCTTCTCATAATACCCCATCCCTCACAGCAGACCCAAACCCCTCTTCCCCTATTACCACCTACTCTTGGACCCCAATCACCTCTGCCCTCTCAAAGAACAGTCACATGTGCAAGTTACTTTCTTTTCAAAAATAGTTTCAGTGCCTTCTGAATATTTTGTTGTACTAAGATTACATTTCTCTGAAACAATAATAATTAAAAGAAAACTTGACAGATGAACTTTAGCAATATGCCTCCCAACCTTTTCCAGATTTCTGCCCCAGGTGAAACTTGAACTGAGTGACACTGACTCAGTGGGTAGGTTAAGAGGACTACTGCAGCAGTTCCCAAACGGTGGGTCGGTCACATTTTGCTTCGAACACAGCGATCTCATGGTCACAATGAACGGAGGATGCTTTACAAAATGGCATCCCCTGCACAACTTGACCTCACACACACCATACGTACGAGGTCACACTCTGCAGATGACGCACTTTTGTAGCAAAAAATGGCATCCTCCATGCTGTCTGGGATCCTGGGAGAAAATAATTAATTAAAATGGGGTTGTGCTGGCAAAGAGTTTGGGAACCCCTGAAATTTGGGAAATTTTGAAGACTTACAATCCTGTTAACTTCTTGGTGCATGTTCAGTGCAATCTATTAGGAGTGAGATTAAGTACATGAGGCAGGCAACAAGCCTCACAGGAAAAGAAAAAAAATCTTTTCCAAACAACATTTTAATTTGATTTTCCCTAGAGGGCTGGTGCGTGCCATGCAATCTGTTGGGGGTAACCTTTGAGCAGAAGCAGCTCTGGTATGATAATCTGAGCCTTGGTTTTATCTCTATCCATGAGCAAAAAAGTTGCTAGAATCTCTCAACTTTTTTTCAAGTGTGTGTGTGGGGGGGGGGGAGGGGAAGAGGGAGTTGGGGGAGGAAGGAGGGCTGTATCTCAGGAACCCCTTGGTCAAATAGCCCCAAACTGGCTCACTAACAGAACCCCCACTGCCATGAGGCACACCAAAAATTCAAGGCAATCTGAGTAACCATGGAGATTTTAAAGCACTCAGAAGAGTTGAGCTTTAAACAGAAAGTTGGTCTTAACCTTAACAGTTTGACCCAAGAGAATGCTGCATGCCAGAAGATTGGAAAAGGGAAACCTTCAGAGGATATGTTGTTATACACTGAATTCAGTACAAACAGATGTGTATAACAATACACATTATGTAGAAATAGTTGTCTGTAAAGAATACCACATAGAAACTGGAGAATTGGTGCCCTCATTGTGCTATAATCATAAAGGAAGACTTGATCCCTTACTTTAAGAGTTTTCAGCTAGATTAAGACAAGAAATGAGTGAAAGTAAACAATAGGAGGGAATGGGAGAAACAATAAGATTACGGAGTCATAAGGGTCAATATACACAATTGGATTCTACAAGCTTTTTGCTAAGCATCTATTTTCTTTCACAAAGTTTTTTTTTTTTAAGAATTTAATTGCATATAAATATCAGATACTAATATTTTCACTTTTAAGTTATTACATAAAACTTTTTTGTATTCCACAGTTAAACACACCTAAGATATTCACATAAATTGATGCTTGGGAGTTAAGTTTGTATGGAAACGAGTTGTTTCGAATTTTTGAACTTTTTATAACTTGAAAAGAAATGTATTTGTTGAAAGCTATGTTTTGGAGGTTAGAGTTAAACTTTTAATTGGATGTCTAACGTGAGGTTTCATGTGACTATTTTTTAGAGAATACACGAATTTTTTCTACATTACCCTGATGGACTGTTTCCATATTTCAATGCTGAGTGGAGTGGAGAGGAGAGGCAGGAAGCAGAATGGCTCGAAGATGCTGCAGCTCACTCCTCCAGAGGAGGGGCGTACATGTGCAGGTAAGGGGATAATGGACAGACTGAAGACACTGAAGAGATAAATTAGAAAGTAGGGAACTGAGTAAATGAGAGAGAAAACAGATGAAGAGGTAAAGAATAATAAGGAAAGAAAGATAAAAGTACTGGTGGGCAGAGGTAAAGTACCTCTGGTGGTAAATAAAACAGTGCAGGAAGAAATAAACCACCTAATGAAATGTGGAACGAAGCCAAGAAGTTATAAAGCAGAAGAAATACAGTATGCTATACTTTAGTTTTCTAATTAATACATTTTATAATCAACAATCTATGACTAAAAACCGTGCACAAATAGTACACCATCAATTACATTCCTTAAAACACTGAGCAAATATTTTTCACTTTTGGTAGTAGGCTTGTGTGTATGCATGTTACAGTCTTTAGATCAAGGATATTCAGACTGAGGCTCGCAACTGGCTCTTTAATGCGTCTCCTGTGGCTCTTTGAAGCACATGATATCAAAACACTGTGTGATTTAATTATTAACCAATCCAAGTTATTAACCAATCAGGATGCTGTAGTTAATAAAATTGTAGTTAATAAAATAATAATACTTGGGTAGTCATTATATTATACACACACACACACACACACACACACACACACACATAAAACAAAACACTAAATATTTCCCCTCTCATACTGTTTAAATATAAATATATAGTACTATAGTCAATGAAACAATGAATTCACACTGCTGTGGCTCTTTGGGTAATGTTGATCACTAATTTGGCTCTTAAATCACGGAGATCTGAGTATCACTGCTTTAGATCATATTCCCCTCATCCCAGAAACCCAGCCTCACTCAGTGCACAGAATGGACAAAACTCAAAATTCTATATTTCTTTATCATCTTTTCAGTTTGTGGTCTCTCACATTCTTTACTACAGACAGACCAAACTCTGCTCTGAATATGGAACTTACTTTCTTCACAGGCTTTTCAGTGACATTCATCAGTGCAGTGCCAGCACCTCACAGACATGAATTTGTCTTTACAACACCCTTACAAGGAAGGGAAGTCATCCCCTTTTCACAGATGGGAAACTGAGGCACAGACTTTGAGGTCAACATTTGTATAGGTGCCCACTAATTTTGGATGCATCACTAACCAAACATTTAACCTGAGACATCTGGGGCCTGATTTTTCCAAAGCACTGAACACCTGCAGCTTCAACTTCAACCAGAATAGAAAGCGCACCATCCGAAAGTCAGACCTTAAGTATTTCAAGACACCCAAAATACAAGCAACGCTTTGGGTATATCTGCACAGAGATACAAGCCCTGCGGCAAAGCTGTGGCTCGCTCAGGTTAGCTGACTAGAGCTCCCAGGGCTGAGGCTACAGGGCTAAAAATTGCTGTGTAGACATTTGGGTTCCAGAGCTTGAGCTCCAACCCAACACCAAAATGTCTACATAGCAATTTTTGAGTCCCAAAGCCTGAGCCCCATAAGCCTGAGTCAGCTGACCTGAGCCAGCTGTGGGGGGTTTTATCTCCATGTAGATATACCCAGAGTTTCCAACTCTAACATTCTGATTTGATGTTACATATGAAGTTTATAGCAAAACCAGGGACAAAACCCAGTTCTGCTGGGTCTAAATCTAGTGCTTTACTGACAAGATCATCATTCCTCATTTACCATATACCTGTCAAGTTCTGCAGTGAATGAGGCAGGGGTCCTATGACCTAATTATACAAAACTCTTAATTCAGTCAACTGCGTGATCTGAATGAGTAAGAGATCCTGAGGGGAAAAAGTAGTATGTGAAAATGTAATTAAAGCTGATTATGCACAGGCCCAAGGAACTGAATTACAACCACAGAGGCAACTTTAATTCTGGCATTTTCCAACTTTTGGGTGCTTGACTTTGCCACCTTAATGCTATTTTAATCTAAATTTTTGTACAAAATATCTTTATTATTTTCAACTGAGGGCTGATCTACACTTAAAACACTGCAACTGTGCTGCTGCAGCGCCTCAGTGAAGATTCTACCTATGCCGACAGAAGATCTTTCTGGGGATTAGAAAGTACCAGAATTAAAACCTTGGTTCTGGGGTTCAGAGGTACTTGTTCTATAGCCCCTGTGCTAACAATAGCCTGTACTTTCTTTGTTAGTAGTCTCTCATGGGAAGAGTCCCCACAAAGGAGGAGACGGTGGTGCTACATAGTGATTGGATAAAAGAAAAGCTTTGAATTAGACATTATACCTTCCTTTACTCGGTCTAACATCCATCTGTCCATAACTGTTTGGTTGGTAGCTATGTGCATGTTTAAGGACGCAAAAGAAAACTATTTCCTGCCCAGGGAATCTAAGTCTCCCCCCCCCCGCCCCTTTATCCATGAGGGTGGAAGATTGAAAACCTGACCTAGAGACTTTTGCAGTACTGTTACTATAACCAAAGAGCTTGGCTGAGGGTGCACATTAAAAACAAGAAAATCGCTCCTGTGGGATTTGATATAATTTGTCCATCTTTTACAGACTGGTTGACACAAATGAAATAGTACAAATGTGTGACATTAGAAGAGAACTTAAGAGAGAGACAAGAACAGCACTGAGGGAGCTGATAAATACAGAGCAATTGGCAGAAAGATCAAGAAAGGAATGAAGGTGGCCAAGGAGATATGGATTGAAATACAATGCTCTAAAATTGAAGAGTGTATCAATAATAAAAATAGCAAATGAGCCTTCCAGGCTGTAAAAGATCTGACTAAGGAAAGATGGACCAAAGCTAACACAATTCAAGACAAAGAAGGGAACAGTCTTACAGAAGAAAGGGACATCATCAATAGGTGGACAAACCAGCAGACAAACGTAGATCCTAGTGTCTTAGACAGCCCAGATTCAACAGAGGAAGATGACTTTCCAATACTACGTGAAGGAGTGGAGACAGCTGTGAAATCACTCAAGAACGGCAAGGGTACAGGTATTGATGACATCCCAGATGAATTGATGAAATTCAGAGGAGAAATAGTAATACATGTACTCACCAAGATCTACAACAAGATCTGGCACACCGGTGAGTGGCCCTCCACATGGACAGTCACTAATCATCACTCTGCCAAAGGAAGGCAGCCTGCAAATGTGTCAAAATTGCTGGACCATAAGCTTATTAGCCATCCCAGCAAAGTGATGCTGAAAGTCATATTGAACAGATCGAAGCCACAAGCAGAGAATATAATTGCTGAAGAACAGGCTGGCTTTCGTGCTGGAAGAAGTACCACAGAACAGTTCTCAAATTATGAATATTTATTACTTCACCCACCGTGGAAACTTGCTCTCCAGCTCATGGAAAAAAACCTCTGCTACCCAGTAACTACCTGCTTCTGGATGGTTCTGGGCACTTTCAAGTAAATGGCCATGCTCTGTCTCTTTTTAGGTGTATACCGATAAAGATACAAACAGAAAGCCATTCATTTATCAGGGTGTCATAAGGAGGAGGGAGAAAACTTGTTCACCTTAGCCTCTAAGGATAGAACAAGAAGCAATGGGTTTAAACTGCAGCAAGGGAGGTCTAGGTTGGACATTAGGAAAAAGTTCCTAACTGTCAGGGTGGTTAAACACTGGAATAAATTGCCTAGGGAGGTTGTGGAATCTTCATCTCTGGAGATATTTAAGAGTAGGTTAGATAAATGTCTATCAGGGATGGTCTAGACAGTATTTGGTCCTGCCATGCGGGCAGGGGACTGGACTCTATGACCTCTCGAGGTCCCTTCCAGTCCTAGAATCTATGAATCTATGAATCAACTGCCTCCCTCTATGTCTGCAAATAAATATAACACTGCAGTGCAAAAGGCATGTGGCTTACACAAGCAGAAGTCCTGGACTATTAGTTCTTTTGTTTTTCTGTGGGTAGGGGAGTTATGTAATGAAGCAGAAGGACCAGAGTGTGCAAAAAGAAAAAGAAACATTGATGTCCGAGCAGGACACTGTGGAATGAAGAGACAAGATTCTTCAGAGTGCAGACTATAGCGTCGATTCCAACACTGGGAATTGGCGTGGGGCAAAAAAACCTGCCATCATTGCATGTCTTAAAATGGGAATATTTCCAAGGAATTCCTGTACCTTTGGATAGAAGAGAAGCATGCCAAATGTAAACAGTGCAACAAAAAGATGGTTGTCTGAATGAAATCACGTTATGAAAAATGCTCCTCAGAAGGCAAGGACTTTGTTCAGACATGTCCACATTGTCTTCAATCTGGATCAAATGGTTACTAAACTTATTTTTACACCACTCAATGTGAGTGACTTTAAAAAAAAAAAAAAAAAAAAAAACACACCATTTTGTTTCAGAGTCCTGCTAGGCATAACAAGTTATGAATGTTATCACCTGCAAGATCTACAACTTCAGAGCCATCTGCTGATACCACCAGTAGCGCCGCAACTAAAACACACATCCAACAGTAAATTACCTGTATCAAAAAGAGAGACTTCTTCATCATCCAGTAAAACCACAGATGAGTTCATAATCAGGACCAGCAAATTCCAGCAAGTCTCCATAAAGGAAAAGATTGCTCAGTTCATTTATGCAACAAGTTCTCCCTTTTATCTTGTTGAGAACAAACATTTCACAGGCATGGTTCAATCATTACAACTAGGCTATACACTACCCAGCAAAGCAAACATTGCTGAATACAGCCTACGAGAAGGAAATTGAAGAGTGTGCAAAAAACATTGACAGAAAGTTCATTAATCTGAGTTTTGATGGGTGAAGCAACGTACACAATGATCCAGCAATATGTGACTGTGACAACAGAATATGGGGTTGTCTATCTTATAGAAACTATTTATATATCAGGAATCCCTATACAGCAGAATACTTAAAAGAAGTAGCAGTAAAAGCTATAATAGACTGAACAAAAACTCAAAGTGTCAAGTGAGTAGCTTTGTCACAAACAATGCTCCAAATGTAGCAAAGATGAGAAGAAACCTAGAAGACAATTAAAGGAACCTGAAACTTGTAATATATGGGTGCAATTATCATTTGATACATCTTTTAGCCAAAGACTTAAGTACAACCCCAGGAATAAAAGAAAATGTTGAAATTGCAACATACTTCCGTAACAACCACTTCACTGCAGCTTCACTGAAGGGAGCAAAAGAATCCAACTAATTTTCCCCTAAAGGTGTACAATGGAATTTAGTGGTTGACTGTTTTGAGCTATATTAAGAACTGGTCTATTCTTATGACAATTTATGCAGAAAATTGTGATAAAATAGATAGAACTACCACAGCCAAAATAGTCAACATCGGGCTAAAAGACATGTAGAGGATAGCTGAATATACTGAAACCTATTTCCATAGCCTGGAACAAACTGCAGACAGATTGCTGCTCTATTGCTGATGCTGTCGAAATTTGGAAAGAACATCAAGAGACACTGAAGAAGCAAATACCCAACAACAAAGTTAAATTACATGCAGTAAAGAAGCAAGCAGATCAAGCACATATTCCCCTTCATTTTCTTGCCAATATTCTCAACCCAAAGGGTAGATAACTAAGTGATGAATAAGAAGATGCCGCTGCTATGGACATCTAATCACCACCCATCAACCATAATACATTTCAGGGCTACAGGTGAACCATTCAAGCAGTACATGTTTGCTGATAATGTTTGAAGGAAAATCACACCACTGAACTGGTGGAAGTCACTAGCTAAGTGTAATGGGGGGTACTCCCCACACCAGCCTGAAAGAGTTGAATTAGCCCAGGTGGGCCCAATCAGCCAATTAAGCTGCAAACTGATATAGGCTGAGTGGGGGGCACTAATTAGAAGGAAGCTCACCAGGAGGCTGACAGAGGGGAGCAGGGAGGAAGCGTGCAGCGTCTCTCCCTGAGGTAAGAGAGACGAAAGGGGAGATAGGAACCCCTGAGGAAGGGGATAGGAATCCCTGAGGAAGGGTTTGTCTAGTAGGCCATTACAGAAATGAATGCTTGAGTCACTGCTTGACTGACCAGCATAGGTCACTTGCAGGTTTAAACTAGTGTAAATGGTGGATTCCCTGTAACTTGAAGTCTTTAAATCATGATTTGAGGACTTCAGGAACCTAACCAGAGGTTAAGGGTCTATTACAGGAGTGGGTGGGTGAGGTTCTGTGACCTGCAATGTGCAGGAAGTCAGACTAGATGATCATGATGGTTCTTTCTGACCTTAAAGTCTATGAACATAGATTCCACCGCTTACCCCACTCAAGATTATTCACCCATTTGACCTGGAATACAGGTATGGGAGAGAGAACTGGCCACCTTTCCAACTTGGGAGGGTGGGAAGGAGAACATTTTTGCCTCAGTACTTCAAGTAATGGGATGAAAAAAATATAAATCAAGGAAACCTTTCACCTTGATTTGGTAAGAGGAGAAAAATCTACAACCCTTCTCACCAGTTAAAGTGAGGGAGAGAAGAGAGAATGTTACAGGAGGCCAAGGCCATTGTTCCAAAACAGAAGGGGGGGGTGTGTGTGCGCGCACATAGGCATGGCAAGTATTCCTGAGGGAGGACAGTGAAACTGAGTGGAAGTGACATCAGGGTAGAGTGGTGGCTTAATGCATGGAGTAGTGCAGAAGGGAGAAGAGGGGACACTGAATGGTCAGAGGGAACATAGTGCAAGTCTAGCTATTAAACTTTTTTTTGATTCTCAGCAGTAGTGGGAAAGTAGAACAGCAGGTCCTCTACTAGCAGTTACACACAACCTCCTGCAGAAATAAAAGCTGCCCCTCAAAACATTTCAGCCAGTTCCTTTGACTGCACAGGATGCAAAACTTTATAAAGAAATGCCAATACAAGTTTAACATAAAAATATGACAGGGATGGAAGAAAGACACCTTAAAAAAGTAGCCTCCAAAATCAACACAGAAGGCAAGTGAGAATCCTGGAGGGAATCTTGTAAGAGGTTCTCTTTAGAGAAGCCGAATTAGAGGCATGTAGTTCTCCCTTCTCTAAAAATATTATCCATGAGTAACATTCTGCAGTTTGTAGGATGTCCTAAAAGGAGCATAAGGGAAAAGAGTGTACCAAAAGAGAGTTGAAGTTCTTGAAAGCATTGTTCGAGACTCCATAGCTAGGGATGAGTCAAGTTTTATACTTCAATAGGACTAAACTCCTGGTTCACAGTTTAAAGAATTGTTTCCAAATATGACATAATTAATCCTCAGAGGACAAGTGATTTTTTTGGGTCATCTTCTGCCTAAAATTTTTCCAGAACAAATTAGGTTTTCTAGTTTTGTTTTTTTTTAATTCAACAATTGTTCCCTGTCATTAGTTCTGGCCTGAAAGTATGCATACATAAATATTGAAAAAAATAAATTAAAGCATTCAATTATTACTCTGTTCCTATAGTTATGTGCTGAGGCAAATAAACGGGGCATCTCCACTTGATCTCATTCACTCTGGTAAGAGCTTGGAGTAGCTCATTGAAGTCGATGGAGTTAGACCAGTAAGACCAGAATCGGTCTTGATACTCAAACTTCCACCCATAACAGTTTCAACTCAGTGATCACAAACATGAGCAAAGCTTCACTTAATTGCAGAGATACAAAAAATTGTCATGTTTACATTCATAGAAAGGCAGCTGTCAAAAATCCTACTTAGACATATATTCTAAAGGCCATTATTCTTTTGAGGATTTTACTCAAGTTTTGTTCCACAAAGGAAGCACATTTTTAGCATCCGGTTTTGATATTATATTTTAAACAGGTACACAAAGCCTGCATACCAGTCAGTTATGTCAAAAGAATGTTTAATCAATCTTTTAAAATCGAGCAGTACACATATATAAGTAGTTCCACATCTTTTAGCATGAACTGGTAGATTCTAGGACTATGCTTAAATAAGAGCCACTGAATTTTGCTCTTCCATTAGTTCACTGGCTTGCCCTTCTACTATGCCACCTGAAAGGCATGAATTCGTATTTGTTAAATCTGCTGTTTAAAAAGGAACTACTTTGAGGAAGTCTGCTTACCAGAATTTACATAATGGCTAAGCAGGTGGCAAGCTAGGAACAGTGGTGCAAGTAAAATCCATTTCTTACAGGTTAGGGGGAGTGGGAGGGCACCAGCTAAAAGGGGGCATGTGACCCTCCACGTGATTCCTCCCAGCCCAGGGCCCCCACGCTCGCCCCATCCCACGTTACCGGAAGGGGGGGGGGGGGGAGAGAAGAGGGGAGGCTCTGTCCTCCTCCTGCTGTGCCAGAGACTTTGAAACGGCAGCAGGAAAAGGAGCAGAACATGGGGCCGCTGGACAGCCCCACGCCAGCAGCTCCTCCAGCACAGCCCTACTGTCCCCAGCCCCAGCCCCACCCTCTGCCCTTCCACACCAGAGTGCAGGGCTGGGGGCAGTACAGCCACTTCTGTCAGTCAGGGGTTTAAAGGGGGGGAAAAAAAAAACCTGACCGACAAAAGTTTTAATGACAAAAGAAGGGCAAGCATGGACAGTGCTTTGTCAGCAGGAGATGCTCTCCCGCCAACAAAGCTACCACCCATCATTGTTGGTGATTTTATTTTGTTGGCAGGAGAGCTCTCCTGCCGACAAACAGCAGCTACACTGAGTGCTTTACAGCGGCCAGGCTTTAGCAGCACAGCTGTGCCGCTGCAAGCTGGGGAGTGTAGACATAGCCTTACATTGGTTAATAATTGAAGTGTTTTAATAACATGTGCTGCAAAGAGCTGCAGGAGACATTGAAGAGCCACTTGCGGCTCACGAGCCTCAGTCTGAGTATCACTGTTCTAGAGCATAGAGAATGAAACAGGAATCCCTCCTGGAGGCAAAAAATCCAAGAAATGTTTTTCAATGTGTGGCCAGAGCATCTTTTTAGTTGCTTTGCAAGCAGCAGTGATGGAAACATCTGAGACAGACCATGACTGCAGCCCTGCCTTGAACTGTGGAAGTCACGCCACAACCATTTCATTTCAAAAGAGACAGAATACAAAAAAACATTCCAACATCCACTTAGTGAAGATCTTCTTGGGAACAGCATTGGATAACAGACTAAAGCCCTTCGAGAATTTGAAAGTAGAACCAAAGTACAAGAGGACACCACCAGGATGGCCACGGGAACTCTGACAGAGAGAAACTCAGCTAAGTCTTCAAGACCACTCTAGGCCCAACAACTGATCCACCATATACTAGATTTTTTTTCAAGGCTGAAGTTCACTACCACCAAGAAAATGACCTCTATAAGAAACTTAACCTCTTGGGACCTGAGAGGTTCAAAAGGTTTAATCAGTTTTGTCATGTACACATTAAAATCTCAAAGGGTCATGCTCTGTGTTAACCCAACGGCTGCAGACACACTGCTGTAAAATTTTAACTAATTCATGACAGGCAAATAGCCACAAAAGCTATCTAAATGAAATTGGTCATCAGGCTCAGACAGAAGGTAACCAAGTAGAGGTACCAACTTGGATCTGACTGCATCATACCACAATCCCTTACCATCAAAAAGTATATTCTTCTGGTAGATTTCTTCCAAGGTGGCAGGACACAAGCCTGTGAATCTCTACCCTGTCAACAGCTAAGCTGTCAGCGAGAAGGTTCCCACAAAGAGATAAAGCAAGGGTATCCTAGATCAGTGGTTCTAAACCAGGAGTCCGGGGCAACCTGAGGGACCGTAAACAGGTTTCAGGGCGTCCACCAAGCAGGGTCAGTATTACACTCACTGAAGCCCCACTGCATGGGGCTGAAGCCCAGGGTCCTGAGCCCCGCCACCTGTGGCTGAAGCTAAAGCATGAGCAATGGAGCTTCGCAAGGGATCTTGTGGCATGGGGTCCCAGATAATTGCCCTGCTTGCTACCCCTTAATGCCAGCCCTGGCTTTTACATGCAGAGAGCCAGTTATTGTGGCACAGGTGGGCCGTAGAGTTTTTACAGCATGTTGGGGGAGGCGTGAGTTTCCCGGGGGGGGGGGGGGGTTGAGAACCCCTGTCCTAGATCTGAGACCAGACTCTGCCAAAGCCAAATCTCATCAGGCTACCTACAAAAGAGTTAGGTAGAGTCCTCTGGCTTTGCATATTCACACACTTGTGAAATACATGTCCCCAACCTCATTTCCTTCCAACTACACTTGTTTATGGACACAGGAACCTCAGTGTCTGCTTTGGATTCAAAAACCTACATTCTGTTTCTCCCAGTAAGATGGGGCATATTTACTGTTTGCCAAAAAGGATTAAATTTCCTCCAGAATCTTTCCTGTTAATGAGGAGCTCAAGAGCACTCATGTTTGGGGGAGTTAACCTGCAGTCTTGTCCCTATTTTCTAATAATCTAATTTTGTAGTCTTATCAAACAGTGCTCAGGATTCTTGAACAGAGGTGACCAGTTCTCTTGAAGAGGGAAAGAAGGGGAACAGTGTTCTGGCAGGCTGCTAGTGATAGAAGGCAGACTAAGTACTTCAGAACCTTTAGAAAAATCCTTTGTTATTTTCTGCCTGCAGAAAAGGGTCTTAGGACCCTTTGGCTTCTGCTGTTGTTGAGTCAGAATACCCAGTGCAGGGGATACCGGGCTTCTTCCTTTTGAAATCAGCCATCAACATGAACAATTTCCAAGGGAAGCCTTTTCTTTTCCCCCGTTATATGAATGTTTGCCAAATGCTTGGTGCTAGGATGGCGAGTGCAATCCCAATAGCCACAACTTCTAGAATGTTTGAATCATGCAGCACTTCTATGCCTGCAGCCAAGCAGACATTCATTCATGAGGCAGCACCTCTTGCCACTATATCACCTGCATCCAAAGTAGACTGGGTCTGCATCCTCGTGAACTAGCTTCATAAGCTCCTGCTATTCCTCTTGGAGAAAAGAGTCTCAATCTGGGTTGAGGCCTTCTTACCAAGCTCCACCTGATCTCTGGTCAAGACGACTTAGTAGACTATGGCACACAGGTTTACTGGTCTGACTGAAACCACTTTGGAATATTTCTGTGTCACCATTTCGGATTCTGAGGCACAATACAGTGAACAAAAGTTCTTGTAATGGCCACCTCCATCACCAAGAGCTTGGGGGGGGGGGGGGAAATCAGAGACTTAACCAAAGGCATTCTTATGGAGGATGGACTTTGTACAGCTACCTCATCTTGAAGGTAATCAAAGGATTCACCACATCCTCTCCAGCTAGTCTAAAATAAGGTACCTCACATTTACAGGATTGAAAGACTGCAGAACCTGGGAGAGATTACAAATCACAATTTGGCTGACTTAGAGAGCTACTGTAAGAACTGGAAGTAAGTAGGGTTCTTGCCTGAAGAGTCAGTCTTGTACAGGCAGAGCCCTCTGGCTCATCATTATCCAAAATACAGTTCCATCACTCTGATAGTCAATTTACCTTCACTCAAACACCTGGATTTGTTTAGACAACGTAGGGCAGGAGGGCCCTGTAGCACTCCAAGTGCTCTGCTAAGCACCAACGCTAACTGTCCAGAGCCCTCAATGCAACTGTGCCAGAGTTTCCTTTCCTTTGGTGCAAAAAGCACTCTGACTGCACTCAGATCTGACATCTGGTAACAGAGGGCAAGATTAATGCCTTAAAACTGGTACTGGCTTCATCGCAGCCTCACAGAACACCCAGAAGTGTTTGGGCAAGACTGAGGAGCACAGAGTGGTTCCCCAAATGCAGAAAGGGCAAACCAAAAAAGCTTAAAACAGGAGCTGTCTAGAATACAGGGTTTCAACTGAAACATGCTGGGGAGCTGTTGACTCTTTGCACCCTCACCTCTTATGTGAAGCTTCATCTTATCCAGCAAAGTGAAGCTCAGTATCATATGACATATAACAAAGACATTTGAGCGATGAATATTGGTGGGGGAAGGGATTCCTACATTGATACAGGTGGTGCTGGCACCAAGTTCTGATGGGTGAGCTATCATGGCCAACTCGAGTTTCAGCTCCAAGGGTTTACCCTTTTAAGTACACTGGCTGACCTCAGGAGTCTTCCTGGGCTGCCGAAAGGAGAGCTTCAGTCCTCTGCAAAGAGCTCCTCCTGTTTCTTCAGTGCCATGGTGACACTTGCTGACATGTCACCCATGCAAATCACAGAGGTAAACACAACCAACTTGGCCATCTGTACTGGACACTGTTCTACCACACAAGTTTTGAACCTACTGAGCAGTCTTCCTTGGAAGCCACACCTGAAATAAAACAAGAGACACTACTGCAAGAAGGGAAGTGCCAGACCAATGAACAATCACCAGAGAGAGACTGATACTGAATCACTGAGGTGCCTAGACTCCAACACTAGTGTGCCAAGAACAACATTACAACCAAGCAGGGCTAAAGAAACAAAAACCTTACTCTGGAGTAACTGTGAAGGTCTAAACACTAAGGCTGACAAACCAGGAAGAGCACTCACAGCAAACCCCTCACGTATAAAAACAGGTCTAAGTGACGCAGAGGTGGTCCTGTGGAAAAATAATGTAATCAGAATTAAATATTTTATCAGAACATATACTCACATGGAGGCAGAATTAAGGTTACAACCATAATTCTGGCATTTACTAACAATTCAGTGCTTGACTTTGTAAGTTTAGTGTTCCTTTAACAGTTTACTTTTAATATGAATTCCCCTTTAATTAACATTGCAGCTGTAACAGTTGTTCTACCAAGTTGTCCACTCGGCAGTCTCCAACATGCATGAGATTTTGTTTTTCTGCATTTTATTCTTCATCTTATTCCAAAAGAACAACTCTGTCTACCACCTTTGTACGTTGGAAGTATCTGGATATGCCAGACTGATTGACTTCAGCTAAAGCTCATCTTTCCTTTCACAAATTATTCAAAGCCTACAGAAGTTCTCACTGCTATTTTTAAAACTACTAAGAAGTTTGTAGTACAGTTTAAAAAGGGATACCATCTTAGCTAAGTAAAACAACCACAGTTGCTTCTGTAGCCTATCACCCGAAAAGACACAGAACTCACACCAGGCCCAAATTCAAGACTTATTTAATGGCTACAACAATCCCACCTCCACTGCCTCTGACCCTGATACTACTTTCCTGAGAGCCAATGTGCACATTCTCCACCAGTTGTGATTTTTTTCCTTCATCCCATCTCTCCGCCTGTACCCTGGCCTGAATTCCCCCTCATGCACATCCTCTCTTCAGGCCCTCCCATTCCCAAACATATCATATGCCTCTCATTCTCTCCCTGGCATGGATTCCTCTCCTTCTCTCTTCCTCCAGAGCCTAGATACACTCAACTCTTCCCCCTCCTTTTCCCAGATGTCCACCCAAACTACAGATCAATGGACAAAGAGAAAGTTTAAAATATATACATCTGCTTCTATCATCTTTGATACAATGCATCTCACAATCTTATTCATCATTCATTCAACTGGTCTGAAAATCATCATCACACACTGAAAGCTAACTGAAGAAATGGAAACAAAACATTCTACTAAGTGGCAAAGCTCTGAATTGGGGAGGTGAGATCACTGATATAGGTTCACAGGATTTAACATTAGAATCTATAAAGATTAGAAACATAGGAAGAAAATAAACATGGCTTGGAAAAATGCAAATAAATCTAAAATACAACCAATAGGGAGTAGAAACCTGGATGTCAGCAATGCTGTTCAAGACCTACGGGTAAGTGGACAGCAAATCGGACATTAGAACTCATCTAATCATCATTAATTCTCAAAACCTTTCATAATATAAGTTCACAAGCAAAAAATCTTTAGCTCACTAACCATTAGAAAGCAAGGAAATATCTAATTAAGGGGTCATTCCTTAACATCCCACCCTCATTCACACTTCACAACTCAGTACCATGCACCTCTAACATGTACACACAACACTACAAACTCAATGGACCTCAAAACCTGAACTCCAACTTCAGCAACATGACATATGCTTGAAGACATCTCTTTACTAAATTATTCTAGTGTGTGTTATGTGCACATGAGGTTGGAATCAAGTTTGTGCATTCCATGCAAGTGTTATTAACAGAGATAACTTGGTGTGGATATTGGGTTAGAGATGCATGGTACTTTGACTGATAGGAAAACTCAGAGCAGGTAAACATGAACCATGGGTGTTAAGGGTGGATCAGTAGATGTTACATTTAATAAGTTTAGACTGCTTAAAATTTTTTGGGTGGTAATTTCCCTAGGTTTTATTAAGTGTGGGTGTTTGAGGGGGTATCAAGAAAAGGGAAAAGCAATGGGGGAGGGGAAATGTGCACATCCCCTATAGACACCATGCAGCAGTTTTCCTCCCTTCTTCTACTGGTTTCCCCCATGTTAAGTAGGGGCAGGGTTCTCTCCTGGATTACTGCCCCACATAGCAGCTCTTCTCTTCCATTATTTTTGTACTACATAATGCTCATTCTGCACCCTGGTCCCTGGCACTATTAGTCTCCTTACCAGGCATTCTAAGGAAAAGAAAATGTGAGAGCATCAGAATAAAGATAGTAGACTTCAACAAAGCAGACTTTACCAAACTGAAAGAACTGGTAAGTAACCTCCCATGGAAAGAAAAATCTCAAGGAAAAAGGAGCTCAGGAAATTGGCAGTTTCTCAAACAGACAATATTAAAGGCACATCAGCAAACTATACCAATGCAAAGGAATGAAAGGAAGAGGCAAATATGGCATCATCAGGAGCTCTTTAATAACTTAAATAAAAAGAATCCTGCAAAAAGTGAAAACACGGAAAATTGCTAAGGAGGAGTACAAAAATTGGCATCACAGAGACTTAGTGGGAGAATACACGTGACTGGAATATTGGTATAGAAGGATACAACTTGCTCAGGAAGGACAGGCAGGAAAAAAGGGAGGAGGTGTTGCCTTATATATTAAAAATGTATACACTTGGATTGATGTTGAGATAGAAATAGGAGGCAGACTTGTTGAAAGTCTCTGGGTAAGGATAAAAGGCGTAAAAACCAAGGGTTAGAACTGGAAGGGACCTTGAAAGGTCATTGAGTCCAGCCCCCTGTCTTCACTAGCAGGACCAAGTACTGATTTTTGCCCCAGATCCCTAAGTGGCC
Source organism: Chrysemys picta bellii (assembly GCF_011386835.1). Taxonomy (NCBI): domain Eukaryota; kingdom Metazoa; phylum Chordata; order Testudines; family Emydidae; genus Chrysemys; species Chrysemys picta. The sequence goes on from NC_088815.1 coordinate 3,416,764, forward strand.
CCCTTAAGGATTGAACTCACAACCCTGGGTTTAGCAGGCCAATGCTCAAACCACTGAGCTAGCTATCCCTCCCTCCCATGGTAGGGTGTACTACATCTAACCAGGAAGAAGAGGTGTACAAGGCTTTTTTTAAAACACCAAAGCACAGCACTTGGTGGTGATGGAGGACTTCAACTACCCAGACATCTGTTGGGAAAAATGACACAGAAGGGCACAAATTATCCAATACATTCCAAGAACCTGTTGGAGACAATTTTTTATTTCAGAAGGTGGAGAAAGCTACTAGGGGAGAAAGCTACTGTTCTAGATTTTATCTTGACAAATAAGGAGGAACTGGTTGGAAATTTTAAAGAAGAAGGCAGGTTGTGTGAAAGTGATCATGAAATGGTCGAGTTCATGAGTCTAAGGAATGATAGGAGGGAAAACAGCACAATAAAGATAATGGATTTCAAGGCGGCAGAGTTTAGCAAACTCAGGGAGTTGGTAGGTAAAATCCCATGGGAAGCAAGTCTAAGGGGGGAAAAACAGTTCAAGAGAGTTGGCAGTTTTTAAACAGACATTATTAAGAGCACAAGAGAAAACTATCCCACTGCACTGGAAAGATAGGAAGTATGGTAAGAGACAACCCTGGCTTAATCACAAGCTCTTCAATGATCTAAAACTCAAAAAAGAGTCTTACAAAAAGTGGAAACTAGGTCAAATTACAAAGGATGAATATATAAAAAAATAATACAAGTACGTAGGGACAAAATTAGCAAGGCCAAGGCACAAAATGAGATTAAACTAGCTAGAAACATAGACAAAGAAGAAGAAAACATTTTACAAATATACTGAAAGCAAGAGTAAGATCAGGGACAAGGTAGGCCCATTATTCAATGAGAAGGGGAAACAACAACAAAAAATATGGAAGTGGCAGAAGTGCTAAATGACTTTTTTGCTTCAGTTTTCACCAAAAAGACTCAACATCTATCATAGTGAATGCCAGTGAAAATAAGGTGGGATCAGAAGCTAAAATAGGGAAAGAACAAGTTTAAAAAAAAGTCTTCAAGTCACCAGGGCCTGATGAAATGCATCCTAGAATACTCAAGGAGCTGACCGAGGAGATATCTGAGCCATTAATGATCTTCAAAAAGTCATATAAGATGGGCGAGATTCCAGAGGACTGTAAAAGACAAATGTAGTGTCAATCTATAAAAAGGGAAACAAAGACAACCTGGGGAAATACAGACCAGTCATCTTAACTTCAGGACCTAGAAAGATAATGGAGCAAATAATTAAGCAATCAATTTGCAAACATCTAGAAAATAATAAGGTGGTAACAGTCAACATGGATTTGTCAAAAATAAATTGCGTCAAACCAACCTAACAGCTTTCTTGGACAGGGTAACAAGCCTTGTGGATAGGGGGGAAGCGGTAGATATGGTATATCTTGACTTTAGTAAGGCTTTTGATACTGTCTCAGGTTACCTTCTCATAAATAAACTAGGAAAATATGACCTGGATGGAGGTGCTATAAGGTGGGTGCACAACTGGTTGGAAAACCGTTTGCAGAGATTAATGATCAGCAGTTCACAGAGAAGCTGGAAGGGCAAATCGATTGGGGTCCCGCAGGGATCAGTTCTGGGTCCGGTTCTATTCAATATCTTCATCAATGATTTAGATAATGGCAGAGACTACACTTATAAAGTTTGTGGATGATACCATGCTAGGAGAGGTTGCAAGTGCTTTGGAGGATAGGATTAAAATTCAAACTGATCTGGACAAACTAGAGAAATTATTTGAAGTAAAGAGGGTGAAATTCAATAAGGACAAATGCAAAATACTCCACTTAGGAAGGAACAATCAGTTGGCACACATACAAAATGGAAAATGACTGCCTAGGAAGGAGTACAGCAGAAAGGGATCTGGGGGTCATAATGGACCACAAGCTAAATATAAGTCAACAGTGAAACACTGTTGCAAAAAAAGCAAACATCATTTTGGAATGTATTAGCAGGAGCGTTGTAAGCAAGACACAAGAAGTAATTCTTCCGCTCTACTCTGCGCTGATTAGGCCTCAACTGGAGTAGTGTGTCCAGTTCTGGGCGCCACATTTCAGGAAAGATGTGGACAATTTGGAGAGTCCAGAGAATAGCAACAAAAATGATTAAATGTCTAGAAAACACGACCTATGACAGAAGATTGAAAAAATTGGGATTGTTTAGTCTGGAGAAGAGAAGACAGAGGGGATGTGAAAACAGTTTTCAAGTACATAAAAGGTTGTTACAAGGAAGGAGGGAGAAAAATTGTTCTTGTTAAACTCAGAATAGGACAAGAATCAATGGACTTAAATTGCAGCAAGGGTGGTTTAAATTGGACATTTGGAAAAACTTCCTGTCAGGGTACTTAGGCACTGGAATAAATTGCCTAGAAAGGTTGTGGAATCTCCATCATAGATTTTTAAGAGCAGGTTAGACAAATAATTGTCAGGGATGGTCTAGATAATACTTAGCCCTGCCATGAATGCAGGGCAATGGACTAGATGACCTCTCAAGATCCCTTCCAGTCCTACTATTCTATGAATAGAATACAAGCATGTAGGGACAAATTCAGAAAGGTTAAGGCACAAAGGGAGTTACACATAGCAAGGCAGTAATAAGAGGGTTTTTTAAATACATTAGGAACAAAAGAGAGGAAGGAAAGTGTAGGTTCTCTATTTAACAGGAAAGGAGAGCTAATAATAGAAGACATCAAGAAGGCTGAAGTGTTTAATAACTATTTTGCTTCAGTCTTCACTAAAAAGGCAAATTGTGACCAGATACTTAACAAAATTAATATTAACAAGGGGGAAGGAAGGAAGGAACACAAGCCAAAACAGGGATAGAACAGGTTAAAGAATATTTAGGTAAGTTATGTATTCAGGTCAGCAGGGTTGGATGAAATGGACCCCAGATACTTAAGAAACTAGCTGAAACAACCTTGGAAACATTACCAATTATCTTTAAGAACTCACGGAGGACGAGGAGGTCCCAGAGGACTGGAGAAGCGTAAATGTAGTACCTATCTTTAAAAAGAGGGGGTGAAGGAAGAGGACCTGGGGAAATTATAGACCAGTCAGCCTAGCTTTGATACCTGAAAAGATATTGGGACAAAATATTAAACAACCAATCTGTAAGCACCTAGAGGATAACAGGGTTGTAAGTAAAAGCCAACATGGATTTTGTCAAGAATACAATAAACCAAACCAACCTAATTTCTTTTTCTAATAGTATTACTGCCCTGGTTGTTGGTAAGGGGTGGGAAGGGAAGAAAAGATGTAGACATGATATATCTGGATTTTAGAAAGGCTTCTAACAGTCCCACATGACATCCTCATAAGCAAACTAGGGAAACATGGTCTAGAAGAAGCTCTATAAAGTGGGTGCAAAACTGTCTGAAAGATCATACCCAAAGAGCAGTTATCAATGATTTGCTGACAGACTGGGATGGCATATCTAGTGGGTCACACAGGAGTCTGTCTTGGGTCCAGTAGTATTAAGTAATTACTTGCATAACAGAGAGGAGAGTATGCTTATATATAATCTGTGGGTGACACCAAGCTGGAATAGGTTGCTAGAACTTTGGAGGACAGAATTAGAATTCAAAACAACCTTGACAAATGGAGAATTGGTCAGAAATCAACAAGACGAAATTCAGTACAGACAAGTACTACACTTAGGAAGAAAAAAAAGAATCAAATTCATAAATATAAAATGGGAAATAACTGCCTAGGCAGTAGTACTTCTGAAAAGGATCTGGGGGTTATAGTGGATCACAAACTGCATATGAGTCAACAAGCTGCAAAAAAAGGTGAATATCATTCTGGAGTGTATTAACAAGAGTGTTGTAAAACATGGGAGGCAAAGTTACATGTTTCAGCCCTGCCACTTGGGGCTCAGGCTTCAGATTAGGCTCAAGTATCACATTGAAATGTAAGTACAATATTTACATTCCAATTGATTTATTTTATAAATGTGGTAAAAATGAGAAAGTAAACAATTTTTCAGTAATACTGTGCTGGGACACTTCTGCACTTTATGTCTGATTTTGGAAGCAAGTAGTTGTGGTACACATGACAAATCAGACTCCTGAAAGGAGTATAGTAGTCTGGAAAGGTTGAGAACCACTGTGTCAGACCAATGATCAATCTAACCCAGTGTCCTCTCTTCTGACAGTGGCCAATGCCAGTTGCTTCAGAAAGAATGAACAGAATAGGGCAATTACTGAGTGATCCATCGCATCATCCACTCCCAACTTCTGGCAGTCAGAGGCTAGGGTAACCCAGAGGATAGGCTTGCATCTCTGAACATCTTAGAGGGTAATAGCCATCCAGGAACTTATCTAATTCTTTTTTAAACTTACAACATCCTTCACAACATCCCCTATACTGGTTGACTGTGCACTGCGTGAAGTAGCATTTCCTTAGGTTTGTTTTAAACCTGCTACTTATTAATTTCACTGGGTGAGCCCTGCTTCTTGTGTTATGTGAAGGAGTAAATACCACTTCCTTATAAACTTTCTCTGCACCATTCATGATTTTATAGACCTCTAGCACAGGGGTGGCCAACCTGTGCCTGAGAAGGAGACCGAATTTACCAACGTACATTGCCAAAGAGCCATAGTAATACATCTGCAGCCCGCCACATGAGCTCCCCCGCTCCCAGCGTCTCCCACCCACCAGCGCCTCCCCCTCCCTACCCGCATCTCCTGATCAGCTGTTTTGTGGCATGCAGGAGACTCTGGGGTAGGAGGGGGGGAGGAGCGAGGGCACTGCAGGCTCAGGGGAGGGGGCAGGGCACATTGGAAAGCTGGCGCCTGTAGCTCCAGCGTTGGTGCCTATACAAGGAGCCGCATATTAACTTCTGAAGAGCCGCATGTGGCTCCGGAGCCACAGGTTGACCACCCCACTCTAGCATATCTCCCCTTAGTCATCTGTTTTCCAATATGAAAAGTCCCAATCTTTTTAGCCTCTCCTCATATGGTAGCTGTTCCATCCCTCTAATCATTTTTGATGCCCTTCTCTGTTCCTTTTCTAGTTCTGATATATTTTTTTTGAACCAGGGTAACCAGAACTGCACGGAGTATTGAAGGGGTGAGTGTACCATGGATTTATATAGTGCCATTATGATTTTTCCATCTTATTATCTATCCCTTTCCTAATGGTTCGTAACATTGTTAACTTTTTAGACAACCACTGCACATTGAGCGGATGTTTTCACAGAACTATCTATGATGATTCCAGGATCTTTCTTGGGTGGTCACAGCTAATTTAGATCCCATCATTTTATATGTATACTTGGGATTATGTTTTCCAATGTGCATTACTTGCGTTTATCAACACTGAATTTCATCTGCTCTTTTGTTCCCCAGTCATCCAGTTTTGTGAGATCTTTTTGTAACTCTTCACAGTCAGCTTTGGCTTTAGCTACCTTGAGTAGTTTTATATTATCTGCAAATTTTGCCACCTCATTGTTCACCCCTTTTTCCATATCATTTATGAATACACTGAACAGTACTGGTCCCAGTATAGACCCCTGGGGGACACCACTATTTACCCTCGCCACATTCTGAAAACAGACCATTTATTTCTATCCTTTGCTTTCTGTCTTTTAATCAATTACTTATCCCATGACAGCTTACTGTGCTTAAGAGCCTCTGGTGAAGGACCTTGTCAAAGGCTTTCTGAAAGTCCAAGTACATTATATCCACTGGATCACTCTTGTCCACGTGTTTGTTGACCCCCTCAAACAATTTTAATAGATTGGTGAGGCATGATTTCCCTTTACAAAAAACATGTGTTTATCTGGGTGTCTGGTAATTCTGTTCTGTTCATAGTTTCAACCAATCTACCTGGTGCTGAAGTTAGGCTTATCAGTCTGTAATTGCCAGGATCACTTCTGGAGTTCTTTTAAAAAACCGGTATCACATTAGCTATCCTCCAGTCATCTGGTACAGAAGCTTATTGAAGTGACCGATTACATACTACATACCACGGTTAGTAGTTTTGCAATTTCATATTTGAGTTCCTTCAGAACCCCTGGGTGACTACCATCTTGTCCTAGTGACTAATTACCGTTTATCAATTTGTTTCAACACCTCTATCAACACATCCATTTGGGACAGTTCCTCAGATATGTCACCTAAAAAGAAGGGCTCCAGTGTGAGAAACTCTCTCACATCCTCTGCAGTGAAGACCAATGCAAAGAATTCATTTAGTTTCTCCACAATGGTCTTATCTTCCTCGATCATCCAGTGGCCCCATTTCTGATGTACTTGACACAAAAACTAACAGTAATTTTTGTTTTTTTTGTTAGTTGCTCTTCAAATTCTTTTTTGACCTGCCTAATTATACTTTTACACTTAACTTGCTAGAATTTATGCTCCTTTCTATTTTCCTCAGTAGGATTTGACTTCCAATTTTTAAAGGATGCCTTTTTGCCTTTAACCGCTTCTTTTACTTTGTTGTTTAGCCATAATAACAGTTTTTTGCTCCTCTGTGGTTTTTTAATTTAGGGTATACATTTAATTTGACAAATTACACCCAGTTCATAAAACCAGACTTCATGGTGGGAAGGCTGATGATAGGGTCCAGAAGACAAGACAGCAGGATGGAAGAGGCCAATCACCATCCTGACCTTCCCAATGCTGAAGGAATATGATGTGGAGGGTCAGGACATTCCTCTCCTGCCCCCCACCTAATAATTCCAGTTCAAGCAATTTCTAGGATTAGGAGGCCAACTTGGAATTCTCGAGCAATTGGCACTAATTAGCACTGCTGCCATCTCCAAGGCTCCCCCAAAGAGTAGCATAGCAAGCAGGAAGAAGCAGATTGTAGCACTGGGTTCATATCTCCCCTTCAGTGCCTTCTATAGCACAGCTCTGCCACTATGTCAAAGATGGTGATGCTTGACATAAGAGAAACCTTCAAGCAGCGATGTCTTCTACAGGAGCTGTAGACAACTGTTGCCAGGCAAGACTCCCACTCTCAGAATGGGGGCATTAAAACAAAGGGTTCATTGGGGAGAAAGGCATATCCCCATCACTCCTATATCCTCCACTATTACTTCCCCCCCGCACTCCTAATCAGCACCTTTCTTGTCTCCAGCTCTACCACATGTTAGCATAGGATAGATCAAGAGACTATCTCTGCCTGCCAGATTCCAAAATTGCTCCCTGGACATGCTCCCTCCTCAGCACAAATTTCAGTTAAAGAAAACTGAAAATCCACTCCCTCTATCCATGTGGTGCTCACAGCAAGGAAGAAAAGAAAAGGGAGCTGGGATATAAGGGGTAGTGAGCAGTGTCTTTCCCAGCTGCATTCCTCTGAGTTCAGCCTCAGACAGCAATTTATCTTTGGATCAGTACAGTAACCACTACTGTCAGACTGACAAATCATAGATGGTTCATCAAACTTAATTATGCAGGGGAAGATGAGAGTAAGTAAAGGAAAACAGGGGGTATTGATGGAAGTGAGGGATGATGTACTGGCAATGCTAGTTTATCAAACACTCTTAGGATGATCAACTACGGGGACTGCCTGGGGAATAGGGCTCCTGACTGTCTCCTACAAGGAGCGGGAGGAGTTTTAACTTTTCCTCTCTTCTGTTAGAAACCAGAAGGGGTCAGCATAGTTACAGGTTTCAGTGGTAGCCACATTAGTCTGTATCAGCAGCAGAAAAAAAAAAAAAAAAAAAAAAAGGAGTCCTTGTGGCACCTTAGAGACTAACAAATGTATTTGGGCATAAGCTTTTGTGGGCTAGAACCCACTTCATCATATGTAAAGTGAAAAATACAGGAGCAGGTATAAATACATGAAAGGATGTGGGTTGCTTTACCAAGTGTGAGTTAAGTCTAACGAGATAAATCAATTAACAGCAGGGTACCAAGGGAGGAAAAATAACTTCTGAAGTGGTAAGAGACAGTTGACAAGAAGGTGTGAGTAACAGTAGGGAGAAATCAGTATTGGGGAAATTAAGTTTAGATTTTGTAATGACCCAGCCACTCCCAATCTTTATTTACTGATTGGTGTTTTGGAACCAAACCTTGCTACAAACCCCGGTGCCAACTCTGTCCACATATCTATTCAAGGGACACCGTCATAGGATCTAATCACATCAGCCACACCATCAGGGGCTCATTCACCTGCACATCTACCAATGTGATCTATGCCATCATGTGCCAGCAATGCCCCTCTCCCATGTACATTGGCCAAACCAGACAGTCTCTACGCAAAAGAATAAATGGACACAAATCTGACATCAGGAATCATAACATTCAAAAACCAGTAGGAGAACACTTCAATCTCTCTGGTCACTCAATAACAGATCTCAAAGTGGCAATTCTTCAACAACAAAAATTCAAAAACAGACTCCAATGTGAAGCTGCAGAACTGGAATTAATTTGCAAACTGGATACCATCAGATTAGGCCTGCTGTTAATTGATTTATCTCATTAGACTGATCTCACACTTGGTAAAGCAACCCCCATCCTTTCATGTATTTATACCTGCTCCTGTATTTTTCACTTCATACATCTGATGAAGTGGGTTCTAGCCCACGAAAGCTTATGCCCAAATAAATTTGTTAGTCTCTAAGGTGCCACAAGAACTCCTTGTTTTTTTTCCAGCATAGTTGGTAAGTTATAAACAATAAGTTTAAAAATAGTTATATATCACCAACATTCGATGACACAAGAACCCATAGGGATGTGAACGTATGAGGTCAGCAGTCTGGGGTTTCTAGGTGCCAAGGTCATGTAGCTGCAAAGATCAAAAAAACTGGAGACACCCTGATGTATTTCTGAAAAAGAGGATTTTAAAATTTAGATTGTATCCAGCAGCAAATACTAATGTTCCTAAGACCCTCAAAAATTAAAGAGAGCCTCAGCGTGTTCTGTAGTTTTAGGGCTTTACACTGGGAAGTTTACCAAAATAGCTATTCTGGAATGGTGGTTTCAGTATAACGCCGTGTGGACACTTATTCCAAAGCAAGACTGCTCACAAAGGGCTTGTGCCAATATAACTATTCTGGAGTAATTATTCCAGAATAGCTACTTCCATAAACATTCAGGGCTTCAGATAGTAAGGGCCCATGAAAATCAGATGTCTAATAAAACCTTAGCCATGATACCACTAAAACTTTTCCATAATACATCTCTGCCCTGAAATTCTTACAATCAACATAGGTATCAAAGAAAAGGAGGGGGGGGGAATCACTTCAGGAAACAGAGGGTAAAGGTTCTTGGGACTGCTTAGAGAGGTGAGTTTTAAAGGAAAGAGGTTGAGCTTCTGGCAGATGTAGACATGATGTTGCAGCTATAGAAGGTAAAAGTGATAGAAGGCACAAAAATAGGAATGGGGAAAGGAGACAAAGGTTTGAAGAAGGCAAAAGGATGAAGCAGAGAGTGAATAAAGAAAAGAGACAGAGATGGTGGGGGTTAAAGGCAATGTAGGGCCTTCTATGAGGATTATGCTCCTTTTATGAATTCAGAGACAAGAAGCCTAGGAAGGATCGCAGTAACATTAAGTCACAGGAAAGAAAGATGACTTTGGCAGCAGCATTTCAAACAGACTGGAAGGAGAAGAAACAAGAGAAGGAGAGGCCAGACAAGAGATTACAGTAATAAAGACAAGAAGTGACCAGGATATGGACAAGCGTTTTAGCAGTCAATATAGGACGATTTTTGAAGAAAGAAGCAACAGGTGTTAGCAAAAAGACAACATGGGGCAGAGTAGAATAAAAAGTCATAGCAAGATTACAGGCTGAGACACAAGAAAAAGTAGAGTATCAGAGGGGTAGCTGTGTTAGTCTGAATCTGTAAAAAGCAACAGAGAGTCCTGTGGCACCTTTAAGACCAACAGATGTATTGGAGCATAAGCTTTCGTGGGTGAATACCCACTTTGTCACACGCATGAGAAAGAGTAGAGTTATTAATGAAGACAGAAAAGAGAAATTAGGAGAAAAGATGAGAAGGTCTACTTACCAGTAATTAGTTTTGAGTAGATTGTCAGTACACATCCTCATTACTGGAATGCAGGATGCATGGGCCAGCACTGCCAACACAGAAGTTGAAATAGTGGCTGGACACCCAAGATGTCAGCATCAGCTAAGTATGCTAGAATGGATAGGGGGTATGGAAGTGTCATGAGTATATAGGGATACAGGGGTGATAATGAATTTATAAGTGGTGATGAAGTCAGAAAGAGGAAAGTATGCAGAAGAAGCGAAAACGGAGACCTGAAGGACAATGGCAGACAAAAAGAGGTGAGTATGAAAAACTGTTCAAAGGAAACTGAGTTGTCAGCAACTCTAACTAATTGTATGACACCCCATCTATTCAATACATCATCCAAGTGCAAGATAAGGAAGAAAAAGAAAAAAAAATCACAACAATCAAGAGGACTAAGTCATCAATCACGTCAAAGGCAGAAAAGATTAGTAAGAGAACACTCTATGTGACCCAGCCCCTTCCTCCTTACCCCCTCCACAGTATCAACATATCCAAGACCCCATGACCCAAAATATTCCCCCATCTGCTTCTACCAGGGCACAAAACATACCCTCCCACACATACACTCCCCCCCCAAACATCTCACACACACACACGCTCCGCTCTACACATACACTTCATCATCAATCACCCTGCATCAGAAGCAGATACAACACACTCTCCCCCCATGGGCCAGATCCACATACACTCTCTCTCTACACACACATTCTTCCCATCACCCAGCTCACTACACATACAGGTGGTCAATACACTCGGCTTTACTCGAAAAATCTCTCACCAGAGCAACCTCACTGACGGTAACACGAGTGGAGCGCTAATATAGCCAAGGTTTTGCACAGTCTCTGGCATTTAACACGATGTGGGGTAACCTTATTCAAAGCAGGTCTAGCTTACAGTGCTAATGTGAATGCACATGGGATCCCTGTCCACACTAGTACTCCCACCCACTGCGACCACCAATCAGTGGAGTTGCTCTAGTCTTACCAATAGTGGGAAATTAAAAAAAAAAAAAAAAAGAACATGATGTAGACAAGCCCACACCCGCTCCCCCTGGCCTGCATCCTGCACACACAATACCACTGCAACCAGCTCCACTTCTCCCCTCCACAGGCCCCAGCTCTGGTCTGATGTGCCCCCGCAGGCCCAGGGTCTCCCCCTCCAATAGGCCCAGATCCGCCCCTCCCCCCATACACAGGCCCAGGGTCTCCCCCTCCAACAGGCCTAGGTCTGCCCCTCCCCCACACGCACAGGCCCCAGGTCTCCCCCGCAGGCCCAGGCCACAGCCTCGCTCTCGCGCCCAGCGTAGCCCGCCTTCCCACCGCCAGGAGACACGTCCGGCCTGGCCCCAGCCTACCCGCACACCTCGGCCAGCCTGGCCTCACCTGGCGGCGGCTCCGGCAGGGCCTGGGCAGCGGGAGGGTAACAGCTCCGCAGCGCGCACAACAAGCCGCTCGCTGCGCCGCCTGCACACGCCCCCCGCTCCGCCCACCGACCCCCATTGGTTACTTTGCGCACGTGGCCGGCGCCCTATTGGAACAACGCTCAGTCCGTCAATGGTACCCCCGGGGCGGGCTCTCCCAGCAGGCGGGAGTGGGGGAGCGGAGGCCGGGATGGGGTGGGAGGGAAGCGGGAGCCCCGGGCCTGGAGCGGGGAGAGCCGGGGATGGCGGGGAGTCACCTGGGCTGCCTGCGCAATGGCCCCCGAGCCCCTTTTCTTGGCGCTTGCTGTGTCTCGGGAGGAAGGGCCCATCCCCTGTCCAGACCAGAACTAGCCCCCCTGTTTGGTTGCCCCATTTAGCCCAAAGCTGCTTCCACCCCTTGGGGAGCGTGTTCACTGGCACATGTAGCAGCTAGCCTTGGCAGGGTCCAGCCCGCCTTTCTGGAGCTGGGCTGGTAGAGCAGAGGATTGTTCTGTTCGTGTGTTTTTTAGAGAGCGAGACACTCAGGTCACTGGTTTGATTCCGAGGGGAAGAAAACTCTTTATCTACTTATCAGAGGGGTAGCCGTGTTAGTCTGAATCTGTAAAAAGCAACAGAGGGTCCTGTGGCACCTTTAAGACTAACAGAAGTATTGGGAGGATAAGCTTTCGTGGGTAAGAACCTCACTTCTTCAGATGCAAGTGATGTCTTGCATCTGAAGAAGTGAGGTTCTTACCCACGAAAGCTTATCCTCCCAATACTTCTGTTAGTCTTAAAGGTGCCACAGGACCCTCTGTTGCTTTTTATCTACTTAGACACGTCTGCTTGCAAAACCGATGTTAATACAGTCACAGAAGCCAAAGATACAATTGTCAGCCTAAACGTTCATTTTCCTTTGGAATCTTTAAGTTCAAGAAATGAGGAAATGAAGGCATGAATGAAAGGAGTAAAGAAAGGTCAGGCTACAATATAGGAGTAAAAGGCTCACACGGGGGCTGAAGGCTTCAAAATGACAGTTTTGGCAGTGGATACTGATGTTCATCCTTCCTCTGCTCCCAAGCATTTTTGGACAAAGCAAATCATGGGCACCGTAAGCACTCTTTCATAGGTCCTGGCAAGTAGGAGTCTTTCTGCCTTTCAAGCACCTATTTGGCCTGGCCCCAATTCTATTTGTAGAGATGGAACAAAACTCTTAACACTCCCTGGCTACAAATCTTCAGAGCAATAGGGTGGTAAGGGTGAAAAGCAAGAAGCTGGAATAATTGAAAAGCTCTAGCTGCATTCACTGATATCAAAAGATATGACTGGGTGAAATGATCTCTTTGTGTGGGGGGCAATATCAAAACACAGGACACAAAGAGAAATAGATTGTTACAGTACAAGTCAATGTTTGTGCTAAGGTGAACATGAGAGCTGCTCTACCCCAAAATAGCAAGCCAGCTATTTTAGTGCAAAAAGCATTATGTTGTGTAAAGGCATGACAGTTATTTGAAGCAATACCACCATTTGACTGCACTGTTAATTTTTTAAAGAAAGTGTGATGCTGTTTTGAGGGAATGTCTTCATTTTGTGTTGTGAAGTTCTGACGCCATATGATGACACATCTGTGCAATGCCTTTGTGTTGCATTAGGATATGGCATTTTTTTAAATGTGATGCTAGTTTGTCACAATGCAATTACAGACTCCTAGTCTTTACGACTAAAAGGGACCATCATGATCAACTAGCCTGACATGCACATCACAGACCACAGAACCTCACCTCCTGAAATAGGCAATTAACCTCTAGCTGAGTTACTGAAGTCCTCAAATCTTGATTTAAAGACTTACAATTACAGAGAATCCACCGTTTACTCTAGGTCAAACCAGCAAGTGACCCTTGCCCCATGCTGCAGAGGAAGGCAACAAAAAAAAAAGTCTCTCTGAAAATCTTACCCAGGGAAAAATTCCTTCATGACCCCAAATATGGCAATCAGTTAACTTAGATCTTGAACATGTGGGCGAGACCCACCAGCCAGTATCTGGGAAAGAACTCAGAGCCCTCCCCATTTAGTGACCCATCTCCAGCCATTAGAGATATTTGCTAAGAGCAGATGCAGATGAGCCATATTCCATTGTAGGCAACTTCATCAGACCATTCCTTCCATAAACTTATCAAGCTAAATCTTGAAACAAATGAGGGTTTTGCCCACACTATTCTCCTTGGAAGGCAATTCCACTCCTCTGATGGTTAGAAACCTTTGTCTAATTTGAAGCCTAAACTCTTAGATAGTCAGCTTATATCCATTTGTTATTGTGCCAGCATTGGCCCTTCACTTAAATAACTCCTTTCTTTTCCTTGTGTTTCTCCATCTGATGTATTTATAGAGAGCAATCATATATCCCCTCAGCCTTCCTATTGTTAGGCTAAACAAGACCAAGCTCTTTTAATATGCTCTCATAAGGCAGGTTCTCCATTCTTCTGATTATCCTAGTAGCCCTTCTCTGCACCTGTTCTGGTCTGAATTCATCTTTCTTAAATATGGGATTCCAGAATTGCACACAGTATTCCAGATTAGGTCTCACTAGTGCTTTGTACAATGTTAATAACACTTACCTATCTCTACTGAAAATATCTGGCCTAATGTGCATTATAGGATTGCATATGCCTTTTTCACAGCCACATCAGCCTCACCACGTCTTGTGATAATGCAAACCAGCTGAGTGGCGAACAGCAGAGGCTAACAGCGGGAGTTTGCCTGGGAGCTGTCCAAGAGGAGGTACGCTAAGTGCTGCATTAGGGGGGCTGTGTTGGTGGGCCTTGAGTGGGCCTGACTGGTATATAAGGGCAGTCAGCAGCGAACCAGCTGAGCGGCGAATAGCAGAGGCTAACAGCGGGAGTTTGCCTGGGAGTTCGCGTGGGGAGAACGCACTGAGGCTTACATCTGCAGGTTTCTCTGAGTAGTCCCTGCAACAGTTGAGGAAGCTCCTAAGAGGACGGTGATATGGAAGGTGAGCGATCAGCTGTTGTAACCTGCACAGGTTGTGCCATGTTTGTCTTTCTTCCACAGGACAGAAGCGACTTTGTCTGTACAAAGTGCAAGCTGGTCTCCATGTTGGAAGAGAAGGTTCGAGGGCTGGAGAAACGAGTGTCGACTCTGCGTTGCATAAGGGAAAATGAAGATTTCCTGGACAGACGTCAGGAGATGCTTCTACGGCCACAATGTTCTGAAGATTCAGAGCAGGCGCAGCAGGGACAGAAGGATTGTGAGGAGGTTTGGCAGCATGTGACCTCCAGAAGGAGAAAGAGGAGCGTCCATGCACCAGCAATGGAGATACAGGTGAGCAATCGTTTCCATGTTCTCTCTACAGGTACTAATGCGGAGAGTGGACTAGATGACCCATCTGAGGGAAGGGAGCAGAAGGAGACTCCACCGATTGGAAGGCAAAAGATGCACTGTCCTAGGGATGGGGGTTCCACGACCACCACTCCCAAGAGGAGGAGGAGGGTGGTGGTGGTCGGGGACTCCCTCCTCAGGGGGACTGAGTCATCTATCTGCCGCCCCGACCGGGAAAACCGAGAGGTCTGCTGTTTGCCAGGAGCTAGGATACACGATGTGACGGAGAGACTGCCGAGACTCATCAAGCCCTCGGATCGCTACCCCTTCCTGCTTCTCCATGTGGGCACCAATGATACTGCCAAGAATGACCTTGAGCGCATCACTGCAGACTACGTGGCTCTGGGAAGAAGGATAAAGGAGTTTGAGGCGCAAGTGGTGTTCTCGTCCATCCTCCCTGTGCAAGGAAAAGGCCGGGGTAGAGACCGTCGAATCGTGGAAGTCAACGAATGGCTACGCAGGTGGTGTCGGAGAGAAGGCTTTGGATTCTTCGACCATGGGATGGTGTTCCAAGAAGGAGTGCTAGGCAGAGACGGGCTCCACCTAACGAAGAGAGGGAAGAGCATCTTCGCCAGCAGGCTGGCTAACCTAGTGAGGAGGGCTTTAAACTAGGTTCACCGGGGGAAGGAGACCAAAGCCCTGAGGTAAGTGGGGAAATGGGATCTTGGGAGGAAGCACAAGCAGGAGAGTGCAAGAGGGGAGGACTCCTGTCTCATGCTGAGAAAGAGGGACGATCGATGAGTTATCTTAAGTGCCTATACACAAATGCAAGAAGCCTGGGAAACAAGCAGGGAGAACTGGAAGTCCTGGCACAGTCAGGGAACTATGATGTGATTGGAATAACAGAGACTTGGTGGGATAACTCACATGACTGGAGTACTGTCATGGATGGATATAAACTGTTCAGGAAGGACAGGCAGGGCAGAAAAGGTGGGGGAGTTGCGTTGTATGTAAAAGAGGAGTATGACTGCTCAGAGCTCCAGTATGAAACTGCAGAAAAACCTGAGAGTCTCTGGATAAAGTTGAGAAGTGTGAGCAACAAGGGTGATGTCGTGGTTGGAGTCTGCTATAGACCACCAGACCAGGGGGATGAGGTGGACGAGGCTTTCTTCTGGCAACTAGCAGAAGTTGCTAGATCGCAGGCCCTGGTTCTCATGGGAGACTTTAATCACCCTGATATCTGCTGGGAGAGCAATACAGCGGTGCACAGGCAATCCAGGAAATTTTTGGATAGTGTAGGGGACAATTTCCTGGTGCAAGTGCTGGAGGAACCAACTAGGGGCAAAGCTTTTCTTGACCTGCTACTCACAAACAGGGAAGAACTAGTAGGGGAAGCAAAAGTGGATGGGAACCTGGGAGGCAGTGACCATGAGATGGTCGAGTTCAGGATCCTGACACAAGGAAGAAAGGAGAGCAGCAGAATACGGACCCTGGACTTCAGAAAAGCAGACTTTGACTCCCTCAGGGAACAGATGGGTAGGATCCCCTGGCAGAATAACATGAAGGGCAAAGGGGTCCAGGAGAGCTGGCTGTATTTTAAAGAATCCTTATTGAGGTTGCAGGAACAAACCATCCCGATGTGTAGAAAGAATAGTAAATATGGCAGGCGACCAGCTTGGCTAAACAGTGAAATCCTTGCTGATCTTAAACGCAAAAAAGACGCTTACAAGAAGTGGAAGATTGGACAAATGACCAGGGAGGAGTATAAAAATATTGCTCAGGCGTGCAGGAGTGAAATCAGGAAGGTCAAATCACACTTGGAGTTGCAGTTAGCAAGAGATGTTAAGAGTAACAAGAAGGGTTTCTTCAGGTATGTTAGCAACAAGAAAAAAATCAAGGAAAGTGTGGGCCCCTTACTGAATGAGGGACGCAACCTAGTGACCGAGGATGTGGAAAAAGCTAATGTACTCAATGATTTTTTTGCCTCTGTCTTCACGCACAAGGTCAGCTCCCAGATTGCTGCACTGGGCAGTACAGCATGGGGAGAAGGTGACCAACCCTCTGTGGAGAAAGAAGTGGTTCGCGACTATTTAGAAAAACTGGACGTGCACAAGTCCATGGGGCCGGATGCGCTGCATCCGAGGGTGCTAAAGGAGTTGGCGGGTGAGATTGCAGAGCCATTAGCCATTATTTTTGAAAACTCATGGCGATCAGGGGAGGTCCCAGATGACTGGAAAAAGGCTAATGTAGTGCCCATCTTTAAAAAAGGGAAGAAGGAGGATCCGGGGAACTACAGGCCATTCAGCCTCACCTCAGTCCCTGGAAAAATCATGGAGCAGGTCCTCAAGGAATCAATTATGAAACATTTAGAGGAGAGGAAAGTGATCAGGAACAGTCAGCATGGATTCACGAAGGGGAAGTCGTGCCTGACTAACCTAATTGCCTTCTATGATGAGATAACTGGCTCTGTGGATGAGGGGAAAGCAGTGGATGTGTTATTCCTTGACTTTAGCAAAGCTTTTGATACGGTCTCCCACAGTATTCTTGCCGCCAAGTTAAAGAAGTATGGGCTGGATGAATGGACTGTAAGGTGGATAGAAAGCTGGCTAGATCGTCGGGCTCAACGGGTAGTGGTCAATGGCTCCATGTCTAGTTGGCAGCCGGTTTCAAGCGGAGTGCCCCAAGGGTCGGTCCTGGGGCCGGTTTTGTTTAATATCTTTATTAATGATCTGGAGGATGGTGTGGACTGCACTCTCAGCAAGTTTGCAGATGACACTAAACTAGGAGGCGTGGTAGATACACTAGAGGGTAGGGATCGGATACAGAGGGACCTAGACAAATTAGAGGATTGGGCCAAAAAAAACCTGATGAGGTTCAACAAGGACAAGTGCAGAGTCCTGCACTTAGGACGGAAGAATCCCATGCACTGCTACAGACTAGGGACCGAATGGCTAGGTAGCAGTTCTGCAGAAAAGGACCTAGGGGTCACAGTGGACGAGAAGCTGGATATGAGTCAACAGTGTGCTCTTGTTGCCAAGAAGGCTAACGGCATTTTGGGCTGTATAAGTAGGGGCATTGCCAGCAGATCGAGGGACGTGATCGTTCCCCTTTATTCGACATTGGTGAGGCCTCATCTGGAATACTGTGTCCAGTTTTGGGCCCCACACTACAAGAAGGATGTGGAAAAATTGGAAAGAGTCCAGCGGAGGGCAACAAAAATGATTAGGGGTCTGGAGCACATGACTTATGAGGAGAGGCTGAGGGAACTGGGATTGTTTAGTCTCCAGAAGAGAAGAATGAGGGGGGATTTGATAGCAGCCTTCAACTACCTGAAGGGAGGTTCCAAAGAGGATGGAGCTCGGCTGTTCTCAGTGGTGGCAGATGACAGAACAAGGAGCAATGGTCTCAAGTTGCAGTGGGGGAGGTCCAGGTTGGATATCAGAAAAAACTATTTCACTAGGAGGGTGGTGAAACACTGGAATGCGTTACCTAGGGAAGTGGTGGAGTCTCCTTCCTTGGAGGTTTTTAAGGCCCGGCTTGACAAAGCCCTGGCTGGGATGATTTAGCTGGGAATTGGTCCTGCTTTGAGCAGGGGGTTGGACTAGATGACCTCTTGAGGTCCCTTCCAACTCTGATATTCTATGATTCTATGATTCTATGATAAGGTGGTGACATTTGGCCAGAGCCGGCTCCAGCGTTTTTGCCGCCCCAAGCGGCAAAAAACCAACAACAACAAAAACGCGATCGCCAGCACTTCAGCGGAGGCGCCGCTTCTTCGGCAGCAATTTGGCTGCAGGTCCTTCCCTCTGAGAGGGACTGGGGGACCCACTGACGAATTGCCACCGAAGAGCCAGACGTGCTGCCCCTTTCCGTTGGCTGCCCCAGGCACCTGCTTGCTACGCTGGTGCCTGGAGCCAGCCCTGCATTTGGTACAACTCAAACATGTTGAATGATATTATGTTGCTATAAATGCAACATGAATACATTTCAGTTCAATTAAATAATGGTGTGAGGACATTTGAAGAAACTTGGTGACAATTAAGCAAACCTCCTCAACTTGTGATTCCGAACACAGTACAACAGTGTTATGATGTTACATTTACATGATATCACTACATATTGAGATGTTTGTTACAGAACGATGGTGTTCTGAGATATTACAATGACATTTCAGTTCCATGCCATGATGTCACACAATGTAGTGATGACATTTGACAAACAGTGAAGCTCTGCAGTATTATGAAAAATCATGGAGCAGGTCCTCAAAGAATCCATTTTGAAGCACCTGGAAGAGAGGAAGGTGATCAAGAACAGTCAACCGATTCACCAAGGGAAAGTCATGCCTGACCAACCTGATTGCCTTCTATGATGAGATAATTGGCTCTGTGGATGAAAGCGGTGGATGTGATACATCTTGACTTTAGCAAAGCTTTTGATACAGTCTCCCATAGTATTGTTGCCAGCAAGTTACAGAAGTATGGATTGGATGAATGGACTATAAGGTGAATAGAAAGCTGGCTAGATCGTCGGGCTCAATGGGTAGTGATCAACAGCTTGATGTCTAGTTGCCAGCTGGTAGCAAGTGGAGTGCCCCAGCCAGGGGGAGGTCCTGGGACCGTTTTTGTTCAACATCCTAATGAATGATCTGGATGATGGGATGGATTGCACCCTCAGTAAGTTCGTGGATGACACTAAGCAGGGGGGAGAGGTAGATACGCTGGAGGGTAGGGATAGGGTCCAGAGTGACCTAGACAAATTGGAGGATTGGGCCAAAAAAAATCTGATGAGGTTAAACAAGGACAAGTGCAGAGTCCTGCACTTAGGAGAGAAGAATCCCATTCACTGCTACAGGCTGGGGGCCAACGGCTAAGCAGCAGTTCTGCAGAAAAGGACCTGGGGATTACAGTGGATGAGAAGCTGGATATGAGTCGACAGTGTGCCCTTGTTGCCAAGAAGGTAACGGCATATTGGGCTGCATTAGTAGGAGCTCAAATATTTATTATGCTCAAATAAATTTGTTAATCTCTAAGGTGCCATAGGTACTCCTGTTCTTTTTATTAGTAGGAGCATTGCCCACAGATCGAGGGAAGTGATAATTCCTCTCTATTCAGCACCCTGGTGAGGCCACATCTGGAGTATTGTGTCCAGTTTTGGGCCCTTCACTACAGAAAGGATGTGGAGAAATTGGAGAGTCCAGCGGAAGGCAGCGAAAATGCTTACGGGGCTGGGGCACATGATTTATGAGGATAGGCTGAGGTAACTGGGCTTGTTTAATCTGCAGAAGAGAAGAGTGAGGGGAGATTTGATAGCAGCCTTCAACTACCTGAAGGGGGGTTCCAAGGAGGATGGAACTCGGCTGTTCTCAGTGGTGGCAGATGACAAAACAAAGAACAATGGTTTCAAGTTGTAGTGGGGGAGGTCTAGGTTGGATATTAGGGGCAACTATTTCACTAGGTGGGTGGTGAAGCACTGGAATGGGTTCCCTAGGGAGGTGGTAGAATCTGCATCCTGAGAGGTTTTTGAGGCCCAGCTTGACAAAGCCCTGGCTGGGATGATTTAGTTGGGGTTGGTCCTACTTTGAGCAGGGGGTTGGACTAGATACCTCCTGAGGTCTCTTCCAACCCTAATCTTCTATGATGGTGACATTTCAATGACATGCAGCAGTGATGGCTTCAGACACATGCAGCAGCATTTGTACACATCATAATGACATTTCAGTATGGTGCTGTGATGTCACACATGCAGTGCTGGTAGTTGACAGAGTGGCACCGTAAGGCCCCTATAGTGATGGTATTTGACACGGTGCAAGGGTGTCTTCTGAGGTGTTGCAATGACATTTGAGGATGCAATGTGACATCACACCATGAGGTGATGGCGACTGACACCATGCAGTGCCATTCTGAGGATGTTGCAATAATATCTCAGCATGGCACTGCAAGGAAGCCGTGTGGCGATGGATGCAACACGATGTGGTGGGGCTGTGAGATGTCCCCCCTAGAAGTACCCTCTCATGGCCCACCAGCACCCTTTCCTGGCAGCACCGTCCTTAAAGGTCGCCATGGGCTGCCCTGCTCTGCCAGACCCCCATCTGGTAGCAGCCAGTCTGGGCAGCCCACAGTTCCCTGGTTAGGGTGACCAGATGTCCCGATTTTATAGGGACAGTCCCAATTTTTGGGTCTTTTTCTTATATAGGCTCCTATTATCCCCCACCCCCTGTCCCGATTTTTCACATTTGTTATCTGGTCACCCTATCCCTGGTGCACAAAGTACCAGCCGGGCTCCAAGGGCCTCCCAGGCCCCGCTCCTCATTCCACCCCTCCCCCATAACGGTCGCTGTGTACGCGCGCCACCCAGAGGCGGCGAGAACCACTCCGCTAAAGAGCGATGGGATTCCACGTGACCACTCCCGGGTGAGGGGGCCGAAGGGAGCGCGTGGGGGCGCGCCGTGTGGCTGGTACGCGCGCGGCGGTCACGTGTTCCCGTGCTCCCTGCCGCCCCCTCCCCCCCAGCCGGTCGCCTCCTGTACCGCCGCCGCGGCCCGCCGCTTTGTGAAGACGGCAAGATGGCGGCCAGTAACTATTACGGCTTCGCGCATGGTGCTGCCGCCGCCGGGCCCCAGTACAGGTACGGGGGAGCTCCCGGCCCGGGCACCGCGCGGCTGGGTGGGGCCGCCCCGCCTCTCCGCTCAGAGCCGCGCCAAGGCAGCTCTTCTGCTCGGGGAATGGGAGGCAGGTGCGGGCCGAAGCAGGGAACCGGCACGGGGAAGGCTTGGGGCGCTGCCGGATCCTCCGGCCCCCATGCTCCACTTAGGGCGGCTAAAATGGCGGCGTGGGGAGTCGGGGGTCTGCCCCATTCCTCCATCGCCATCCTCCTCATCCCCCCGCCTTCCCACGGGGGTCTGCCCCCCCATCACCACCCCCCTCAGTCCCCCGCCTTCCCACGGGGGTCTGCCCCCCCCATCACCACCCTTAGTCCCCTGCCTTCCCATGGGGGGTCTGCCCCCCCTTGCTACCCCCCTCAGCCCCTCAGCTTTCCCATGGGGGTCTGCCCCCCATCACCACCCCCCTCAGCTTTCCCACGGGGGTCTGCCCCCCATCACCACCCTCCTCAGCCCCCTGCTTTCCCATGGGGGTCTGCCCCCCCATTGCCACCCTCCTCAGCCCCCTGACTCCCCCTTTTCCATCGCCACCCTCCTCATCCCCTTGCACCCCCCATGGGGGTCTGCCCCCATCTCCATCACCACCCTCCTCATCTCCCTGCCCCCCTTTCTCTATCACCACCCTCCTGCTCTCCCTGCCCCCCCACAGGGGTCTGCCTCCTCCATCACCAGCCTCCTCCTCCTGCTGCCTCCCCCTCCTCCATCGCCATCCTCCTGCTCTCTCACTCCCATGGGATCTGCCCCCCTCCTCCATTGCCATCCTCCTGCTCTCCCTGCCCCCCCACGGGGGTCTATACCCCCTCCTCCATTGCCACCCTCTTCATCCTGCTGCCCCCCCATTCTTCCATCGCCACCCTCCTGCTCTCCCTGCCCCCCCGCACAGGGGTCTGCCCCCCATTTCTTCATCACCACCCTCCTCCTCCCCCTGTTTCTCCATTGCCACCCTCCTGCTCTTCCTGCCCCCTACATGGGGGTCTGTGCCCCTTCCTCCATTGCCACCCTCCTAATCCCCCACTCTGTACACATGGGGGTCTGCCCCCCACATCATGCCTCATCCTCTGCCCCGGATCTGCTCTCACCTGTCTCCCCTTCTCTGTGTTGTCATCTTCCTCATCTTCTGACCCCACACACAGGGATCTGTTCCCCCTTCCTCAATCCTTACCTTACTCCTCCTCCCTCATCCCCCCCATCCTTGTTCCCTGCCTCACTAGGAACTGTACCCCCTATAATTACCCTGGCTGCTCCACCCCCATCTGTCATCTATCTCAGTGCTTTCACACACTGGAGGCTCATTCCCTAGCTCCTCTCTTCAGACACACTGTGGTGGCCCCACACCCTCCACCCTTCCTTTGCTTCCCTTTCCCTGCCTTCAGAGGATCCCACCATTTGCGTGTACACACACACACACCAGTGGCTTTGCCTTTTCTTCAGATCCACCTGCCTTGCTCCCTTCCCATGTCCACCACCAGTGGGGCTCTCCCATGTGATCAGCCTTGTCCTCTCATTAATCCCTACCACAGTATTCAACCCTCTGTTCTCACATCCAGTAGGGCTTGTCTGCTGACCCTTGTCCACTCTTCATTCTTCACATGGGGGCTCTGACTCCACAGGAGTCCCCCAATTCCTTGTTATCTCCAGAGGACTCTGCCTTTTCCAGGGATTTCCTTACTAATCCATCATGCCCCAGGGAGTTCAGTCTGTTGCTTCCCCAGGACTTTGCTTGCTTTGCTCCTGTATCTTCCCCCAAGTGCTTAGTCCTTCCCCAGGATCCCCTTATCTTAGCTGATGCTTCCAAGAATCCTTTCTGTTCTCCCATCAGTCCTTAGAATGCATCCTATCTCTTCTCATTTTTAGGGGGTGCTCTGCCATCAGGGATTCCTCTGTTCCCTCATGTCGCAGGGTGCTGTACCTCCTCCAGAAATCTCCATTCTCCATGTTTTTGTCCTCTTCTTGTTCAGTATACTGCCTTCCCCAAAATGTCTCTGCTTCCCTGTCTTTTTTCCCCAGCACCCTTCTTCCTCCAGGGCTCCTTTCCTCTTTCTCCTCCCTGGAATGTTCTCCCTCACCCCATATCCACCTCACTCCCTTGTGGTGCTTATCCTCTCCAAGGATCCTCCCTGCTTTCCTCTTCCAGCTTGGCCACTCAGTCTTCTCAGAGGTTCCCCTTTATTTCCCCCTCACTCTCACCCTCATAGGTTTCTCTGCCTCCTCAAAGGCTCCCTCTGCCCACCCACCTTTTTACATTATTTCCTGCCAGCCCCCTGGCATGCTCCAAGATTCCACTTGCCTAATTTCTCAATTTCTCTCCTTGGGGCTTGCTGCCTCCAGTAACCCTCTGTAGCTATTCTCCCCTGAGATGCTCTGTCCAATGATATCCTTTCCCATTTCTCCTAAGCCCCACCCCATACTCTTTTCCAACAATTCTTCTTTCCCTCATGTTCTCTGTATCGCATGGATCCCCTTCTATCGTTTCATCCCCCTCTTGGATGGCTCTTCCCTCTCCAGAGATCTATTCTGACCATCTCCCTTTCCTCAGGGTGCTTTGTCTCATGGCTGGGTTGGGGTTGCATTGCCTCAGGGTTTCTTGTCCATAGGGTATGTCTTCGCTGCAGAGTTCACTCAAGTTACTTTTAGCCTATCTCAATTGAGAATTGCCACACTACGGAATGACACTCAAGCTGCTTGTCCACACTGATGCTGTGCTCACTTGCGTGTGGCACTAAGACCTCTTGAGGCATATCCCATGTTTCTTTGCATGCAGTAAGCTGAGCTGCTCCAGGAATTCTTCTCCAGTGAAGTATGGGAGAGTTTGTCAGTTCTGTCTGGGCACACATGGGGAATTGTGAGAAGGCATTGGAGTACTAGTGGCACTCAAGTGGAGCTAGCCTGCATTCACAGTGCAGAATGGTTGTGTTAGCACAACTTGTCATCTTCCAGCTCTAAAGCAATACCCCATGAAGGTAAGGGTTTTGCGTGTGGATGATCTCAAGTTAAGGGCAACACTTGCGGTAACTTTGCAGTAGTAACTTTGCAGTAAAGACAAACCTTAGTGATCTCTGCTTTCTCCAGGGATTTCCTTCTTTTCTTTCTTTCCAGAATTCCCCCTCCCAGTTGCTGTGGACTGTTGTTTATTGTCCATTGTCCTTGAGTTTTGAAAACATTTTACCCTGACTTTAGCAGCCCTCTCCCCTCTCTCTCTCTACCAAAACAGCTCCAAACTGGAGCTGTAGGGAGGAAGCAAACCATATAGTTGGAAATCCTCTCCACCCGAATATTTCCAAGGAGGTTTGCACTTGTCCCTTTCCCAGTCCAGCTCACAGTCAATAAATGTCTGGCTAAATGTTGGTTTCTAATGCATTTTTGACAGGTGTTCATGCAGTTATTGCACTTAGTATAAGACTGCAGTGTAGTTTTTAACCTATCCAGTGAGTTGGAAATTATTCACCAGTGCAATTAAAATCCTGTACATTTCTCTCAACTTTTCCAGCAGAGTTGGTGGCCACTTTCTTGGTCCTGGAATTTTAAGATATGTTCCAGAGTTGGTATAGAAAGGGGGGTGGGTGGGTGTTTAGCATGCAGGATTGTGAGAAACACATCAGCTTGACAGTTGCAGTACTTTGGATGCCTTCCTGAAGAGTAATATTTTGCTACTGCTGCTAGCAGCACATTTTCAGTAATGGAAAATGCACGTGCCACTGGTGTGTTTGTAGCAGAGTGTTTGACTTTCTTATTTGTATTTGCATTCTCAATACCATTCTTGGGATGTTGCTTGACAGTTCTAGCTTGGATATACAAGAGGCCTAGTTGTATGCTGTTAACCTTGCATAGTCTGCTCTTTCTACAGAAACACATTTAAGGACTGCACCTATGTTTTCAACCTGATGTGGAAAATACTGTGAATTTGCCAATTTGTCAGTGAGAAAATTCAAACTATTTCTTGTCATTTCTCCACTGATAGAAACTAAGTTATTTAAAGCATTTGAAGATACTATACTGAGCAGTAATAAACATGAAAAGCAAACATTGTCTGAATTAATTCACTTGTAAAAACTTGAATGCAGCTGCTTTCTCAGTATTCTGGTTTGGTTGGTAAAATGTACCACAGCTGCATGTGCGTGACACCACCTTTTAGTATGCAGTTCTGAACAGCTTATTAGCTGCTTTAAGAGCAGTTTGAGATAGCAGCTTGTCAGTCTTGGAAGGATTGAATATTAATAAATTCTTGTGTATCACAATAACACAACCTCAATAAGTAGAATCATATAGGAAATGGATGTTGTGGGACATTTAAATTCAAATGTTTCCATATTATGTATTTCTGCTTGGTTGATGATGGTTGAAGCTCTCACAATTAGCCCATTAAATTAGTTTACATAGGTACTGGACTTTCAAGTAAGTATTTCTCGTTATCTTAAGTATAAAGAATGTGGCAGTATGAACATCATGAAGATAACTTATTAGATGACTTAACTTTTATGTCACCTATCTAGCATCTAACAAATCTCTGACAATACTATGAAAGATAAACTCTCTCAATTAAAATTTCTGCACTCTAATACTTTGAAATAACAGGGTTTCACACTTGCAACAAACTGTGGCTCTTAACTCTAAAGTGAGGATACTGCAAAGATCCAAGGCTTTAGAGGTAAAGATATGAGCTGTAACTATTTCTACTAGTGTAATCTGTAGAAGTTCAAAGATCTGTTGAATCCAGTTTTGGAGTGAAATGAAATGTAGGGTATGAGAAACTTTGCAGGATGCTTGTCCATCCAGTCTTATTAAGGCCTTAAAAACTGAAATGGCTATATATCCACCAACAGGCAGCCAGTGTGTACTGAGCCAACAGATAGACTTACTCCACTCTTATCACAACCAGTTGTTCTGTTGCAGTCCATTGAAGACAGATCAGCTTCTTACCCCTATAAATGTAGCACACTACACCAATTCTATTGTGAGGTTAAAAGGACTGTCCCACAGTTACCAGGTCAGAATGCAAGCAGAAGAGTTGCATTCTAGCAATGTTACTGAGATGGGAAATTCCCCCGCCTTCCCCCCCCCCCCCCAAGTGTGCCTGACATCTGATCTTCTACTGTTAGTCTGTGTCACGGCTTTAATCTAGATCCATCATCCTACTGAAGCACCTCCCTGTGTGAAAGTGGGAGGCATAGGGAAATACTTTTCTGTAAACATCATCTGCTTGAACCAATCTGCATAATTTAAGTCTTGCAAGGGTTCAGTCTTGGCCAGTGTATTGTCATTCAGTCCCAAACATGTCAGACACCACCATAGTCAAGAGATAAGAGAAATATACAGTGGGGTATCATCAGCATAGTAATGATAACCCAAGCCCTATCTTTCAAAAATCTCTCCCAAAGGCAATATATAGACATTGAAAAGCACCGGAGTCAAAACCGACCCATGGGGAACTTCACATGCAATCCCAGTACAGGCAGACGGAAGATCACCCATCGCCACCGACTGGGAGCACTCTGTCAGGTATGACTAAAACCAGTTCAAAACGGTCCTGGTCATACCCAGCCTGGCCTTCAGCTGATGCAGTAACATAGTGTTCCACAGTAGCAAATGCTGCAGATCTCATATCACCAGTAATGAAAGGCCTCTCCTGGTGAGATCCCTTACAACCGATGTTGACCAGGGCTAGCTTGGAGTGTATTTTACGAAAAGTTATCTCTTTACCAAACTGCTGTGTCTGCTGCACCAAACAATACATACTACAGAAGACGGTATTGCATCTGTGATTTAAAATGTTTTAATTAAGAACTTCAGACAGATGCGTTCTCGTCTGACTATAAGATCCTAGGACACAATCCATTATCATTTGACTTGGATGCGGAACATGATTTCTAGGAAAAAATGTTCCTTATTTGGAGTTTTTAAGATATCTCAAATTACATTAGTACTCTAGTAAATGGTCACCAGGTGTCTTTCTCCTACTTTTTACAGGATATTTTAAAGGGAATTGACTGAGCAATCTTGAATAATGAAGGCACAAATAGTTTATTATAAGAGAATATTGTAGGGTGACTGTTACAATCAAATTTCAAAGTAGTGTAATTTATCCTTGATAAAAGTTAGTGAATATAGTAGATTAATTCTTTTTAAAGAATTAAAAATATTACATGTAACTCAGAATCTGCATCTTGACTTTGTTATAATGCCAAGAAGTTTGTTCCAAAATGAAATGTCAAATATAAGAGTTTTAAACCTTGTTGCAATAACATGAGGGTGGAGAAATCATGAGGTTTTTGAGACTTTACCTTTGATAATAATGCTTCTGAGTTGAGTGTATTGATTTTCTTCTCTTTTTCTTTAATCTAAGAAGCCTGTTTTGAAGTCTTTTCACAAACAGTGGCTCTTGGTATTTGTTCTCAAGATTCTTGCTTCTCTTTGAACTCCAGATCATTCATGGATTAGTGCATTATGGGGCTAATTCTTGTCATCAGAGTATAGAAACAAAATTAAGATTGAGTATTAGAACGTCTCCAAATTAGCATCTTTGATTATTATGTAGTGTTTTTATTTTTTGTTGGTTTCTGATGTTCCAAATATCTCATCATAGGATAAAGTTAGGACAGTGCAGAGTCACACCTGAACTCGAAAAAGTTGATTTGAAGCCATAGATTATTCAATGACTCTCTAATTTTGATGTTTTAAAAACAGATTACTTGTCCATTGGTTTTGATGTTAAAAACATGTGGCTTCAAACCTACATGCATAAGTATCACAGGTGCATCTAAGAGGATTGTCACAACAGTTTTTATCTTTCGCCTTAAACTCTTTAGTGGGAGTAAAAAGATGCATGATTTTGCAATAGAAAATGTGGGGGGTTTTTTGAAAAATTCATTTGCCCGAGGTAAGTGAATCATCTTCTTTTTAAAAAAAAAAGAAAGCTTAAATTCTACAGAAATGTATCCTGTTAAGGTACCCTCAAGTTTCAGACACTGTCCTGGCGTTAATGGGGGAATAGATTTTTCAAGGGGTGTTCATAGCTGCAGCAGAGTGAAATTAACAAGATTCTTGTCAGTTTCATGGGTGTTAATTCAAAAACCTGGCAGTAGCAGTGAAACTGTGATGTTCATACTGCTGATTGGAAAGATATTACCAGCAGACACTTGAGGTACCCATAGGAGAAAAGGGCTCAAAAAATGGGAGTCTTGTGTAAGAAGTGGAGTAATGGAGACCCATGGTATATTGTTAACTCTTTGCAGCAGCCAGGAGAGGAGAGAGAATTCCATCTTCCTTTCATCAGAAACAGGATTTAGATGGAGAATTCGGAATGCCTGAAAACTTTCTCCAACTGATCTGTGAGCTTTATGAAGGCTCCACCACCACCATCTGCTCCATGGAAGGAGAGATGCCTGAAATTCCTATCCATAGCAGTGTGAAGTAAGGCTGTCTCCTCAGCCACATTGTTTTCAACTTAGCCATAGAGCTGCTGATTTGAGCCATCTCCAGCAGTTTAGGCTGATTTGATATGTACAGCAATAGAGTGAATATCCTGGTCTATGCAGATGATCTGGTCCTGATCGCAGACAACTCTGACAGTCTCCAACAAATGCTCAAGGTCACCAGCCAGGCTGCCAACTGGATGGGACTCCACTTCAATGCTAGAAAGTGTGCATCCCTGCATATCGATGGCAGTAGAAGGGACTCAGTCCAGGTGATGCCGTTTCAGATCCAGGGTGATCCCATGATGTTCCTCGAGGACGGGCAAGCTTACCAACAACTTGGCACACCTTTGGGTTTCTGTGTCCAGCAGACATCTGAGGACACCATCACGGAGATCCTATGAGATGTGGCCAGGATTGACTTCTCCCTACTGACACCATGGCAGAAGATCAACGCCTTGAACACCTTCCTGACCTCCCATATCTCATTTGCCCTGCGGGGATCTGCCATGGTGAAGGTACCCCTTAAGGCAGACAACACCATCAGGCAGCAATGCCAGAGGTCCAGCAATGAACTGGTGTATATCTCGCACAGACAGGGCGATGCCAATATCCCTCGAATGGGTGATCTATGCAACATTGCG
Organism: Chrysemys picta bellii; assembly: GCF_011386835.1. NCBI lineage: Eukaryota > Metazoa > Chordata > Testudines > Emydidae > Chrysemys > Chrysemys picta. The sequence continues at coordinate 3,446,233 of NC_088815.1, forward strand.
GTGATCATTCATGCCTTCTGACGTGCCCGGATGCCATGGTGAGGAACATCGCAGAAAGTGCTATGCAGGATGTCATCAAGAAGCGAATCACCAGGATCCTCTCCAACCAAGATGTTGCCACCTACCTGAGAGGCTCCTGGAAGGTGAATTTGGAAGGGGGTGGGGGAGACTTTGGCGTGCTCTGGACTTGTGCCCACCATTCTATGCGATGACTGAAGAAGTGTATCAGCTGCCAGTGGATGTGGTGCGAGGAATGCCAGGAGCTGGGAATCCTGGTGCCACAGGTGAAGAATGCAGAGCACACAATTATAGAATCATAGATGAGAGTTGGAAGAGACCTCAGGAGGTCATCAGTCCAACCCCCTGCTCAAAGCAGGACCAACACCAGCTAAATCATCCCAGCCAGAGCTTTGTCAAGACAGGCCTTAAAAACCTCTCAGGATGCAGATTCCACCATCTCCCTAGGGAACCCATTCCAGTGCTTCACCACCCTCCTAGTGAAATAGTTTTTCCTAATATCCAGCCTACACCTCCCCCACTACAACTTGAGACCATTGCTCCTTGTTCTGTCATCTGCCACCACTGAGAATAGCCTAGCTCCATCCTCTTTGGAACCACATTCAGATAGTTGAAGGCAGCCATCAAATCCCCCCTCACTCTTCTCTTCTGCAGACTAAATAAGCCCAATTCCCTCAGCCTCTCCTTGTAAGTCATGTGCCCCGTCCCCCTAATCATTTTCATTGCCCTCCGCTGAACTCTCTCCAATTTCTCCTTTCTGTAGTGGGGGCCCAGAACTGGAAGCAATTCTCCAGTGCCAAATAGAGGGGAATAATCACTTCCCTTAGTAGCATTGCCAGCAGATCACTAATAAAAAGAACAGGAGTACCTGTGGCACCTTAGAGATTAACAAATTTATTTGAGCTCCTACTAATGCAGCCCAATATGCCATTAGCCTTCTTGGCAACAAGGGCACACTGCTGACTCCTATCCAGCTTCTTGTCCACTGTAATCCCCAGGTCCTTTTCTGCAGAACTGCTGCTTAGCCAGTCGGTCCTCAGCCTGTAGCGGTGCACGGGATTCTTCCATTCTAAGTGCAGGAGTCTGCGCTTGTCCTTGTTGAACCTCATCAGATTTCTTTTGGCGCAATCCTCCAATTTACCTAGGTCATTCTGTACCCTATCCCTACCCTCCAGCGTATCTACCTCTCCCGCCAGCTTAGTGTCATCCGCGAACTTGCTGAGGGTGCAGTCCATCCCATCATCCAGATAATTAATGAAGATGTTGAACAAAACCGGTCCCAGGACTGTCCCCTGGGGCACTCCGCTTGCTATTGGCTGGCAACTAGACATCAAGCCGTTGAGCCTGACCATTTAGCCAGCTTTTCTATTCACCTTATAGTCCATTCATCCAATCCATGCTACTTTAACTTGCTGGCAACAATACCGTGGGGGACCATATCAAAAGCTTTGCTCAAGTCAAGATATATCACGTCCACCGCTTTCCCCGTATCTACAAAGCCAGTTATCGCATCATAGAAGGCAATCCGGTTGGTCAGGTATGACTTGCCCTTGGTGAATCCATGTAGAATGTTCCTGATTGAAGCACTTGGAGGAGTGGAAGGTAAAATGGATTCCTTGAGGACCTGCTACATGATTTTTTCCAGGGACTGAGGTGAGGTTGACCGGTTTGTAGTTCCCCGGATTCTCCTTCTTCCCTTTTTTAAAGATGGGCACTATATTTGCCTTTTTCCAATAGTCCAGGACCTCCCCAAGTCGCCACGAGTTTTCAAAGATAATGGCCAATGGCTCTGCAATCACATCAGCCAACTCCCTCAGCACCCTCGGATGCATTGCATCCGACCCCATGGACTTCTGCACGTCCAGCTTTTCTAAATAGTCCTTAACCAGTTCTTTTACTACTGCTCACCTCCTCCCCATACTGTGCTGCCCAGTGCAGCAGTCTGGTGGCTGACCTTGTCTGTGAAGACTCAGGCAAAAAAGCATTGAGTACTTCAGCTTTTTCCAGATCATCCGTCACTAGGTTGCCTCCTCCATTCAGTAAGGGTCCCACGCTTTCCCTGACTTTCTTCCTGTTGCTAACATACTGTAGAAACCCTTCTTGTTACCCTTCACATCCTTTGCTAGCTGCAATTCCAATTGTGTTTTGGCCTTCCTGATTATATATTGCATGCTTGAGCAATATTTTTATACTCCTCCCTAGTCATCTGTCCAAGTTTCCACTTCTTGTAAGCTTCCTTTTTGTGTTTAAGCTCACCAAAGATTTCTCTGTTAAGCCAAGCTGGTCGCCTGCCATATTTACTATTCTTTCTGCACATCAATATGGTTTGTTCCTGCACCCTCAATAAGGCTTCTTTAAAATACAGCTAGCTGTCCTGGACTCCTTTCCCCCTCATATTAGCCTCCCAGGGGATTCTGCCCATAAGTTCTCTGAGGGAGTCAAAGTCTGCTTTTTGAAGTCCAGGGATTGTATTCTGCTGCTCTCCTTTCTTCCTTTTGTCAGGGTCCTGAACTCAACCATCTCATGGTCACTGCCGCCCAAGTTGCCACCCACTTCTACTTCCCCTACCAATTCTTCCCTCTTTATGAGCAGCAGGTCAAGAGGAGCATGGCCCCTAGTTGGTTCCTCCAGAACTTTAAATTAATGGAGATATCCTATTTCCTAGAACTGGAAGGGACCTTGATAGGTCATCGAGTCCAGCCCCCTGCCTTCACTAGCAGGACCAAGTACTGATTTTGCCCCAGATCCCTAAATGGCCCCCTCAAGGATTGAACTCACCACCCTGGTTTTAGCAGGCCAATGGTCAAACCACTGAGCTATCCCTCCCCCCAAACTTGCACCAGGAAGTTGTCCCCAACATTCTCCAAAAACTTCCTGGATTGTCTGTGCACTGCTGTATTGTTCTCCCAGCAGATGTCAGGGTGATTGAAGTCCCTCATGAGAACCAGGGCCTATGATCTGGAAATTTCTGTAAGTTGTCTGAAGAACACCTCGTCTACCTCATCTCCTGATCTGTTGGTCTATAGCAGAAGCCCACCATGACATCATCCTTGTTGCTCTCGCCTCTAAACTTAACCCAAAGACTGGAGCTCTGAGCAATCTTACTGCTCTCTTATATACAGTGCAACTCCTCCACCTTTTCTCCCCCGCCTGCCCTTCCTGAACAGTTTATACCCATCCGTGAGAGTGCTCCAATCATGTGAGTTGCTCCAACAAGTCTCTGTTATTCCAGTCACATCATTGTTCCTTGAATGTGCCAGGACTTCCAATTCTTCCTGCTTGTTTCCCAGGCTTCTTGCATTCATCACTCGGAGAGGATCCTGAAGGATGCCATCGGCTGCCAATATGTGAAAAACCTGAAACGGAAACCGGACCAGGCCAAGGCATTTGAGGTGACGTGCAAGTGGGACACCAGTAATCACTTCCTCCCTGGGAGCAGCTTCACCCAATTTGCTGACCGGAGGTTCATCCATAGGACCTGGTTCAACTGTGTTCCAGTGAACGGAGCCATCCGCTGTGGAAATCGGGACAAGCGATGTAGGAAGTGTGGCTATGCCAATGAGACGCTACCCCACGTCCGGTGTAGCTGCAAGCCCCATTCCAGAGCCTGGCAGCTGCGATTTAACACCATCCAAGATTGCCTAGTCAGAGCCATACCGCCAACTGTAGGGAAGATGGCCGTGAACTCTGCCATCCCTGGAACCGACCGTCAGCTGTGACTGGACATAGTTATCACCAACGAGGACCAGAAGATGTTCACAATGGTCGATGTCACAGTGCCCTTTGTGAACAGGACCCCGGCCTTCTGCAACTCCCGAGCTTGAAAGGTGGAGTAATACGCCCCTCTGGCTGAAACCTTGAGAGCTAAGGCTTACCAGCTTCAGATACACACACTGATCGTCGGAGCCTTGGGCACATGTGACCATAGTAATGAGCGAGTGTTGTAGGAATGCGGAATCGGTCAATGCTGCGCTTAGCTGATGCAGCAGCTCATGGTGTTGGATGCCATCTGGTGATCGAGGGATATCTACCTAGAACACATCACCGGACATTGGCAATACCAGGAGAGATGAGCTGGAGTGATGATGAGAAGCAAAATCGGAAAGTAACTGAAAGAATCCATCAGAGAAGTATATCTACTAAGGGTCAACCCATCCTAAATGCTTAAATACTGAGGGACAATCTACACTCATTCATATATTTGCTTTTCACAACAAACTCTCTGTATAAGTTTTCATGACTGATGTACCCGAGTATTCGGATTCTAATATCTAAACTGTATCATTAAATTTATCTAAATTTGGGTTATTGCAGATATGTACCATATGTATCTTATGACCTTTTTAAACGAACTTTGTATTTGTACGTAATCTAGCATTATATCCAGATGTACAGACACTCTTGAACTTCAAATGTGTGACACCCCCCCCCCCCACTAACCAGAGGGTGACAGAAAGATATGGAATCACTAAACAGGGTTAGGAGCGACATCCTGGTAGCAATTCAGCACCCTCTCCCATCCCCCAAGCTAAGTCTAACTCATGATATTGTATATGAATAGATTTGTAGCCCAACTAGTCATAATCTAGTTTGAAAGTCTAAAAGCCTTTGGCCTAAAAACAGATGCTTTTAATCTATCACTGTATGGCACTCCATAATGTTGAGTTACACACCCAATAAACAACTACAAATTAAGATTTGGAGTAGCATATAAATAACGAAGGCCATGACGTCCTGATCATAAACTCTGTGGGATACTATTGGTACATGGTAGCACATAATTTCCAAAACATTCTGTAGAACCTAAGTTGCTCTGTGCCGTACTTGAAACCTAATGCCTAATTAAAAATCATAGGAGGTGCACTGTTAGAACTTCTCTAATGTAAATCAGTGAGTAATGAGAGAATCCTTACAGGCACATGAACATATTTTTCATATTTTTAAAATCAAGTCTAACCAAATGTTGCAAGCTAGAAACTGAAAGCTTTTTTTCAGGTATATGTTTTTTGAAGGCATGCATATATATAATATACGTTTAAAGATATTCATACACCAAAGGGAGTCTACAGAACAAAACAGATGAAGTTCACAATGTGCTGCATCTGCTACCTGTCATTTAGAAACAAGCAACATAAGCAAGCATTACTATTTGTGTAATTACTACATAACAGAAGTGCAGGACTCACCCAATAGGTAAAAAGTTAGAAACTTCTAAAATAATGTTATGTTAACATCAAAATAACTTGTAGTATACTTCTGTATGCTGAATTCCCATAGCTCAGTGGCCTAATATAAGAGTCACATCTCCAAAACATAACTTGCAATTAACTCGCTTCAGTGTACAATCGTACTATACACAGCTTTCTCATCTTAAACTGTTAAAAATATAGTAGTACTATGTCTAATATTGCAAACAGATGAACAAATTTGTTGTAACTGGTAAAAGTCCCTAAAGAGGATTAGTATTGGATTCAAAACCACAAATAGTGGGAAATAAATCCTACAAGAACACTGGCATCAAACAAAGGGCAGAACTAAGGTTATCTGAGTGTGACCTTGGTGACTGACTGACAATAGGGCTGATATGCTAAAGAAATGGACAGTATATTAGAGAAGCTGATACATGTAGGAATATTGCTCTATATCATATTTCTTGGGCTTTTGTGTGTGTGTGTATGTGTGTGTATGGGTTGTATTGTTGTCCCTTAGCGCACTTAAGTGGTTTTCACTAAGCATTCTTTCTGGTTTACAACTGGAGGGATGATATAATCCTCAACTCAGATCTTGCCTGGAACCCTAAGAATTCTCTCATGAGAAGCATGAATGTTGACACTTTTACAATGTCTTAATTCAGGAAAAATATATAATCACATGCACACTGGTGATTTGCCAAAAGAGATCATTACAATGTGAAGTTAAATAAACAAGGACCTAATGTTTGTTAAAAAAGAGTAGGCAAGGCTCAGTATTGTAAACACCAAACATTCAAAAATCAAAGGGAGGCCCCCCAAAAATTGTGAGTTTAAAAAATATACTTGGGGGTCTTTTCATTTGCCTTCTGGTTTTTGAGCCTCTAGGGTTCAGGTTTTAAAGTTTTTCTCTGCAAGAATGGGGGCTAGATTTTTGTTTTTAATGATAGCTAATATTCAGATGTGTTCACATGATTCCAGGAGCTGGAGTTTTAAGCAAAATGCCATGATACGATAAAATTGCAAGAACTGGCAATACCGTTTGGTGGTGACGATATATGAAACGGAAAGAACTTAGCTTGCTTCACACAGTCTGTTTTGAGTTTGCAGTTAGAAAAAGTCATTGTACTTGCAAACTGTAAATATTTTATATAAAAATCATTGAGACAACAAATATGATGGAACCTTATGGTGTCTTTTTCATTCTGTCTTCAGAGATCTGTTTCTTGAAAACTAAGGAAGGCAAGAATTAAAAACTAGAAACAATAAAAATGATAGTTGGATGAAGGGTTAGGATACCGTGAAAAGGAGTTGGGCATGGGATTTTATTTATTTTAATTTTTTTATTTCTCTTCCCTCCCCTCATTTTGTTACTTGTCTTTATTTAGGCCCTGTGCTCAAGATGTCAGTGAGGCTCAGGTGAGGCAGCATCTGGCCACTCAGAACAGGTCTAGGCCCTCAAATGTTATGGCTCATGCCCTGAAGACCTATCTTTTTGCGCATATGTGAATTAGCTAGAAAAAGGACAGATGCTGTAAGATAACTGAACTATTTAAAAAAAAAAAAATGAATGCAGGGAGTAACTTTGAGACAAAGGGAAAATTTATAATTTCTTCAGGATTGCCACTTTCTGCTGGCAATTTTAGAAACTGTTTAATCATGTTTCCTTCAGTACCTTGGGATAGTTGCTTGGAGAATAAACTTACAAGGGCTGTTATTTAATATAATAAGGTCAAGGCTTCATGAGAAAGCATTGAACTAATCTGAATGTTGATTGCAGGTTATCTTTCTCACTTTACATCAACTAACTAATTTAGACAGGAGAGTATTTGATTGAGTTGGCACAGCTCTAGCAAAACTTATTTTTTTCAGTGATGTTAACAATAAAAGATGAGGCAGAAAAACTGTTTCCATGTTTGAATTCTCATTACCTATCCAGTGGTCTACCAGACTTTGTTTGTGTAGAGCCTAGACCTTGCCTCTGGTGCTGTCGCATAGGAAACTTACACTCCACTGTGTGTGTTGGAAGGAAGAGCTTTGTCAAAGCACACTATTGAAACTAGCAAAATATAGTTTTGCCACTTGTTCTGATCTGGCAAGGACCAAAATGTATTGTTTGAAACAAGTATAATGGTTATGATGATTCTTCTTATATTTTAAACTTTCACATTGATACAAAGTCCTAGCCCCTTTATCAGTAATACAATATATAAAAACTTAAAACCTATTAACATTCTGATTTGTAATGTTAAAGCTAAATTTTAAAATGCACTCCAATCAGGAATGCAAAAGATAAAAGGGCACCATGAATTTAAAAATAACACTTCTGAAGTTCTTTTATCTACTATTGTGATTTGACATAAGAACGGCCATACTGGGTCAGACCAAAGGTTCATCTAGCCCAGTATCCTGTCTTTTGACAGTGGCCAATGCCAGGTGTCCCGGAGGAAATGAACAGAACAGGTAATGATCAAGTGATCCATTCCCTGCCACCCATTCCCAGCTTCTGGCGAACAGAGGCTATGGATACCATCCCTGTCCATCATGACTAATAGCCATTGATGGATCTATCCTCCATGAATTTACCTAGTTCTTTTTTGAGCCCTGTTTTATAATCTTGGCCTTCACAGCATCTTCTGGCAAAGAGTTCAGCAGGTTTACTTCCTTTTGTTTATTTTAAACCTGCTACCTATTGATTTCATTTGGTGACCCCTAGTTCTTGCGTTATGAGAAGGAGTAAATAACACTTCCTTATTTACTTTCTCCACACCAGTCATGATTTTATAGACCTCAGTCATATCCCCCCTTAGTTTTATTAATCTTTCCTCATACTGAAGCTGTTCCTAATAATGTTTGTTGCCCTTTTCTGAACCTCTTCCAATTTCAGTATATCTTTTTTGAGATGGGGTGACCACATCTGCACCCAGTATTCAAGATGTGTATTCATACCTAAGTATACTGAAAGATTTTTAGTTCTTGTGCATTTGACAGTGTTGTGTATTGTCAGTTTCCTCTGAGTTTTTTTGAGCAACCTTGGGAAGAGAAAGAGATTTTTAAAATAGAGGAATGAATGAATGAATCCACAAACTGGTTGGAGGTATTTTGGGGTTGGGGTAGTACATGAAACTATTTTTAACTTTTTAAAATTGACCAGATTTCCAGTTGTCTATAATTCACAAAGAAACCCTCTGCTTTACCCTTGGATACGTCCTTGTAACTCTCACAAAAATTGTTTGATTTTAGGTGTGCGTATCTGAGAGTGCCAATTGAATATTAGGGCAGAGATTTATATTTTCACAAGTCTTTGTATTTAATTTTTTTGGCTTTTAACAAGAATGAAAACGCTAATCTCAGACTTCACTAAGTACTTGTGCAGTTGGATAATTAGAAACTCGTGCAATTTTGGAATTCCATATGGGAAAGGTAGTTGAAAACCACATGGATGTAATTAACATTGCTATATTTGTATAATCCTGTAACTCTGAATTTTAATGGAAACTTCATACGGTTCATGGGCAAAACCTATTTTTTCCTCACTTATGCTACAGTTATTTTTTTTGAAAATTGACCTGGAAATCAGCCCTCAGTGAGGAGAGTTTACAGCAGGAAAACAGTTGTTGTAAACAGTTGTTTACAGCAGGAAAAAGATTTTCTTAGTTCAAAAATGGAAGAAAGCATTTTAATCAAACTTCTGTTAATAAGCAAGCAACTTATATTTCAGCCGTGAGCTATTTTTAAGAAGTTGAACATTAAGAAACCAAGAGGTGAGTTTATATTGGAACCTTGTACAAACTTGGCACCCATGGTTAATTTTTGGTGGTGCCCAGAATGGGCCCAAACAGAGCCATCCCATCCATAGAACAGACCGGGGCAACTGTCCCGGGCCCTGCGCTTCAGCAGGACGGGGGTCCAGGGCGGTCTGGGGATTTAGTGGGGGGCCTGGCACTGGCAGCAGCGAGTGGCCCAGCCCAGCCTGCTCCGCTCCGCCCTGACGGCTCCCCACATCACTCAGGAGAGGGGAAGCCAGAGAGAGGCGGGGAAGGGGTGGGCTGGGTGGGTTACTTGCTGCTGCTGGCGCCAGGCCCCCCTGGACCCAGAGGAGTACCTGGGGAGTTAGTGGGGGCGCTGGCAGCAGTGAGCAACCTGGTCCCAGCCCGTCCCTGCTCTGCCCACTCCCCGCCCCCATTCCATTCCTCCCCCCAAGTTCCACCCCGCCTCTTTCCAGCTTTGCCCCCTCCCCTGAGTAATGTCGGGAGCCGACGGGGTGGAGCAGAGAGGGCTGGAGCTGGTTCGCTCGCTGCTGCCAGTGCCAGCCCACCTTGGACCCCGCATCCCCCTGTAGCGTGGGGCCCCACAAAGCGCGGTAAACCCAAACATTGGTGGAGCCAGGCCCGCCTTCCTAAATATTGGTGGAGCACAGGCACCACGGCTCCATATAACTCACTGACTATGACCTTAACTTACACTAATAAATACTACTAAATAACACAAAATCTGTGCATGACTAGAAAAAAAATTAATTTTATAAGGATTCATTAAACTACCAGTCAACACTCCAGCCACAGATCTACTCTCTGAGCATAGGTATTGACTGTTTGAAGACCCTACAGTAACAAAAACAACAAAAGGCGAAAGAAAGTGCGTTGTTCTTGAAATATGTTCCTGTGGCAGTGCTAGATTAGATTAACTTCTGTCCCCTTTGTCAGTTGAGTTTTTCTGCCTTGTGCAAGGCCAGTAGTCTGCCAATTGGCTCAGTTCTGTTGGAGGTGGAGGGAGGTAGACTCTTCCTTTTATATTGAAAGAATGGTCTATCAGTAGTTGAGAAATGTAGAAGAATGCCTAAAGTATACTTTTGTATTTAATTGTCCTTCTGAAATAAGCAAGAGAGGAAAGCATTTCAATATAGTAAAAAATCTCTCTTCTTTGAGAAGAAAGCCCATCAGTGGCAAGCTGCTAATCATGATATTAAGTGGTTATACATAATTTAGGTTCACCAGGCTAACCTGTAGTACAGAAAAAACAGAACTGAAGAGGAAGACTGTTCCAGTTAATATTGAAGTGAATTCAGTGAATCTATCTCTTCCCAATTGTTTATCTTAAAATCTGTCCTATGTTGTCTGTCCATTTTTGCTTGTGTATTAAGCTGTTTTTTTCTGAAATTGTTTTTGTTTTAAAGGGGTGGAGGTTTGATTGCTGCAAATGGCTAAATTGTAAAATTAATCTCATAAAGTACAGCTTCTAATATGAGTTTTTCACATCCCTGGTGAAGAGTTAGTTGAGAATTCCTCTTTGCTGCTTTAGATCACATTCTTGCCCACCCACTCTGGTAATTTTAAATTTACCTATGGGTGGTGTAATAGTTTGGAGTTCTATAGTAGTACCTTTCATTTGCGGATTCTGAATGGTTTTTTAAGCAATGAATTAAGCTTTACAACACTCTTGTAAAATAGGTAAGAAATACTAACTTCAGTTTGTAGATTGAGGGAAGGGAAATTGAGATGGATTGAGTTGTGTGTCAGTGTCGGAGCTATGATTTAGAACCTAGATCTGCTTACTCCAGTTCTGTGCATTGACTATTTGATACTCAGGAAGGAGAATACATATAAACGTATTCTTGGTGAAATAGTTTGAGAGACTTAGTTACTGGTCTGTGGCCCAATAGATTATATTGAATTGGAAATCAGTCTTTCACCTGTGCAACTTCTATGTCCACAAAAACAAAACAAAAAATACCCCACCCCTTAATAGCTGAAGACCTGTTCTAATCCTAGGGGGATATTTCCCTTCTGCAGTGTGTATCCTTCTGGGAGAAAAATACAATGTACCAGATAGGTTAAAGTGTTCTCCCACTGGTTTTTGGGTATTATGATTCCTGATGTCAGATTTGTGTCCATTAAAGGCTGCTACTCTGAAACCTGTCTCTACGCAAAAGAATTAATGGACACAAATCTCATAATACTCAAAAACCAGTGGGAGAACACTTTAACCTGTCTGGTCAGTCAATGACAGACCTGCAGGTGGCTATTTTACAACAGAAAAACTTCAAAAACAGACTCCAAAGAGAGACTGGTGAGCTAGAATTGATATGCAAACTAGATACAATCAATTTAGGCTTGAATAGGGACTGGGAATGGCTGAGCCATTACAAACATTGAATCTATCTCCCCTTGTAAGTATTCTCACCCTTCTTATCAAACTGTCTGTACTGGGCTAGCTTGATTATCACTTCAAAGTTTTTTTTTCTCTTACTTAATTGGCCTCTCAAAGTTGGTAAGACAACTCCCACCTGTTCATGCTCTCTGTATATTTGTGTGTGTATATATATCTCCTTAATATATGTTCCATTCTATGCATGCGAAGAAGTGGGCTGTAGCCCACGAAAGCTTATGCTCTAATAAATTTGTTAGTCTCTAAGGTGCCACAAGTACTCCTGTTCTATTTATAATGTGTAAACTTTCCTGGCAAAGAGCTTACGTTGTTTAAAAAAGGGGGCCCAATTCTTGCACACACCCACACCTCCTTCCTACTTGTGTTAATTGTAAATGGATAATTAAGCTTACTATAATATAAGACTTTCCTAATTTTTATTGCAGTTGAATATTGCATGTTGGCATGTGATTTAGTGCAACCAGTCATGCTAGCTTCATTTCCTTGTTTAATGTTGGTTAAAACATTTTAAAATATATATATGACCATTTAGCATTTTGACAAATAATCATAGGTCATACTCATGATACTTTCCCATGCAGGAGACTGATATTAAGGAAAAACAGCAATCCCTGTTGATGTTGTCCTGTCAAGGAAGGTTAGAGAGTGAGTTTGAGATCCCTTCTCCCACCAAAGTTTCTGGTAGCAACCCTTGTCCAGCCTTTCTCCCTTTTTCTCCTCTCTCCCTGATCAGTCCCCAGTTCACTAGTCTCTCATTCTCTCACTTCCAGAAAAGACATACTCAGTTTGAGGAGGAATTTCTTCCTCTGCTCTAGGACTGGTGATAAAAATTACTTGAGTTTTTCATCACAGTTGACCAGTCTGGTGATAGGAATGAAGGGCTTAATATGCTTGCATGTATATTGTCATGAATCAGTTATAGTGTTGCTGGTTGCAGAAGTCCATTTTGAATTCTTGATGCGTGGCAATAACTTGCATTTATACAATGTGGAACTTTTCATCCAGAAGGATCACAAAGCATTTTACCAAATGATTATACAGTCCATTTCCAGAAAAAAGTGCACCAACATCTTGGTTTGTGTGCCTGGATGTGGCAACACTGCCTGAAGAAAACTCTTTAACTGAAATTACAAGGAGAATTTTGCTAAGTAGAATACAATAAGCTGAGTTGAAATTGGGATAGGATAACTGTGTATTTTAAGGGATTAATTTGTGTAGTAAATTATGCAAAAAATTCTTTTAGGAGCTGTCAGAATCCTAGATAATCCACATATTAACAATGTTTGTATTGTTGGACTTACGGTATTGCTGCCAGTTTCATAACTGGTGCAGATATATTTTTGCTTAAGGGGAAAAATTCTCGAAACTGGGAAAACAACTTTTATTTGGCTACAGTGCTGTTCTAATTTTATATAATTTACATTACCTTTCTGAGTTCTTGTGTTGAAGATGCTTTTAAAATAACCGTTTTAGTGTTCAGGTTGTTTCTAGTTCATCCCTTCACAGTTTACTGGTGAGTGGAAGGAATCTACTTGTTTGTATAGTGATAGATGTTCCTACTGTGAAGTAAATACTAATCCTGCTTTGCAAAGCCCTGATCCATTCATGCTTTTGATCAGGCTTTTAGTCTAAACTAAAAAAAATAATTGAAATCTCAGGTATTTACACTATAATATATATCATTCTCCTTCACTGTTGACTTCCACAATATTTGTGTGTTACTAGAACCTGTTTTTCTTCATGGTCTTCCTCCTAGTCAATCAAATGTCCCACTCTAATGTTTGCGATTAGTCAACATACTCTTTGGGAGACCCTACTTCTTTGATGTGCTAGCGTCGAAAATGAGATTGCCCCACATCATTGCTTCAATGAATTTTACACTACTACTAATAGAAGCTGCAAATAAACTATGTCTCTGCTTATTTGTCTTTACCAAGGGGCTATAGAGCAAAGAAATACATACTTCCAAAAACTATATTATGTAGCGCTCTCCTATTTTAATAAACATTTTAAACTTCATCACAAAGGTGGATTTTACAATGTCCGATCTTGGTTGCATATTGATGACCTTTCCTTGGTTGTACTGGAACAATTCATTTACATTATCTGTTTGAATTTTTGGAGGATGGCTTTTAATCATAGTTTTAATTGTATTTTAATTTGCTCTCATTTTGTTGAATAAGCACCCCTTATTTATGTGTGTGTCTATGGATGCTTGATAAATAACCAACTATTGAGAAGGTGTTTGGTCACAAGCATGCTTTATCTTGGTTTCCGTTTACATTATCTTTCTTTCTCATACCCACACAAAAATTACAAGTTTAAAAAATTAGCTATCACCAGTGATACAATTTTTGTCTTAATTGGTACTTTTAGTGAAGAAGGATGAATGTAACCGCAAAATACATAATCTTATTTCTCACACTATAGAACACTTTCAAATGTACCAAACAGACAGTAGTACAGTATGCACAGTTTGGAGTGTGTGTGGGGGAGAAGAAGGCCATCCAGGCTATTTAAAATAAAACAGTAATATTGAGTTCTAAATTCAGTGTGAAGAATATTCTGAAAACACATATGTAGCTCCCATTAATTTTAGTTTTAATGGACAAGTGTGATCTTGAGGCATTGTGGAATTCCTTGGACTAGAAGTGCAGTGAGAGGAAAGATGGGACAATGGCTGAAGTGCTAGCCTGTGCTATGGAATAACCAGTTTCAATTCCTTCACCCTCAGACATCCTGTGTGACCCTGGGCAAATCACTTGGTCTTCCGGTGCCTCAATTCCCTATTGGTAAACTGGGTGTAATAGAACTTCCATCCCTGCAAGGGTGTTGTGAAGATAAATGCACGTTAAAGATTGTGAGGTGATGGAGGCCATATAAGTACGTAAGATAGCATATTGCCTCTATAGTATTTCTCTTAGCATCTTTCTCTGGCAGAAGCTTGGAGTGGCTGCTCCAGAAAGAGCCATGACTAGTTCACTTTTGTCAGAGAGAGAGAGATGTGGTGATGTTGCAAATGGAGAATCCTTCTCCAAAAACAGAGAGTGAGTGTCATGGGAGAAAAAGGTTGCCTGAATATGCGGTTTATCAGTGACTAGATTAGGAACAAGTAGCACTGCTTTAAATTAAGTGGGGGAATTTTAAATAAATTTACACTTGGAATTGAGTGCTTCAAAGAATTGCTGGTTCTGTTATTGTCTGTCTTAATGGACACTAAACTTAAATTACTGGGGTCTCCTGGCTTAAATGCTGTTGGCTGCATTGTCTTGGTTTTAGAGATTGGTTAGCATGATCTGTTCTAAACCTGTATGGTGTTGTGGTGGTAACATTTTGATGAGAGCGTGTATATTTAAACAATTGTATAGCAGGATATAAAATGACAGTATTTAATATGTGCAGAAAAATGAGATTCATTGGAGAAATAACCAACGATAAAAGGTAAACTGAAGGAACCCAAATTCTGTCATCCTTGGGCCAGATGCTCAGCTGGTTTACATTAATTAAGGATATGGCCTTTTGTTGTTAGCCCTACAGTTGGATGAAGTTCTGTGTATACCCTAAGTGTGTTAGAGACGAGACATTTTTTTCCCCATGTTATTTACCCTTGTACTCTAGTACAACGGTTGTGGTACGGAAATGTAATTGGCCGCAGAGCAAGATATATGTTGAATTGGAGGACTTGGAAAAAAGGGTTCAAAATGACTTGTTCCTGGATCAAACCATGGGAATTAATATTCTAAAATCAGGGAAGTTAGAACTCTCCCCTTTACCTCAATAAAGCTGCTAGTTGATAAATGATGTCAGATTGTACAAAAATATATTGTTAGTACCCCACCTCTTTGTATCCTTCCTTTCTTTATCTGAATTCCAGTTTTGATCATAGTATTGAGTTTCAACATTAACTTTATTTCAGTATTAATCAAAGGATACATATATAATGTGTACTAGCTTGATTGATGAGATGAAAATGTAGTGTCAGATTTTGTGTGAAACTTATGCCTCAGTTTAAAAACCTTGAGATGCTGTAGACTTTAAATTTTGTCTTGTCTTTCAGCACTCAACCTGCTACAGCTTATTCCCACCCAACCACTGCGGCAAGCTACACTGTCCAGCAAGCTCCTGGGGTGGCACATACTGTGACGCCATCTTATGCTCCCACAGTGCAGGCTGCCAGGCCAGTTGCAACTGCTGCCTATGGAGCATACCAATCGCATTCAGGACAGGACTATGGTTATGGAACTCGGCCGCAGGAACCTCCTCCCCAGCCTACTACAACACCAAACTACCAGGTATCAATCCACGAAACCTTTTGGTGACACTTTAATTGGTAACTTATCTGAGCAGCATTTGTCCATGTTAATTGCATCGTATACATTTTTGTCTGGGAAGCAGAATAAGGCTGGTAATGTATGATTTTTTTATTTTTTTTTTGTGGTTTGTTTGTTTTTACTCCATATGTTTCCAATCTTTAATTGAAAAGGGGACAAGGACTGTGTTTTATGCTACATTTCTACAGGCTCAATGGATTCCAATCCTTAATTGGGGTTTCCAAGCACCAAGATAATACAGATACTAATTATAAAATTAATATATTGGTATTAAGGGATTTTTTTCTGATAAATCCTTCAAGATGTTGGACTTGCGGGCTCTAGTATATTTGATACCTTTTTGACTACACATAAAAGCACTACATTTATATATATCAGCAAATGCTGAGGGATCAAACCAAATTACTAGAGCGCCAAAACAGGTACAAATCTAAGAACATACATAGCTTTAATTTCCTAAAGTCTAAGGACTATCAACTTTGAAACAAGAGCTGCAGAATGAAATCTGGGTGGCTTTTTGATTTTTTTTTTTTTTTTCTATTATAAACTGACTTGTTCTCCCCAGTTGACATGAACGAATGCATAAAAAAAGTTTAGCAATTAATTGGACTCTAGCAAATTGATAGCCATTTTGGTAAAGAATGCTTAATTTATCTATTAATTTTTGTAGCATTGGGCTGTGTGTTCATAATTTGGCTTCTTTTTTGTTCTGTTGGAATTTCATATACAGGATGGTTACAGTTATGGACGGTCTACATCTGCAAGCAGCTATGAGAGCAAACAGTACTACCAGCCAGTTGCTACCCAGCCTCAACACACTGCCACAGACTCGTACTACCAGTCAAGTGAGTGCTACAGGAACCCAGTGTTCACAACTTTAGTGTTATTTCAAAGTATGTACAGTCCTGGGAGGTTCAAAATGTTAAAGGTTTATTGGCAGCAGGGTATCAGTTGCAGGTAAGGTGTCAAAAGTAGCTTAATTAGACTTTTTAGCAACTTTGGAAAATGCCTTAAATCTTCTCTTACGGGTGTGGCATTTTCATTAAATGTCATAACTTGGACACAAATGTTACTTCATACTAATGTTTTAAAAAAAAAAAAAGATTTGTAAGAATCTGAATGCACAAATATTTATTTTCATACATATAAGAAAAAGAGAGCTGTCTACATATGACATGAACTGATAGAGTATAAATACAAATCACAGTGGTGACTTGAAACCAAGATGGAAATACTGGCTCTTATAGAGAATTGGATTTGATAAGAATGTGAAAAGTAACTTATAATATTACACTTTGGAAGATCATTCCTTTTATGGGTTAAGTACATCTACTCAATTGTCAGGTGAAAAATAATTTACTAGGAGCCCTTGAGTAGTTAGAAAAAATCAAGCCCATTCCTCAAGCCTCTGGGTGTATTTACATATTGAAATATAATTAAATATAAAATATATACAGCATGCCCTATTTGTAGAGAAAATTATAGTAAAAAATGTAGGGATAGTGTCACATTTTTGTTGAGGACGCAAAAAGCACAAAACTGACTCCTATGCATCTTTGCTTGCACAGACTTTGCTATGAATATAATGGCCATACTGGGTCAGACCAATGGTCTGTCTAGCCCAGTATCCTGTCTTCTGACAGTGGCCAATGCCAGGTGCTTCAGAGGGAATGAACAGAACAGGTAATCATCAAGTGATCCATCCCCTGTTGCCCATTCCCAGCATCTGGCAAACAGAGGCTAGGGACACTTCAGAGCATGGTTTTCATCCCTGCCCATCCTGACTAATAGCCATTGATGGACTTATCCTCCATGAACTTATCTAGTTCTTTTTTGAACCTTGTTATAGTCTTGGCCTTCACAACATCTTCTGGCAAAGAGTTCCACAGGTTGACTGTGCGTTGGGTGAAGAAATACTTCCTTTTGTTTGTTTTAAACCTCTTGCCTATTAATTTCATTTGGTGACCCCTTGTTCTTGTGTTCTGAGAAGGAGTAAATAACACTTCCTTATTTACTTTCTCCATATCGGTCATGATTTTATAGGCCTCAATCATATCCTCCCTTAGTTATCTCTTTTCCAAGCTGAAAAGTCCCAGTCTCATTAATCTCTCCTCATATGGCAGCAGTTCCATACCCCCAATCATTTTTGTAGCCCTTTTCTGAACCTTTTCCAATTCCAATATATATTTATATTTTTTGAGATGGGACGACCACATCTGCACGCAGTATTCAAGATATGGCCGTACCATGGATTTATATAGAGGCAATATAATATTTTCTGTCCTATTATCTATCCCTTTCTTAATGATTCCCAACATTGTTTGCTTTTTTGACTGCTGCTGCACATTGAGTGGATGTTTTCAGAGAACTATCCACAATGACTCCAAGATCTTTCTTGCGTGGTAACAGCTAATTTAGACCCCATTATTTTATATGTATAGTTGGCATTATGTTTTCCAATGTGCATTACTTTGCATTTATCGACATTGAATTTCATCTGCCATTTTGTTGCCCTGTCACCCAGTTTTGTGAGATCCTTCTGTAACTCTTCGCAGTCAGCTTTGGACTTACCTACCTTGAATAGCTTTATATCATCTGCAAATTTTGCCACCTCACTCTATTTACTTCTTTTTCCAGATCATTTATGAATATGTTGAACAGTACTGGTCCCAGTACAGACCCCAGGAGGACACCACTGTTTACCTCTCCCTATTCTGAAAACTGACCTTTTATTCCTACCCTTTGTTTCCTATCAGCTAAGCAGTTACTGATCCATGGAAGGACCTTCCCTCTTATCCCATGACAATTTACTTCGCTTAAGAACCTTTGGTGAGGGACCTTGTCAAAGGCTTTCTGAAAATCTAAGTACACTATATCCCTTGGATCAGTCTTGTCCACATGTTTATTTGACTCCCTCAAAGAATTCTGTGGATTGGTGAGATATGATTTCCGTTTACAAAAACCATGTTGACTCTTCCCCAGCAAATCGTATTCATCTATGTGTCTGATAATTCTGTTCTTTACTATAGTTTCAACCAACTTGCCTGGTACTGAAGTTAGGCTTACTGGCCTATAATTGACAGGGTTGCCTCTAGAGCCTTCTTAAAAAATTGGCATCACATTAGTTATCCTCCAGTCATCTTACTCCTGGGCGAATTCTGTGCCACTGCGCATGCACAGAATTTATGTCCCCTGCAGATTTTTTTGCTTCCCCACAGAAAAATGACTTTGATGGGGAAGCAACAAGAGCAGTCATGAGACCCTCCCCAGCAGTATGTTTCAGGTACCTAGGGCAGCCAGCAAAGAGGTAAATCACTGTGGGGCGGGACTGGGGAAGACCCAGCTGGTGGGTCCTACCCTGGACTGGGGAGGACGGGACTTCCTCTTCCCCTGCATGATATCCAGGGCCGGGTCAGACCCACCCCCAGATTTATCCCCTGTCTGTAGGAAGGTCTGCAAACTCTCCCTCCCACGCTTCCTGCACCCATCACTCATTAGCTGCAGGGGAAGGATCACTGTACAGGGTGCTGCTCCCCCATTTGCCCAACCCCCATGCATCCAGACCCCCTCACGCCCAGACTCTCCTGCTTCGCCTCAAAACCCTCTCCCCTGCACCTGGATGACTCTGACAAGCCACCCGCACCTGGATCCCCACTCTACCAAGCCCCAGCCAGTTGCACCTGAATCCCCACCCCACTGAGCTACATTCCCCCAACATCTCCCCCCCCCCCCGCTGAGTCCCTCACACCAAGACCCCCCCGCCAAGCTCTATCCCTCCCAGACCCCCCTCCTCGCTGAGCCCCAACCACCTTCACCTGGACCCCCTTGCAAAGTTGCATTACCATTGCACCCAGATTGCGTCACACAGAATCCTCTCAACCGACACCTGTAGCCCCTCCCTCCCCCCCCCCCCCCCCAAACTTGGATCCTGTCTTGCTGAGCCTGCCCGCCCACGCCTGATGCATCTGGCATGGAGGGGCAGGGTCCTGGGGTGTTTCTGGGGCAGGCCCAGTCCTTGCGCTGTGTCAGGGTTGGGTGCAGCCTCACCACTGAATCTGTGTCCCAGGGGTGGAGCTGCACAGTGATCTCCCACCCCGTGCAGCCAGTGCTGGAGCCTCCACATTTATTTGACAAATAAAATTTGCAGAATTTTGTAAAATTTTAAAATATTATGTGCAGAATTTTTGTTGGAGCAGAATTTTTAATTTTTTGGCACGGAATGCCCTCAGGAGTAGTTATCTAGTACAGAAGATGATTTAAATGATAGGTTACATACCACTTCCATTTCCACCTTAATTGAATCGGTCTCGTTCGCACTGACTCCCCACTTGGTAAGGCAACTCCCATCTTTTCATATATATAGTGCTTACTGTATTTTTCACTCTGTGCATCTGATGAAGTGGGTTTTAGCCCACGAAAGCTTATGCGCAAATAAATTTGTTAGTCTCTAAGGTGCCACAAGGACTCCTCGTTGTTTTTGCTGATACAGACTAACACGGCTACCACTCTGAAACATACCACAGTTAGTAGTTCTGCAATTTCACATTTGAGTTTCTTCAGAACTCTTGGGTGAATACTATCTGATCCTGGTAACTTTACTAGGAATTAGGATTCACTTTAAAACCTGTGAATTCTAAATGTTTGTTTCATTTTTGTGACTGTATAGGTTCCCTCTGGTGGGGAAAATAATAGCTTTGAATTCCCATGGATAACTGAAGTCTCTTTAGCCCACTGGAATAAGTCTGCATGATTCTGTTCATTTTTTATTATAGTTCAAAGGTATTGCGCTCATGTCACGTTGAGAGCATATTTAATATTAAAAATTTGTTTTCTTGCTGCTTTTCCCTTGAGGATCAAATTGGGTTACTATATTTTCAGCACTAGATTATCTTTCTGATTCAGAATTTTTTCATATTTAACTCAGCTAGTTAAATAATTCTATTTAAAAAGCAAATCAAACATACCATAATAAGCATTTTGTTATGAAGTTTTGCTCAAGGGTACTTTTTGGCTAGAGGCTTTTCAAGGGTTCTACAAATCCATGACACACTTAAGGTTTTGGAACCAATTGCTATAGGTAAATGGACATAGGAAATTATTCACATTAAGTCCTGAAGTCCTTTCTCAGAAAAAAATTCTGTTGAAGTTGATGAGAATTTTGCCTCATTATTCTGGAATCCTTAAGGCCCCAAAGTGGAGTGAAAATGAATACATGTAGGATGATGGTTAAATCAGGCATTTTAAGAACATAGGATTAGCCATAATGTATGAGAACAGTTGTCCTTCGAGTCTGGTATTCTGCTTGTAGCAATGATTATTTGAAGCTTTAGAAGAAGGCAAAAAAAATTATAAAACACCCAGTCAATTGCTTGTATTCATGGTCATGAAGGGAGGATTTATTCTTGGCCTCTGCAGTGATCCTTGAAGGATGAAATTTGACTGTCCACATCTTAGCATATGTAACTACAAATTATTATTGGTTATAAATTTTTCCAGATCCTGTTGAAATCCAGCTGCAATATTCAGTTCTCTGGCTTCTTGGGTAATGGATTTTACAGGTTAACTACATGCTCTGTGAAGAAGTTTCTCATATGTGGGTCCGTCGGTCAATCCAGAAGACTCACTGCTGGGTAGGTCTCTCCCACTCGTCCACAGAGGCAGCTGGCTCGACTTTTTGGTGGCAAGAGGAGATTCTGATAACCAAATGCAATTGAGCTGCCACTGTGCTCAGTGCTAGCTGTATTCTGAAGCACTTTGCTCTTCTTACCTTCTTGGCTGGCTCTTCCAGATTTACTCCCCCTGCTGGGAAGCCATCCCCATCTCTTGAACACTCCTGTTTCCTGCATTCTGTTTTTCCTCTGCTTTGCCGAAGTGGTGGTTGGGCCTCTGACGTGGTACTTCAGAGGAGCTTCTTGGTTGAGCTGGTCCTGCTTCTGCGCCAAAGAAACATTTTGGCTGCAGCAATCTCTCTTTATTGACGGTTTTTCTCCTCTGCCTTGCTTCAGGGAAGATTCCCAGCAATGGTCTTCCTCTACCTTTGCATCAGCACCACTGGGCAAGTCCTCCATTTTGTGATTTCTTTTCCCTCAACTTCATGGTTAGGTGAAGATCCGGTAGGGAAAATGCAATCTAGTAGAATTCAGCCATTTCCACCTTCCTGGGAGTGAGTGTGTGGGGCTGTGATGACAAGGGCCTCTCCAAACGACACAGCAAATGATCTGTTAAAAGTATTGCTTCCAAAGGCAGTAAATATGCTAGCAAGTCAACTCAGCAGTGTCTGGCCATCTACTTCCATCCTTCTGCCATCGTAGTACACTAAAGCTTTTCCTTCAAGGCCAAATTTTAATTCCATCAAAAACAGCTTGTTATGACCAGGACTTAATGGCGTAGGAATAATTATTTTAAATTTGTTTTTTCATTCTGAAGGAAAAAAGTCAGCATCCAAGGAGTTAGATTGTCCATA
Organism: Chrysemys picta bellii; assembly: GCF_011386835.1. Lineage (NCBI taxonomy): Eukaryota > Metazoa > Chordata > Testudines > Emydidae > Chrysemys > Chrysemys picta. The sequence goes on from NC_088815.1 coordinate 3,468,402, forward strand.
CCCCTTTTCTGGTCATTAGGGACCATTCTCAATTCAGAAAGAAGCAGAGCCATCAAATGTTATGTTCCCCATTCTTGGGTTAAGAGTTAAATGAAGATGAAAAGATAAGAGCTCTTAATCCCTTTCATCCAAAAAGTAATCGCCATCTTTCCTCTTCACCACCATTGCCAAAGAGGAAAGATGGAATGAAGGCAAAAACCAGAAAATCTTAGTAGTTTAGAATTGCTTTTTTTTTTTTTTTTTTTTTTTTTAAGCAACGTGAACTCCTTGACTTGGATACCAGATGACTCTTGACCGGGATGATTTAGACAACTTCTAAAGTGCAATTCTGCTCTGAAATTGAGTGTCTGTGTTATGTACACTTTGTTGGCTTCCATGTTTGTGTCTCATTGATTATCACGTTTGCTCAGTTTACAAAGGACAAAAAATACTGTGTGATTGACTGTCAGCTCTGCAAACTCAGCCTGGGCTCTTGGCATGTCTAGTTGGGTTATTTTTTCCCTTTGTGCATCGACAGTAATATATATATTAAGCCATATTCTGCTCTCAAACCTATGCAACTTTATTAGCCTATGTAAAATTTGCAGGGGGGGCTGTTACGAAATAATATTTCTAAACTGCATAAATTTGATATGGAGACACAATAAACATGGAACTGCATGATGACTTTTTTTTAGCCACTTTTCAGAATAGAACTGCATTTAAGAAGACAACTTGTACTGGGCAGATAATGCTGACCAAGCATTCTTGTGTTTCAAAAATGCACTCTAGATGAGGAAATCCAAGGTTAATGCAGTATTCACTAGTGTCTTCAGAAAATCATGATTCAGGACTTCACCTGCCAAGAGGTTCCTCAGCAAGGCTTATCTTAAACTCTACAAGCTCTAGGAAGACACATTATCAGATTACAGCTTCTTGGTCCTGGCACATAATTTTGGAAAAGACTCCATCCATACTGCTGGTTATTAAGGCCTCTAAATTTAAAAAAATGCTAAAGTGAAGAGCAAGAGTTGCCTTGAGCTTCAATTACTTGGTATAGTATTGTTCAAGCATTCTCTGTCATGGATAAAAAGCTACCTTTGCTTTGAGAGATCTTTCCAAAATAACCAAGAGCTTTCGTTGAGTTATGATGCTTGCTGGAACAAGTTTTTTTCTGACATCACTTTTCTGCAATGCTATAGCAAGAAGAAATTTGTAGGTTAGAACGCTGGCCATTGATTTGACTGCTAGCTCAAATCTCACCCAGCTTCATTTGATCTTTATTGAGAGGTTCCTGAGAAAAAGAAAAAGCTTTAATAACTCTTCAAAATTGAGCAGTCTCTTCATAACAGCAAGATCATTGAGAGTCATTTTTTAATATACTGATGTCAATCCTGATATCAACCTCCTTTGTTAGGGCCTGGTCTCGAAGCCAGGCCCACTGGGTTCTTGGAAAGCAGCCTTGGCCATCACACCACACCAACTCATCCAATTAACAGGGAATTCACAGACTTCTGTGGGCCAGCTTCCAGGATTCTGCTTCCTGATTGGCCACATGATCTTGACTCTGGTTGGTTACTATATATAAACTTCCTGCTTCCTTTCTGGATCATCAAGCCATTTCCCATTAGTTGCTACTTGGACCCTGTTTGATTCTGTCTTGTTGCCCCCATCTCATCCTGTCTTTTTGCCTTGTCTGACTCCACCTGCTACTACACTGTACATTTCCCTTGGATTGGATCTCCTGGATACTGGACCTCTTGCATGAACTTGGATCACTGACCTGGATGGACATTACAGTATTTATAACCAGCTCTTAATTTTCTTCATGCCTTCAGACATGGGAAATACATATGTAGTCCCTCAATGAGGATGTCCCGGGATCCTTTCAGAAACAGGGCTTCTCAGAGTCTCTTTAATCTGTGCCAGCTCGTGGCCTCTCATTGTTTTGGAGGATTCCTAAGGATGTTTTGGTGGCTAGGTTGATACAACTATTTGTCTTGACAAATAGGGACTAGAGGTAATAAGTGAAGGATATCTGATAGTTTCAGCAAATTCCTCCTTTTTTTCCTCCTTTTCTTCCCTGCAAATTGAACTAAAAAATTAGCAGTGCAACAATGCATTCAGAACTTAGAAAACTAAAAGCAGTAGCTCCAGTCCCTCTCGAAGAACAATGTTCAGGAAACTGTTCCAGAGTTGTGATGTCAAAATAAACTAGAGGCTTTTGCTGGATCTCTCTCTCCTCTGAATTAGGAAAACAAGACTCTGAATGGAACTTTTTTAAATCCAGAAACAAGATGCCAATCGTTGCCTATCTCCATTTTCCCTTCCAAACAATTTTCTCAAATCTCATGGTATTTGTAATGTCCAAATTATGAGATACAGATTTATCATTATCTTGACAATCTCTCAATAAACAAAACAGTTCAAAATGCAGAAAGGCTTGTAAGACTCACCAAGTTCAATACAACTTCTATGGCAGTATGGTTTTACTGTCTATCCCAAAAACTCATGGAATTCCCTCACAGAATGATTTCCATCTCTCATCCTTCAGCACTGTAGTCTTACCCATGGACAAATTTCAGTAGTAGTTTTGTCTAATTCAGCTTTATCACAGATCATCAAAAATGATGGTACGGACCATAACTGACTAGAATCTTAGTCCCTTTATAGAAACTGCTTAACGGGAAATTATTTACCTCTGACCTCTGTAAGCTCTCCTCTGGCAGAACTGGATCATGTGTTGACACTCCCGTGAAAATGGTAGTTCTGGTGTTGGGAAAGTTCCTGGCAGGCAAACCTCATTCAGAGCCACACCAGCTTAAGATGATGAAAATGCCTGTCAAGTTGGGGTGCCCAAGAGAGATGTGAACCCTCATACTGCAAATGTTCAAAAAGAGAGACTACCCTAAACATAACTGTCTAAAACTCAAAGCAGTTTGTTACTTGAAAATAATGCCCAGTTATACTAGAGTGATGATGATAATAGGGAGAGCCATGGGTATGTGCACCAACGGAGGTACCAAAAGTTGTTACTAAAGGACACAGCAGCTAGCAATCAAAACAAGTTCTATCAAAAAAGTTAAACCATCAAGCCATCTGGCTAACCCATCGACTGTCTCTTGAGTACTGGGAGCTGGACCAGACTGTATTCTGAAATTTATATCAGCCTGGGATGCTCCACACTTGGATCTCTCTGTGTCTCAGACAAACAAGACCACTAAGATCTTCTCAAAGCACCAGAGAGGCTCTTGCCACATGGACACCACCTTCATCACATGGAATGGCCAACTCCTGTATACATCCTAACCAAAGGTGCCAGGAAAAGTCAATTAGACAAAGCAAGAATGGTTCTTAAAGTCACTTTTTGGCCCTGAAGGTTTTGGTTTCTTTACTGGATGCAGAGAACCATTCCAGCTTTCCAACCTCTCTCCTCCGTCCAGATCTTTGGAGGCTGGAATGCTTGGAATCTGAGATTAGTGATCTAGGAAGAACTTTACTTTCTGCTCTTATCAAGGCATATTGAACATATTTTCTCATTTAGTGTAGACTGTGCACTAGAGATGTAACACCACTCTCCTGTGTGAGTTATTGGAAGCAGGGATCGAAGCTGGACGTCTGGGTCTTGTTGTACAAGACTTTACTGCTTGAGTTAAAAAGATTCTGTTAATGTCCAAGGCTGTATTAGACTTATCCACCTCTATGTAACCTAGCCACCACTAGAGGGGGACAGAGCACCATGCCAAGTGGGTGTGGGTTAAACAGACAGCCTCTGGCACCTTCCAGTTCAGCCATATTAGAGTTCCTTATGGCCAGATGCAAGTAAGGCTTAAGCCCTATTTTCCTGTCTATTCGACTTTCAGCACTAAGATGTCTGTCTTCAGGAAGGAAGTTAACAGTAATGCTCCCCATTATTATGTGACATATTCCTTAAAAGCTGTATCTGTTCCCAAGAATATGTCATATATTTTAAATTTGGAATTTAATCTTAGTTCTACAAGCTACAACAAAGCCATCTCTAAACCCTTATCCAAATGGTTTTTTTTATATACAATTCCTCAAAACAGCCTTATTTATGTATTCTGTCTCAGCAGATCAAATTTCTCTGTTTGGGAGCATTATCTATCGGAGCAGTATCTGCATATTTTTCCAAACAAAATGGTTCTCAGACCCGGTACAAATGTGCCCATAGGTAATTTGTCTTTCTATGTCAGAGACTGCCTTTCATTCATTTTTGTCCCAGACCAATTCATGCTGCAATTGAAATTGCTGCATACTTTACATGTTTGGAGCACTCTAAAATATTACTTGGGTAGAGCCAAATCATAGAAGTCGGATGCATTGCTTGTCATATAAGGCACCTACAAGATAGGCAAGAAAACCTCAAAGGCTACAATTTTCATATGGATCAGACTGGCAATGAAGCAAGGGTACCTCACACCTAGTAAAGATTCTTTCAAAGGATTCATGATGCACACGACAAGGCTGAGCTCCTCTTCCTGGACAGAAAGCAATGGTGCTTTGAAGCAGGAAACTTGCAAGGCAACTACATGGCCTATGTGTGTTCTTTCATCCAACACTGAAAAGTTTCACGTCAATGGATACAGCCTTCAGCCATAGGGTTCAACAAGTTGCGTTTGATATTTAAGAGCGTAATACAAAAATTCTAGTGCATGTGGTGTTCCCTGCCTTCCTTTTGGCCATTATCTTGTTTCTGGCAACATTCATTACCTTACTGCCTGCTAGATCCCAGCAGTGAGTCTTCTGGATAGCTGGATGGTCCTTGTGAATGAGAGAAGAAAATTTTTGGTTTCTCATAGTGGGGACATCCACCAATCCAGAGGAACCCTTCCTAGGTCTAGTTTTTAAAGTATGAATTCTTTTTTATAATCATCTACTGTTTTAAGAAGAGAGTGTGTCTTATTTGGTGCATTAAAAATATCTCTTTCCAGTTTTAACCAATTTGTATGAAAGCTTGAGAATAGATCTTCAGGGGTGTCTCCTGTCCTGCAACTGGTTATTGGAGTCTCCCTTTTACACCTGAAATCAGCCAGCTATCTCCAGGGATGAGTGGGTGGAACCTACCCAGCTGTGAGTTCCACTATGAGAAACCAAACTTACAGGTAAGGAAAAAAAAAAAAACCTCCCCTCATTTACTGTAGTTTTTAAAATTGCCTGCTATTAATCTGAGTGACCTCATGCTTTTTTATTGTGAAAGAATGGAAAAGGGAAGGACTGATCGATTATTCATCTGTATCTTTCACTTCTTTCCAGGCTAATATGTTTTGCAGTCTCTCATCGTATAGATTGTACCCAATTGCTATACATTTCCAGTGTCTTGTTTAGCAAATATCTATTATTAGTAAAGAGAGATGACTGTAATAGTTTAGAAGCACATGTATCTGTCTTCAGCTTTGCAAGAAGGTGAACTTGTGTGTTTGCTTTCTAGGCTCCAAAGGTGGCTACAGTCAATCTAGTGGTATTTATAGTCAGAGCCAGCCACAGAGACAGGTGACTACAATTAAGCCAGTTCAAACAGTGAGCGCCACATCTTCAAGCTACAATGCCTACCCAACAGTAACAACTGTTCAGCAGAATGCATCTGCCTCCTCCATCTCCTCGTACACCCCCTCCTCTTCATACAACTCCACTTCTGCATCATACTCTGGTAAGGAGGTAGCTGTCATGCAGGTGTTGCACTGTAATTCTCTTTGTTTCGACTATAACCCTCATAAAATTGCTCCCTTTTCTTTCTGCCTGCTAGGGTCAAATTACTCCAGTTATGATGCCACAGCATACACAGCAGCTAGCACTTACTATCAGCCACCTCAGCAGCCCCCGGCCCAGCATCAGCAGCCGCCACCCCCGCCACAGCAACCGAAATCTACGAGCTCTTCTTCATGGAGCAGCACAGTGAACAGCACCACCACCAACTCTAGCAACAGCTTCAGCAAAAAAACACCTTTTCAAAACAAACAGCTGAAACCCAAAGGGCCCCCTAAACAGCCTCAGCTTCACTACTGTGATATCTGCAAGATCAGCTGTGCTGGTCCACAGGTTAGCAATCCCCTTTACCCATGTGTCCACTCTGTATAACCTGCACTTCCTCCCCAGTCGTATAGTTCAGCAGATGATGTCCTATTGATCTGCAGTATGTCCTCTTCAGTGACTTAATGGAAACATCGCAGAAAATAGATATAACCAATCCCCCACTATTGCAGGATGTAATGTTGTGGTTCACAAGCTTTAACTAAGTGTCTGGTTGTTTGCTCGATGTACTGTGAGTTTGGAGGCAAGTGCTGTAGGCTCTCCAAGAACTAGACTGTACAGACTCTATTTTTCTGTGGATTTTCATTAACGCTCAGATTTTAAGTAATTAATGCAGGATTATTTTGCTACAACTGCCAGAAATAAACAGTGAAACTATCATAGGCCCATCTCCTATTGACAGTTCCAATAAAGAAAACAGTCCCTTAACCCTGTCTCCTGGGCTGCCTGGCCGCCTTTCCACAGCCATTTCCCAGGCTGCTGCCTCCTGTCTGCTGCACCTCTGTTCATAGGCAGGCAGCCTAGTCTCCCTGACCTTAGTTTGTACTTTTTCAGTTTGTTTGGCATTATGGAGCTTTCTAGTGGCTGAATGCTGGACTGGATAACGTTGCCCTCCGTTGGTTAGCTCCTTTCCCCACAGTTCAGTCAAGGTGTGAGGAAACATATTTAATAATGAGCCAGCAGGTTCTCTAAGGTTTAAACCTATAGAGTGGAAAGTAAATTTGGAACAAGGTATTGACCAAGAAAGTGTGTTAAGTTTTTATAAATGCAGATTTTATTAGACGTGTTTATTAGATATTCCTGTGTAAATGCCTGACTTTTTTTAAAGCCATAATGTCCCTCTGCACTGTTTGTTGTTCTCACTCATTGTGTCTTGTCTCAAATTTAGATTTAGCTGCTTGAGGCAGGGGCCTTATTTTTATGTTTTTACTGTCAGACACCTAGTGCGTTCTTGGGGTGCTATTAAAAAAAAAAAAAGAATAATAGGCTTGAATATAAATCTGAAGTGGTGTTTTTCTGCCTTTGTTCTTGGAATTCTCTGCTTAGCTAGAGCATATAGCATTTAACTGAAGAAGCAGACAGGATCATTCAGGAGAGAAATTATTGTCTCTTATAAGCTGTCCTACAAGGTTTCAACAAGAGCAATCCTAAGAAATACCAAATAGACTTCTGTGGTGGTGTCCTTCTCTTATGGTGACAGTAAAATGTAGTTAGACTGTCCAGCTCTGAAAGCATGGGGATTTCTTCCACAGCTTAGAGACGCTGCAGTACAGTAGTAATATTCTGTCCATTGCTTCTAATTGAATAAAACTGAAGCTAATTATTAAATATTTCTATCATAACATTGCCTAAATCAGGATTGGGCCCCAATGTTTTAGCTGCTGTATAAATACAAAGGAAGTTGTCCCTGCTCCAAAATGCTTAGTCTAAAAGCGTCTTAAATCCACTAAAGGGAGCTGCCATTTTAATATGATTATAATAATTAATTATAAATAATATAATTATCAATAATTGTAATCAAGCCATGGGAAATGCATCTTGCCATTGGAATGAATGAGAAAATCTGAGCTTTTTTAGAGTTTTGTATAGGAAGCTAATTCTTTTAGATTGGCTAATATAGTATTTAATACTACTTTAAAGCTAGCATTGCAAAATTCTGTTTGTCCATTCATCTGGGTCAAACTGTAATTCTTTTTTTAATGAGTAAGTAAAATATTGGGGTTCCACTTCCCTACCTCCCATTATCATGATGATGATAAAGGGCAGGTGAGTAGATTTGTTCCTGGGCTGGTAACATTTCATGACCATCTTGTAGGAATGCCATTGTTAAACTCATATTTAAAAAAAAAAAAAGAATATTAGTTACCTTTATAATAATTATGATAAGCTCTGTTGTCTCTTAATTCCGATGGTGACATGTATTCTTTGTCTGCTTCCTACCAAGAAGACCAATCAAATATCAATAAAATAATTCCCTCTGAGAGAGACCATTGTATAGTGATAATGAAATGTGCCAGACACTTTTAAAAACTGGTATTAAAAATACTTTAACCATTCTTCCTATTGTCCTGTAAATATTGTGGTTATCTATGCCTAAATGGGTTTTGTAGTTGGACATTGTCTTCTGGAGGAAGTAAAGCACTATATATAAGAATCTGTTTGCTTCACCTGCCTGGGAATGCCTCTAGATGCTGCTGCTGTGAGTGGTGTTAATGAATGGGACACTCCACAAAAAGGCTTTGAGTTGCACACATTTGTACCTTTAAAACTAGACCGATTATGACCTGTCTTTGCAGATGAATGGTTCCAAGGAAATGCTGGGATTACATCAGTGTTTCACATTGCTGCTTAGAATGTATTTCCCTGTTTGACTGCAGACTTACCGGGAGCACTTGGAAGGACAAAAGCACAAAAAGAAGGAGGCAGCTCAGAAGACGGGTAACCTGGCAAATTGTGGCCCTCGTGGGGTGCAGACTCAGCTTCGATGCGAGCTCTGTGATGTCTCCTGTACAGGAGCAGATGCATATGCAGCACATATCCGGGGAGCGAAGCATCAGAAGGTATGAGAGCTCAACAGGACCATGGACATTTCATGCAGATATATAGTGTGGAATGTCTGATTACAGAGGATGCTGGTTTTCTAAAAATGTTCACAGTAGCTCACGGATATCCAGGGAACATTTCTGATTAAAAAAGTTGAAGTAGAAATATATCCAACACGTCAAGATTTGATTGCAGTAGATGACTGGCTATCCAGAAACTGCTTGACAACAAAAGACTACAGACCCACGTTTCTTCAATACTAAGCAGTGTACTTGGTACAGTAATACCAGAAACTCAGCTATCATAGAACCATGGGACTGGAAGGGACCTTGCAAAGTCATCGAGTCCAGTCCCCTGCACTCATGGCAGGACTAAGTATTATCGACCATCCCTAACAGGTGTTTGTCTAACCTGCTCTTAAAAATCTCCAATTATAGAGATTTCACAACCTTCCTTGGCAATTTTTTCCAATACTTAACCGCCTTAACAGGAAGTTGTTCCTAATGTCCAATCTAAACAGGGGGTTGGACTAGATAACCTCCTGAGGTCTCTTCCAACCCTAACCTTCTATGAGTCTAAACCACCCTTGCTGCATGCAGTTTAAGCTGATTGCTTCTTGTCCTATCCTGCAAGGTTAAGGGGAATAATTTTTCGCCCTCCTCCTTTTAACAACCTTTTCTATACTTGAAAACTGTTATCATGTCCCCTCTGTCTTCTCTTCCACAGACTAAAGAAACCCAATTTTTTCAATCTTCCCTCATAGGTCATGTTTTCTAGACCTTTTATCATTTTAGTTGCTCTTCTCTGAACTTTCTCCAGTTTGTCCACATCTTTCCTGAAATGTGGTGCCCAGAACTGGACACACTACTCCAGTTGAGGCCTAATCAGCGCGGAGTAGAGCGGAAGAATTACTTCTCGTGTCTTGCTTACAACGTTCCTGCTAATACATCTCAGAATGATGTTTGCTTTTTTGCAACAGTGTTGCACTGTTGACTCCTAGTTAGCTTGTGGTCCACTATGACAACCAAATCTGTTTCTGCAGTACTCCTTCCTAGACAGTCTTTTCCCATCTTGTATGTGTGCAACTAATAGTTCTTTCCTAAGTAGAGTACTTTGCATTTGTCCTTATTGAATTTCATCTTCTTTTCTTCAGACCATTTCTCCAGTTTGTCCAGATCATTTTGAATTCTGATCCTATTCTAAAAAGCACTTGCAACCCCTTCCAGATTTGTATTGTCCACAGACTTTATAAGTGTACTCTCTATGCCATTATCTAAATCATTGATGAAGATATTGAACAGAACCAGACCCAGAACTGATCCCTGCAGGATCCCACTTGATATGTCCTTCCAGTTTGCCTGCGAACCACTGATAACTACTCTTCGGGAACGGTTATCCAACCAGTTATGCACCCACCTTATCGTAGCTCTACATAGGTCGTATTTCCCTAGTTTGTTTGAGAGAAGCTCGTGCAAGACCGTATCAAAAGCCTTACTAAAATCAAGATATTACCACATCTGCTCCTTCCCCCCTATCCACAAGGCTTGTTACCTAGTCAAAGAAAGCTATTAGGTTGGTTTGGCACGATTTGTTCTTGACAAATCCACGTTGACTGTTATTTATAACCTTATTTTCTAGGTGTTTGCAAATTGATTGCTTAATTATTTGCTCCATTATCTTTCCTGGGTATTGAAGCTAAACTGACTGGTCTATAATTCCCTGTGCTGTCCTTAAGAACATAAAAACGGCCATACTGGGTCAGATCAAAAGTCCATCTAGCCCAGTATCCTGGCATTGGCCACTGTCGGAAGACAGTTGCCCCAGAGGGAATGAACAGAAAAAATGATGAAGTGATCCATTCTCTGTCGTTCATTCCCAGCTTCTGGCAAACAGAGGTTAGAGACACCATCCCTGCTCATCCTGGCTAATAGCCATTGATGGATCTATCCTCCATTAATTTATCTAGTTCTTTTTTGAACCCTGTTATAGTCTTGGCCTTCACAACATCCTCTGGCAAAGAGTTCCACGGGTTGACTGTGTGTTATGTGAAAAAATACTTCCTTTTATTTGTTTTAAACCTGCTGCCTATTAATTTCATTTGGTGACCCCCTAGTTCTTGTGTTAGGAGGAGTAAATACACTTCCTTATTTACTTTCTCCACACCAGTCATGATTTTATAGACCTCAATCATATCCCCCCTTAGTCATCTCTTTTCCAAGCTGAAAAGTCCCAGTCTTATTAATCTCTCCTCATATGGCAGCAGTTCCATACCCCCAATCATTTTTGTAGCCCTTTTCTGAACCTTTTCCAATTCCAATATATATATATTTTGAGATGGGACGACCACATCTGCACGCAGTATTCAAGATATGGCCATACCATGGATTTATATAGAGGCAATATAATATTTTCTGTCTTATTATCTATCCCTTTCTTAATGATTCCCAACATTCTGTTTGCTTTTTTGACTGCCGCTGCACATTGAGTGGATGTTTTCAGAGAACTATCCACAATGACTCCAAGATCTTTCTTGAGTGGTAACAGCTAATTTAGACCCCATCATTTTGTATGTATAGTTGAGATTGTTTTCCAATGTGCATTACTTTGCATTTATCAACACTGAATTTCATCTGCCACTTTGTTGCCCAGTCACCCAGTTTTGAGAGATCCTTTTGTAGCTCTTCACAGTCTACCTGGGACTTAACTATATTTAGTAGTTTTGTATCTTTTGCAAATTTTGCCACTTCACTGTTTACTCCTTTTTCCAGATCATTTACTAATACGTTGAATAGGACTGGTCCCAGTACAGACCCCTGGGGGACACCACTATTTACCTCTCTCCATTCTGAAAACTGACCATTTATTCCTACCTTTTAACCAGTCACCAATCCATGAGAGGACCTTCCCTCTTATCCCATGATAGTTTTTGTAGCCCTTCGCAGTCTGCCTGGGACATAACTATCTTGAGTAGTTTTGTATCATCTGCAAATTTTGCCACCTCACTGTTTACCTTATTTCTCTTTTTATAGATTGGCACTGTATTTGCCCTTTTCCAGTCCTCTGGAATCTCCACAACCTCCTGGGCAGGGTTAGGGGGGCAAAGTAGCGCCCCCACGCTGTTGCTCCTGGACGCCCCACCTTGGTGTTAATTGTTGGGGCTGCCAGGAGGGGTTGGGCCCTGCCCACCTTGGAGACACCTGGGCACAACACTGGAGGAGCAGACACCCAGTGAGTTCCCCACCTTCCCAGGGGTGGTGGGGCTCAGGCTTTGGGACTCCATCCTTGGGTGGCAGGCTCTGGCCTCGGGGCTTCGGGCTCTGGCTGCGTGGCAGCAGGCCCCAGGCTCCGGTGGCAGGGCTTCAGGCTCTAACCCCCCACTGCCACCCCTGACCCCCTATCCAGGGCTTAATTTGTCCCCGGGCTTGCCAGGGTTGAGTAAGTCTGCTGTGAAAAGTGATACTTGTATGTTTGTTAATATCACTTTTCACAATGGACTTACTAGCTAGCAATAAATAAATTTCAATGATTTGGACATGTCTATGTGCATATTTATTTGTTTTTCCTAAAGCTTAAGTAAGTATTTTAGGAAAAAGTGTGAGAGCGGCCACCAGCAAGAGTTGGTGGCCGCACTCTGAGGTTACCAAAAAAAATTTGAGAACCCGGATATATTTCATCTTCTTTTTCTTCTTTCTCACCCTCCCTAGGAATGGTGACAGGCTTTTTGGGGCAACTCATGCTTAATGCAATTTGTTTTTCCTCTCAGTGAAATGATCTCTTTTGAAGATACCTTTTGAAGATACCTAGATACTGTTTTCTAGTTCTGATTCAGCTGGGAAGAGGAGGAGAGATTGTTTTTCATTCTTTGCTAAAGTCTCTACACTGAGACATTTCCCAACAACAGTTCTCCCTGATTACTTGCAAGTTCTGTAATCTGTTCAGAGAAGACCTGGCAGTTGAGGTCTTGGTATGCTCTGCCATTCTATAGGCGTGCATGCCACCTGGTGGGAAAATAGTTTAACACTTTTTAAATATTTTGCTACGGAGTACTGCTCTGTCTTTCAGGACCTCCTACAAAATTGTAGATCTGTTATAAATATAATATTACAATGGAGCAATTCATCTCATGTGTGTTTGTAGTATCACTTTGTTTTGTTATATATTTTTATTGGGCGTGGAGATTACCCAGGTCTTTCTGTAAATTTATACACTTTACAAGGAAAAGTTTTGTAGTATTGCTGTTAACTTCCGTCCTTTTTTACTCCTGCTCTTTCATATGACCACTGCATGTATTTCAGGTTGTTAAATTGCATACTAAATTGGGGAAGCCCATCCCTTCAGTAGAGCCTGTAGTAGTGAACTCTGGTTCAGGTCCTACCATCGCTGCAGCAAGTAAGCCAGCTGCCCATGCCCCTACAGCTACATCTGTTCCATCAACAAAACCAACAGCTGTAGCAACTAACAGTGCAAGCAACATAAGCAAGCCAGTGCCAGCGAAGAAACCTGTTGCATCCAAGATAACATTTTCAGGTATGTCTCCTTAAAATCCATTTTTAACTGTCTTGTTTTTGATGTATTGTCTAAAATCCGTCACCTCCTATAGGAATGACAATTTGTTTAAAATGTATGATTCTTCCAAATGCTTGCAGGTGGGGCCTTTTCATGTTCCCATCATTATCCAGGAAAACCGACCCAAGGAAAAGTAATTGTACATCAAGCTCCTTAAATGACTCGAAAAAGGTTTTTTATTTTTTAACCCCTTGGCTTCTAAAATCTAAAACTGCTTTCATCTTCTCCCTCTGCCTCCAGAAGTGTTCCAGAAACAGAACAGGGATTTTTGTATGTTTCTGTACAAATCTGATGGCTTCCATATTTGCTTATTTTTTTCTTTTGAATCCTGCTATGAGGAAATAGAGGGAGGGCTTCTGTCTGAAAGTTGCATTGCCTGGCTGTAGTATTTTAGCAGAATATCAAACACTGGCAATTATATGTTGTTGAAATCTGTAGAAATACTTTTTAATCTTGACATTAAACTGATTTTTTTTATATCTCACCATTGAGCCTTTGCCTCTTTAAATTTTTATATATTTAACGTAACCTTTAAGAACTGTAGTTATTGAAGTTCAGGTGTGTCACTTGTTGTCTTTCAAAACAATTGCTACTATTACAAGAACTTCCTTATCTTTATAGTAGTCTAGTCTGCTCATTCATAGTAGATGATGTTTGTTTTAAACTTAACTATTGGTCATAAGAGAGTGAAGACGTATAGTCTGAATGGAAGGCTGATAAGAAAAACTTCCACTTGACTATCCATGTCTAACTTTTAGTTATTACTATAGATATGTGTTTTTTTTGGTGTCATAGAAATTGTATAGTGGAACCATAAATCTTATCCAGCTGTATTTTTGGCAGCTGCCATAATGACTACAGGACTAGCCAAGGGATATGTCATTTGGCATTATAAAGAGAAATTAACAATGACATGATGGATTTGTAATACAGGTGCTGATAATGAGGGTAAGGATACTTTCACAGATTGTAAGAAATCAGGTTGGTTATTAATCCAGCTCTCTCTATTCAGGGACTAATAAACTTCAGGCAACAAGCATCAAATTGGAGGAAGTGAAGGTGATGCAACCAAAATCAGAGCTACAAAATGAACAGTCCACGCATGATGGCTCTGGGGATGGCCCAGGGGGTTTATTTGACGTACAACCTGTGGGACATGACTATGTGGAAGAGGTAATGCTTGATCACTTTTTTTCACAAATCACTCACAAGTATAGCTGTATAATGTCAGGTTTTGAAGTTCAAATATACTTAAAGCATGTGCAAGGGCCCTACCAAATTCATGGCCATAAAAAACGTGTCACGGACCATGATATCTGAAACCCTCTGACTCTGAAATTGACCAAAATGGGTGGTGAATTTGGTAGGACCATATTTCAGTATTTTCAACACTGAGCACCCTGAGAAAAATCATCTAGCTCAGTGGTCAGCAACCTTCAGCACGTGACCCATCAGGATAATCTGCTGGCGGGCTGCGAGACATTTTGTTTACGTTGACCATCCAGAGGCACAGCCCCACGCAGCTCCCAGTGGCCACAGTTCGCTGTTCCCTGCAGCCACTGGGAGCTGCGAGGGGCCGTACCTGTGGACGGTCAACGTAAACAAAATGTCTCATGGCCCGCCAGTGGATTACCCTGATGGGGGCAGCATGCCGGAGGTTGCTGACCCCTGATCTAACTGCTGGCTTCATTCTGTGCCCTCCATTTCATCTGCTGTTGAATTACTGTGGCCCAATTTTCACATCTACATTTGAGCACCCAAATGCAGGATTTAGACAGCCTACTAAGGAGCCCTTGCTTGAGAACTTTGTCTCTGCCCTGCCTACATACAGTTCATGAGGCTGTGCCAAATATCAAAATTATTTGGTTATGTTAAACTATTAATGTTTTTAATTAGTCTTTAAAATGTTCCCTTGCTCTTGAATCCCCAGTTCTGTAGAATTGGATTGGAAATCAAGATTAAATTTCATCTGTATCACTTCCAGTGAAATTTTGTTTACTTCAGTGTTGTCCTGTTTCCCATGCTTGGTAAGATTATAAACAAATAGGAGATGAACAACAAACAGTTTTTAAAGTTTAAGAATCATTTATGCCTGGAGCCATGCCACCGTGAGCTGTTACATGGTTGAGAATCATGAGCTAACAAAGGTTGGGAACATCTTGGTGCTGCAAGAAGTGGTGGTGGTAGTTCTGATTCAGTAGATGATGCTCTTTACTTTGAGCCATTACTGCACTAAAATCCTAACATGGTGCTAAGATGTGTTGTGCGGCTGGAGAGCCCACATTTCAGATGAGCCATAAAACTGAGATCCTGAACCATGTGTGTTCATGAAAGTTGTCATGGTGCTTTTCATAAGTGTTAATCCTAATGTTCAGGTTACATTTCTTTATACATGGGCTTATTCTGGGCCTCCCTAAATTTCTTCTACATTTTAAATTGGATATTGTATCTTCTCTTCCGGTCCTAAACAGCTATGCAATGTCCCTGTGAGCTATTAAATAGATGCTGCGTCTTACCCAAGAGTTGACTGAATTTTAGTAATGGATAAATGCCTATACTTTTAAGTTTGTAAAGTGCCTTAGGCTCCACTGGGATGTAAGGGTCTTCTTAAATGCAAGATAATTTTGTTGCCACAAAAAGTGCCTATAAATATTAAATTACATATTTTATCTCAGGTACGCAATGATGAAGGAAAAATGATCCGGTTTCACTGTAAGCTCTGCGAGTGCAGTTTCAATGATCCTAATGCCAAGGATATGCACCTGAAGGGGCGTAGGCATCGGCTCCAGTACAAGGTGTGAATGGGGACATCCTGTCGTGGTGCTGTACAAAGGGACTTGGATGGTAGTGGCTTCACTCTCGACTCCTAAAATAGAAGAAGGGGGAGAAATCAGTAGCTTATTTTGTAAAAAGCTTTTTCTAAATAGAAGAAGATTTCTATCAGATGTAAAAGCAAATGGAATGAGTCCAGAAAAATTTCTTGCAAACATTTTTTCCACCAAGAATTGTCCAGATTCTCAGCTCTTACTATATTTAGCATCTCTGACTGAAAACTTTAATCTTCTTTTCATAAAATTATAAAGGAAACTACCATAGATGGATGTTCAGTGCAGATAACTTAATGAAGGTGGTAACTGGTCTGAGTAGATTTTGTTGTAGGAAATAAATGTTTTCCAGCATCTTGTTAGCACTTAACAAATAGTAAGTCTAAGTTTCAAAATGAGTGTAAAATGAAACTAGATCTTGCATGTCTGAATGGAGATTTTCAAAACACCACTTTTACCATTTGTTTTGTATTTCATCTGGATGAAATTCTTGCTTTCTAAAGGAATAAAATAATATTGTATGAAGTCAAGTTAAATTACCAATTCAGCCTGTTCTCAGACATCCTGCTGGAATATGTTAACGCTAGAAAAGACGATTCCTAATGCTTTTTTTTTTTTCAATTAATAAATAGTTATACAAAAATTTTGGAAAATTATCCAATAGAACTAATTCCTGATCCCTCTCCCTTCCCTGTTGCTAATAGTTTCTTGAAGAGAGTAGCCATACCATCTCTCTCCCTCAGAGTAATTGTCTGGAATGAGTGTCTCCTCTTTCTGCCTTTAAGTGGGGCAGTAAACCAATTAGACATCCTTTTACAAGGAATATTGTAGTTCAGGCACCTGAAGCAGCGGTGGCCAACAATTTGCAGCTTCCCAGCACTAATTCAAAATGGATTGGTCAATAGCAAAATTAGTCTTGCATAGCTATTTGGACATATATGAAGGTGCTTAGTGATCCTCTCTTCCAGGGAGGAGAGGGAAAGATCTTGTGGTCACTGGAGGCAACTTTAAAATCAGTAGTTAAAGATACTTATTCAGAGACTAACTGCTGAATTTCCCTCTCAGCCATTTACTCCCATGATATTAAAGGACAAGGCTACTTATACTCTCCATGCTTGCTCATCCCAGCAGGAGGTATTGCAAATGGGCTGTTGCTCCCGACTGTTCCCTCCTCCTTTAGTGAATGGCAGTCACTTTGCAAGCTTCATGTTACTGCCAAGGCCACAGTCACCCGTTATTCTTATTCGTTAAAACAAACCCAGCAGAATCTGGTTTCCATGGAAGGAGCAAATTTTATTCAGAAACAGCCATTTAATGTCAAAAGGAATGTATCAAAAGCAAATGTATATTGAGTGTGGTGGGTTTTTTTTGTCCCATTATTAATATTATGGCATTAAGTCAAGTTTCCGCATGCTCAGTCCATTGTTGGTAGCAGCTCTTCCCAAACTTGTTGTTACAAAAGAATTAGCTTTTGGTAAGGCTGACTTCCTAACAATCGGTGCCTTCTGTTCCAAAGACGACAGTGGATTGCTATACTAAAGTTCTTGAAGTTGTAAGTAAGTGGCCAGTAGATGGTGACCTTGATTGGTGTTTCATGAAATGGAGTAATGATTTCATGAAATGGAGTAACTGTAGAAGATTGTCCCACCTCTACTTAACCATCCTGCACTGTAATCCAGGGAGTGATGTTATAGTACAAATTAACCATGAACCAGTGGACATGCCTGGGATTGATTTATTGTGTTTAATGATAAATCAGTTATTGGAATTATTAATGTGAAGCCAAAGTTGTTGCACAGACCACAAAGAATTGAATCCATCAAACTCAATTTGACTTTGGCAATTCAAGTGTCAGTGAATACAGTCACTGTTTATAGGCTTAAGTCATTTGGTGGGTCTGAGTTCCTTATATCAGGATTCATCTTCACCATTTTAACTTCTTTCTTGCATTGGTTGACCTTAACGTTGCATTTAAGCACTGATTGGCCCAGCTCTGTTTTAGGAGTATTTTCAGCGAACACACAGCATTTTACAAGCTTTGCAAGCGCTATATGTTACAATATGTTGGGGGTGGTAAACACCACTTAAATCCAGCACAGGGGGACCTAAAAAGCATATTTTAAAATTCTTAGGTTAAAACCGCCTTAGGCTATCTTCAGTTGGTCTCTTTCAATGGCAAAGTATATTTGGCTATTGACCAATCGGTACATGGAGTATATTTTGTCATCTGGGCCTGTTCCAACTCCTGTTGAAATAACATTTCTTGGAAGCAAGTTTTAAGCTCTTTAGATCATTACCACCCCAAATTGTCCATTCCAACAAACAGAAATTGTTTTGAAGTCGTGCCATTGGTTAAGTCCAGAACTGGCTAATTCTTCTCTTACCAACATTTTGAAGCCTACAGAGAGTAAAAATATTTTGCCTTTTCATCCAAAAGTAACGAGCAGATTGCTCATTTACATTGACTATTAGCAAGACTTTAAAAAGCTCTGAGATGAAAAAACGTTCTGGTTGCCTATCCACATTTTTTTTTTTCTATTTTCAGTTGCTCATGCTTTAATCAATCAAGGCTCTTTAGATGAGAACATGAGTTCTGTTTGCTAAGTGTTCACCTGTTCCTGCTACTTGTTCTTCGACTGAAATGACCACTTTCGTTTGCGCATAAGTATGCATGCATCCGATGAAGTGGGTTTTAGCCCACGAAAGCTTATACTCAAATGAATTTGTTAGTCTGTAAGGTGCCACAAGTACTCCTGTTCTTTTTGCTGATACAGACTAACACAGCTACCACTCTGAAACCTGTTACTTTTGTTTGTAGCATCTCTTCCACTACCAGCAAATGCAACATCAACAAACATTTGGTTGCTGTGGAAATGTTGCAAACAGCATTGATTTAAGATGAGAAAGAAACAGCAGAAAATAAAGAACTCATGTCCCATATTCAAGCAGATACACCTCTACCCCTATATAACGCTGTCCTCGGGAGCCAAAAAATCTTACCACGTTATAGGTGAAACCGCGTTATATCAAACTTGCTTTGATCTGCCGGAGTGCACAGCCCCCCTCCCCCCCCCCCCCCCCCCCCCCGAGCACTGATTTACCGCATTATATCCGAATTTGTTATATCGGGTTGCATTATATCGGGGTAGAGGTGTATTTCTAATTTCAATGGGGCTGCATTAATATAAAGTCTGATTAGAAGAATTATTCTCAGAACATTGAAATGTACTTAATATTATCCCTGGGTTAGGCCTTTGAATATCGCTTTTGAAACATCTCAGGTTCAAAGCTTGAGTTTATGTGAAGCTGGAGACTTGGTCCCAGATTTTCAAACCTGGGTATTTCCATTTTGGGCTCTCTATTTAAGACACCTCGGACCTGATTTCAGAGGTGCTGAGTACCCATAAACTCCAGTTTACTTCATTGGGAGTTGCGGATGCTCATCTCTGAAAGTCAGGCCCCTTTTATTTAGGTGTTTAATTTTAGACATCAAAATTTTTAAAAGTTGCTCTTGGGTTTTACTCTCTGTCTTAAATCTGTTTTGGATAGGTCTTTTTAGCAATTGATGCTGGGAGCTGGAATAGTTTACAAAGAGGCTTCCTTGTTCTGGCGGTAGGGGTTTAAGTGTGTGGTACACCTCCCCATGGCTAATTCTCTTAATTAAGAAATGGTACAAATTATCCTTATACAACATGCCATCAAACTGTATCTAAAAACCCAAGTGTAATGTCAGGTTTATTAGTAACACTTTAATTATGGGACTACAGTAGTAGACTTTTTTTAAATATTGATACTCTACTAGCTTTGTGATAATGCTTTTAAGATTGTCTAAAATGTGTTGTAATTTCCTTGTAGAAGAAAGTAAACCCAGATCTACCAGTTGAGATCAAGCCCAGTAACCGAGCTCGGAAAATGCACGAGGAGAAGATGAAAAAGCAGAAACAGAAGGATATGATAAAGAGACGCAGAGAGGAAGAGCAGCGTTGGCACATGGAAATGAGGCAAGTCCTCCGTTGGAGATCACTTTCTCAGAAATGCGGATTTTATGGGATATTGCAGGATTCATACTTTCATGTTAATTCACATCATCCATTGAGTTTTGCTAGTGCAAGGGCTCTCAATCTGTGGGTCAGGATCTTGAAGGTGGTCACAGATCTGTTCTTCTTCCCTGTCTGTGCAACTGCTTTCTTGCTTAGCCACTTGCACGTTTTCTTCTTGAGATGCCAGAAAAACCCATGTGTTGACTTCTGTAGTGACAAAGGAACTGATGCAAAGGATTCTGGGCAGGTATTTGAGGAAAACTGGTTGTGAAAGCCTTAATGGATGGGAGATGGGCAAAGTAGTCAGATTGTTTATAGAGCTGTAGGAAGTAAAAGGTTGAAAAGCCCTGCCATAATAGAAAAGCTTATGATCTGACAGGAGTCTAAAGATGCTTTAGAGCTGTATCATCCAACACCATTGCCTCTACATAGGGAAAGTGAAGGCAGATGTGTTATCTTGTTCTCGCTGGCTGGTACTTTGCCCTTGCTCTAAGTGAACAGCATTTGAAGGGGAGGATGTAGGCCTGTTTTTACTATAAAGTGTTTGAAAGCAATGTAAGTTGAAGGAATTAGATGTTGGCTCATATTTTGCACTCACTTCTCTAGAGCAGGGATTCCCAAACTTTTTTCCCTGAGGCTCACCTGTGCAGCTGAAATAGGCACTACAGCCCACTATTAACATGCATCTGTCAGGGAGAGAGGGGTCCTGCGAGGCGTGTGTGGGCCCCTCACCTCAGCAGGGACCAGGGCCAGCAAGAGGGCAGAGGGGCCAGGCAGGTGCTCCCACCTACACCCTCCACCTCAGCAGCTTGCTGAGTGCCTTGAGCTCGTCACCTGGCAGCCCTGCCCTAGACATCCACCCAGCACCCTAGCATGCCGCACAGGCACCCAGGGCTGGCCTTAAGGAAAATGGTGTCCTGGGCGAACTTGTATTTTGGCACCTCTGGACCTCACTGCCTCCCTGGGCTTCCCTCCTTGCCCCCACTGTTCTGCTCCCCCTCCCCCATTTGCCCTGTGCTCCCTTCCATGTCCTCGCATCCGAGATCTGCCCCGTTCCTTACCTCTTGACCATGGCGGCTGGAAAATGGCAGCTGCTGATTGGGCGGCCCCCAACTCCGCCCAGGGCGGACCACCTGGGACTGTGTCGCGGACCACATTTGGGCTGTGGCCCACAGTTTGAGAACCACTGCAGTAGAGCACTAAGTGGAGTGGGAAGATGGATAGCTTTTGTAATGCCTCAGAGTACATACTGTATGTGCTCCGTGCCCTCTTTTTCTCCCCACCGTCCCCAAGCCCCATTAAGTATTAGCAGATAGTGGGCATATGGCACTGGCAGTGCCACACCCAGCTGGAGGATGCCTCTAGATATTCCTGTGTAATGCATTTTGCATAGAATGGATAGAAAAGGCTTCTTAAACTTTTCTCTATCATCCATTCTTTGCAGAATCTTAACCTATTAATAATTCATTTAACTCACTGATATGCACTCATCTCTGGTGTGAAATACAGCAGCTGTTTAAACAATACACAGCAGAGCTAGGGCAGGAAATGAGAAGATCAGCAATCTCCAATTCTGCTTCTGGCTGCTTACACAGTTCAATCAAATGTGTTAATTTTCTTCATATTCTCCAGATGCACTCTTGCTAACCTGATCACAAATAACCATTAGAAGTTATTTGTTAACTTACATGTAGCATCATAGGCTTTTCCTGATCAGCTGGTCAGAGGTCAGTGACTGTTTTGAGCCCAGAAGTACTTTAATACAGCAGTGCACAGACAATCCAGGAAGTTTTTGGAGAGTGTTGGGGACAGCTTCCTGGGGAAAGTGCTGGAGGAACCAACTAGGGGCCGTGCTCCTCTTGACCTGCTGCTTACAAACAGGGAAGAATTGGTAGGGGAAGTAGAAGTGGGTGGCAACCTAGGCAGCAGAGACCATGAGATGGTTGAGTTCAGGATCCTGACAAAAGGAAGAAAGGAGAGCAGCAGAATACAGACCCTGGACTTCAGAAAAGCAGAACTTCGACTCCCTCAGGGAACTGATGGGCTGGATCCCCTGGGAAGCTAATATGAGGGGGGAAGGAGTCCAGGAAAGCTGGCTGTATTTTAAAGAAGCCTTATTGAGGGCTCAGGAACAAACAATCCCGAAGAGTAGAAAGAATAGCAAATATGGCAGGCGACCAGCTTGGCTTAACACTGAAATCTTCGGTGAGCTCAAACTCAGAAAGGAAGTTTACAAGAAGTGGAAACTTGGACAGTTGACTAGGGAGGAGTATAAAAATATTGATAGAGCATGCAGGGGTGTAATCAAGAAGGCCAAGGCAGAACTGGAATTGCAGCTAGCAAGGGATGTGAAGGGTAATAAGGGTTTCTACAGGTATGTTAGCAACAAGAAGGCGGTCAGGGAAAGTGTGGGACCCTTACTGAATGAGGGAGACAACATAGTGACAGATGATGTGGAAACAGCTGAAGTACTCAACGCTGTTTTTGCCTCGGTCTTCACAGACAAGGTCAGCTCCCAGACTACTGCACTGGGCAACACAGTATGGGAGGAGGTGAGCACCCCTCAGTAGTGAAAGAACTGGTTAAGGACTATTTAGAAAAGCTGGACGTGCACAAGTCCATGGGTCCACATCTAATGCAGCCAAGGGTGCTGAGGGAGTTGGCTGATGTGATTGCAGAGCCATTGGCCATTATCTTTGAAAATTCATGGCAATCGGGGGAGGTCCCGGACAATTGGAAAAAGGCAAATATAATGCCCATATTTAAAAAAGGGAAGAAAGAGAACCCGGGGAACTACAGACCGGTGAGCCTCACTTCAGTCCCCGACACAATCATGGAGCAGGTATACAGGGAATCCATTTTGAAGCACTTGGAGGAGAGGAAGGTGATCAGGAACAGTCAACATGGATTCACCAAGGGCAAGTCATGCCTGACCAACCTGATTGCCTTCTATGATGAGATAACTGACTCTGTGAATATGGGGAAAGCGGTGGATGTGATATATCTTGACTTCTCTATTCAACACTGGTGAGGTCACACCTGGAGTATTGCGTCCAGTTGTGGTCCCTCCCACTACAGAAGGGATGTAGACAAATTGGAGAGAGTCCAGCGGAGGGCAACGAAAATGATCAGGGGGCTGGGGCACATGACTTACGAGGAGAGGCTGAGGGAACTGGGCTTGTTTAGTCTGCAAAAGAGAAGAGTGAGGGGAGAACTACTTGAAAGGGGGTTCCAAAGAGGATGGAGCTAGGTTGTTCTCTGTGATGGCAGATGACAGAACAAGAAGCAATGGTCTCAAGTTGCAGTGGGGGAGGTCTAGTTTGGATATTAGGAAACACTATTTCACTAGGAGGGCGGTGAAGCACTGGAATGGGTTCCCTAGGGAGATGGTGGAATCTCCATCCTTAGAGGTTTTTAAGGCCCAGCTTGACAAAGCCCTGGTTGGGATGATTTAGTTGGTGTTGGTCCTGCTTTGAGCTGGGGATTGGACTAGATGACCGCCTGAGGTCTCTTCCAACCCCAATATTCTATGATCCTGATGCAGTTCATCTTTGCTTGATGTAACTGTACCACCTTTTTTAAAAAATCTCTTTCCATTCAGGCGCTATGAAGAGGAAATGTACTGGCGGCGGGTAGAGGAAGAGCAGTTATACTGGGAAGAGCAGCGGCGTCGGATGGCTGCAGACTGGCATCCACCCCCACTTATGGGCAGACCTGGCATGCCAGTTCCTCCTCTCTTGGTGAGTAACCCTTGATTCAGTTCCTGGAAGGAGCAATGTGAAAGTCTGGCATCTTTAAACTCTGTTTCAAGGCTAGAATGTGTGTTCCCTTGTGTATTCTTTGAGTATTGTAGGATTAATCTTATGCGTCTCCTAAAAACCCGTCACCAGAATTTGGAATTGGTAATGGACACAGATTAACTCTTTTAGTTGGTTGCAGCATTTTCGACAAATGCATGTTTGAAATGTTGGACTGCTTGGCAGGGTAAACATATAAACTTCAGATTACTAACTTGTTGTTTATACTATGCAGCCCGAAGGGTACGATTTGCCTGCCCTGTCCTTCTGTTCAGCAACAAAATGCCACTTGAAAATAGTTGTCCTCTTAACCCCCTATGCCTAAATTCTTGCGCCTCTTCAATTTTTATCACACCTACATTCTGCATATCTTGCCCTGCACCCAGACACTCACCCTTTCTTTTAAAATCCTTATTTTATATTAGGGCAAGAGAGCACCACGTGATTGCGCATGTGCGCACGCACCCCCACTTGAGATGTGCTGCAAGAATTCCATATGGCAGTGCCCTACCTGGGACTTGAGTGGGTGGTGCATTACAGTAGCAGGAGATAAAATATGCATGTGTGAAAATTCACTTTTTAAAGTAGAAAAATTACTAGCCAGCCTTGCTAAATACTTTGTAATGTAATCTGTCTGTACGTTTACACATGTCCCATTTATGTGCAGGTTACTAAAGTGATGGTTGTCGCGTACAAAACCCCTGTACAGTGAGCTGCGTTTTCTTCTTATACTTTCCTAGTCCTTTTTCAAACCATTTAACAAGCATTTTTCAGGCGGTCTGACCTGGAGGTCAGATTCCTTTTTGTTTGATTCTCTGAGGCAGGCTTTAGTAAATGGGGGTTTTTGTTGTAAACATAAGCATATAGCTCTAGACTGACCTTTCCACCACAATAGATGCTCTTTTTCCTGCCCTCAGTGACCACTTCCATTTAACCATACTACTCCTTTGCTTTTTAAGGTTGCGTCTATATTAGTGCACCTCTCATGGAACCTTATTTATCTTAATCACTGGAACCTGGGAGGCTTATTTACAGCTCTCGCTGAATCTTCTTAGACTAATCTGTCTATACTGGCTGGGTATGAGGTATGGTGTCACTCTGTGCCAAGCCACCTGATATGTTTTTAAAAAGAGATTTTTACAGAGTGCCACATGTGGGGATCTGATTAGTGATTGGTTCTATACTCGCTGCTGGGATTGGGAGGTCTTTATAGTCAATGTGAATACAGCATAACTTGAGAAAGCTGACTAGGAAAACACATGAGATTGCTCATTAACCACTGCAGCTGGAGAACTTGGAAAATCACTTGTTAATATAAATTTAAGCTCCCTCTACTAATGTCTTGGTCCTGCTCCTGTGCCATATACTAATCATCCTGCAACTGCATCGAGCCTTTCATCCAAATGAATCTTCAAATCCCCTTACTTTTACAAATTCACTGATGTAGCACTCATATTCGTTACCTTGCGCAGCATTGAAACATACCCTCCTCTAGGTTGGAACATGACAACTGTTCAGTGCATAACAATGCTGCACAACACTTCAGGATAGGAAGTGAAAAATATCTTATCCTGTTGAAATTACAGAGGTAATTGAGGGAGGGAGAATGTAACTACCTAAATTGGAATTTGATCTGGCCACAGGGCACAGATGGTGTTGTGGATTCATTACATGTGGTCAGGACATTAGCTTTTAAAGTCTGATTTACAAAACTTCACCTCCTGGAATCCAGCAACCCGAAATGCTGTGACGGAGCATTAGTGCAATACTAATTCAGAGGGAAGAACACCGCCTATTGAACCTCACTTTCTGCAGCAGCTAAGTTTTTTTCGTATTGCTTTTCTAGTCTGACCCTTTGAGACTTGACAAAATTCCAGTTGCTTGCTGGAATTTCTTTGCTTTAATTGTTTTCACATAGTCTTCTGCATCTGTTCATGTAGTTATGAGCGTGTATAGGATGTTTGCTAGTGATGGCATTGCTAAGAATTTTTTTCATTCTTCGAATGCTTGCTCATGTTAATTCCATTCTAGGTGTGGGCGCACCCATGTGCGCGGCCATCGGAGATTTTTGCCTTACATTTTTTGCTGTGGCGCATCCTGGAGTGCTGCTCTTATGCCGCGGTATATCAGGCGTCGCCGGCCCTGCACCCTCCCAGTTCTTTCTTACTGCTTGTGGTGGTCAGTCAGAGCGCCTCTGTCCCTTGCTTCGCAAGTGGCCATCAGTTCCTTTCCTGTTTTAGCCTTGTTGTAAATAGTTCTATTGTTTCTTAGTAGATAAGTAGCTGTTAAGTGTTCAGTTAGTGTGGGGCCCAGCGGGGACCGGGTGGGCCTCACACAAGTCGAGCGAGCACCACTGGTCTCCAGAGCCGAGGCAGAGCCCTAGGTTGCCACGCTCTTGGTCTCCGCAGCCCAGGTCAAGCATCGGTACCATGTTCCCAGTCCCCATCTTCACGCCAGAGTTCTCCCAAGCATAGATGATCTCTCTGGTACCGGTCCGAGTCACGCCATTGATCGCCAAGACCTCGAGGCCGGTCCCGACATGATGACACTCTCCCTACTCCCAGCACCGATCGGAACGCTCCCAGCATTGGTCGTTGGTAGCCGCCAGACCCAGGCCTGGCCATGGTCACTGGAGGGCGACGACTTCTCTGGATTGGAGGCACAGTTCAGCCCCTTGCCCAGGCAGCAATGGGAAGGGGCTCTGGAGGGAACGTCTACGGCATCGGGGCCGGCCTGGCAGCAAGGCCAAGGGCTGACCCAATGGCTTTATTGGAATGCCTGAGGGTTCTCATTATGCCAGTGACCTACTCTCGCCAACTCTCGGTCACCACATCGGAGAGGCCGAAGTTGGTACTCATTGCACCGTCAGCACTCCCACTCCAAGGCCACCCTCCCCGTTGGGGGAAGATGCCGGCGGGCCTCCCCCATTGGTCCAATCATCATCCTTTTCCCTGGGTGAAGTGGTGACAGGCCCCTCCAGAGTTAGCGGATGGGGCGATTTTAAGGAGCATCAGGTGCTGCTCCATAGGGTGGCTTTGAACTTGGGCCTCAAGGCAGAGGAGATGGAGGAGCAGGCGGACACATTGTTCAATGTGCTTTTGGTGGCCACCCCAGCCTGGGTCGCACTCCAGGTACATGAGGAGCTCCTGGACATTGCAAGTCCATCTGGCAAACTTGTCCTCTATTCCGTCCACGTCTAAAAGAGCGGAGAAGTAGTACTTCGTCCCTGCGAAAGGGTTCGAGTACTTGTACAGCCACCCGCCACCAGGATCGTTGGTCATGTCAGTGGCCAACGAGAAAGATAAGCAGGGCCCCACCAGTTCCACCCCTAAAAATAAAGATGCTAAGAGGTTGGACTTGTTTGGTCACAAGATTTATTCTGTGGCCAGCCTCCAGTTTCGGGTGGCGGACCACCAGACCCTCTTGGGCCATTACAATTTTAACTTATGGGACTCCCTACTCAAGTTCAAAGACTCCATGCCCCAGGAGGTGGCCCAGGAGTTTGCAACTCTGGTGGAGGAAGGCACCGTGGCGGCTTGGTGCTCCCTCCAAATGACCTGGGATGCGGCCGATTCAGCTGCCCGGGTGGTTACCTCAGCGGTGGTTATGAGGCGCAGTTCCTGGCTCCAGACCGTGGGCCTGTCCCAGGAGATGCAGGCCTTCATTCAGGACCTCCCATTTGATGGTGTAGATCTGTTCTCTGACCAGACATAAACGCAGCTGTACGGCCTTAAGGACACAAGGGTGACTTTCCGCTCTCTGGGGATGCATACTCCTCAGGTGTCGAGACAGCCATTCCAACCTCCACCACCTCCATGACAGTGGCAGCCTCATCATGGACCTACAAGAAAGTGGGACACCGGGTTTAGCCGCTGCCGCCACTTGTTGTCCCACTCCCCTGCGCAGCCTGGCTGGTGAAGCACCAAGGAGGTCAGAAGCACTCATCTTGAGGGTGTGTCTGGGAGCGACACACCAGCCATCTGTCTGGATCCTTCCCACCCTTTTCTTGAACCCTCTCCCCTTATTGTTTGGCATGGTCCAGGGTTACATCGGACCACTGGGTCCTGGACATAATTGCTGGGGGCTATACCCTGCAATTCTTGGTCAACTTGCCTTCTCGCCCCCGTTCTTCCTGTCTCCCCTTTTCCCCGTCCCTCTTCAGGGACCCTTCTCGTGAGCATCTCCTCGTTCAGGAGGTCAAGAAGTTCCTGGGCTTGGGGGCTGTGGAGGAGGTTCCTCAGGACATGGAAAGAAGAGGCTTTTACTCTTGTTACTTCCAAAGTCCAAAGTGGGCCTCAGACCCATCCTGGACCTGCATGGCCTCAAGAAGTCACTCAAGAAGTTGAAGTTCCGCATGGTCTCCCTGGCCTCCATCATCTCTTCCCTGCATCCAGGAGACTGGTACGCGCTCTCGACTTAAAGGATGCATACTGCTATGTCTCCATATTCCTGGGACACAGACGGTTCCTGTGCTTCTTCTTCGAGTGCTTGCTCATATCCATTCCATTAGGTGTGTGCGCGCCGCGTGCACGATCGTCGGAAGATTTTTACCCTAGCGGGTCGGCTGTGGAGCCCCCTAGAGTGGCGCCTTCATGGCGCTGAATATATACCCCAGCCGACCCGGCGCCCCCTCAGTTCCTTCTTACCGCCCCTGACGGTCGTTGGAACTGTGGAGCGCTGCTTAGCTGTTCTCCACTCTCCCTAGCTTAGTTCGTTATTCGCAGTTATAGTTATAGTTATAGTCCTAGTGTTTATAGTTGAATAGTTCAATAGCTTTAAGAGTTGTCTAGTTGTTATAATAGTTCAGGGGATTAAGGGGGTCGTCTCCCCCTTTCTCCCCCGGCCGCGGGGCCGGGCTCATGCCCAACGCTCCCGGCTTCAAGCTGTGCGCCTCCTGCGCTAAGCCTATGCCCACGAGCGACCCGCACGACTCCTGTCTGAAGTGCCTGGGAGAGTCCCATCTAACAGATAAGTGCAAGATCTGTAAGGCCTTCAGACCAAGGACCAAGAAGGAGCGGGACTTTCGGCTCCGGCAACTCCTGATGGAGGCGGCACTTAGTCCGGACGCTCCAGCTACAAGTCAGGCCCCGGCACCTAGCGCCTCGGTGCGCAGTGCCCCGGCGGCACCGGCCATGACGACCACGCGAGTGGCGTCAAATGAGCCTTCCCGGCACCGGACCTCGTCGGCACCGCAAGCACAGCAAGTGCCTCGGCGCCGGTCATTATCCCCAGGGCATAAGAAAGCCCATAAGACGGGGACCTCCGTGCCGAAGACGCTGGCTCCCCCAGTGCCGGGGGTAGAGCCGCGTACGCCGGTGGAGCACCGGAAACAGGTGCCTCCAGCACCGTCGACTCCGGCGCCGAGGCCGTTGAGTCCGGTGCAGACGGCGTCTCCACCGAGGCCGGCGGTGATACAGTGCCTCCCGTCGACGCCAGAGACCTTCGCGGCGGCGAGAGACTTAATAGCTCTCACGGAGCCGGCACCGCCTCAACCACCGGCACCGACGGCACCGTTGCCTCGCCCGGTCCAGTCGAGGGGGAAACCTGCCTTGATGCGCCCTCCATCGCAAGGGCTGGAACCTCGGCACCGATCCAGGTCCCGAAGCAGGTCCCCACGCCGCTCGCAGTCCCGGCACCGAATATCACCTCGGCACCGGTCGTACTCGCGGCCAAGATCTTCTTCGCGGCACCGCTCTACGTCTCGGCACCGCTATGATCGTCGGCACCGATCAACGTCGAGACGTAGTTCTCGGCACCGCTACGGTCGCCGCTCGACGTCGAGAGGCCGCTCCCGGTACCGGGCATACTCCAGGTCCTCGTCGAGGTCCAGATCCGACTCCCGGCACCGACGAGGTCATCGGCACCGGTCGCGGTCCCGGCACCGATCGCCGGCACCGCGTGGAGATAGATCATCTCCAGACCGGCACCGTGCGGCACCGCAGCCCACGGGAATCGTCTCGACACTCTCGGCACCGCCATGGCCATCGAGATCGGGATCTCGCTCCTCGGAGGACCTCTCGGGATCGGCATACCCCCCTCAGGGGCAAGCCGAGGAACAGGACTTGGGCCATTGGCAGAACTTAACAGAGGACCATTCTCATGGCCCATCTCACTGGTCGTTTTGGACCCCGTGGGCGTACCATCAGGCGCAAGGGGCTCCAGTTGCTTCGACCTCTCGCTCCGGTCACTCTGTTAGAAGGGCCCCGGAGTCCACCATCTCTCGGCCTCCGCCAGGGGGCATGGAGGCTTCCGTGTCCGCACCACCTGACGCCCTGGACTCAAGCGCAGGTGATGCTCCGGCCCAGGAGCAGGGAGACCAGGACCCTCCCTTGGATCCTGTTCCACCGGAGGCATCTTCCTCTTCCTCTCCGGATGAGGCAGTGGCGGGCACATCGTGCACAGGTCCACCTCCAATAGATCTTCGGGCTCACCAAGATCTTCTGCGTCGGATGGCCCGTAATATGGACCTGCAGGCGGAGGAGATAGTGGAGGTGCACGACCCCATCGTGAATATCCTCGGAGCGGATGCCCCATCGAGGGTGGCGTTACCCCTGATCCGCACGATACAAGCCAATGTATCTACGATATGGCAGACTCCTGCCTCTATCCCACCCACAGCGAGAGGGGTGGAAAGGAAATACTTTGTCCCGTCTAAAGACTACGGGTACTTGTATACCCACCCCCAGCCGTGTTCACTGGTGGTGGCATCAGTGAACGCAAGGGAGCGCCACGGTCAGCAGGCCGCAGCGCCCAAATCGAAGGAGGCTAAGCGCCTCGATTTATTCGGCCGTAAAGTTTACTCAGCCGGAGGGCTGCAACTTAGAGCGGCTAATCAACAGGCGCTCTTGAGCCGCTATAGCTTTAACTCCTGGAACTCTACGGGGAAGTTCAAGGAGTTGGTTCCCCAAGAGTCCAGGGAGGAGTTTGGAGCCCTGGTGGAGGAGGGTAAGAAGGTAGCTCGGACCTCCTTACAGGCCTCCTTAGACATAGCGGACTCTGCTGCGAGAACCCTGGCCTCAGGTATCGCTATGCGGAGGATCTCCTGGCTCCAGGTTTCGGGTCTGCCTCAGGAACTGCAGCAAACCCTGCAGGATCTGCCCTTTGAAGGACAAGGGCTGTTTTCAGAAAAGACGGACTCTCGCCTGCAGAGCCTCAAGGACTCCAGGACGATCATGCGTTCCTTGGGGATGCATGTTGTGGGCCCTCAGCGCAGGCCATTTAGACCGCAGCCTCAGCGCTTCTACCCCCCCCCCGCCTCGTCAGAGACAGGACTCGACCCGGAGGCGAGGGCGAGGTGGTAGAAGAAGGTGGACCGGCCCTCAACCTGGTCAGAACCAGGGGCCACCTAGACCACCTTCAGGCCCCAGGCAGAACTTTTGAAGGTGCGGTCGAGGACGGCGCCCCAGTCATCCCACAGGATCCAGCCCCATCCTTTCGGGATCGCCTTTCCCATTTCCACCGTGCCTGGTCCCTTATAACTTCGGACCGTTGGGTCCTTCGCACGGGGGACAGGGGATATGCTATCCAGTTTTCTTCAATCCCCCCCTCCTCCCCCCCTTCCCCATCCCTCTTCAGGGACCCTTCTCACGAGCAACTTCTTATACAGGAAGTTTCCACGCTCCTTGCTATGGGGGCCATAGAGGAGGTTCCAGTGGAATTAAGGGGCAGGGGATTCTATTCCCGTTACTTCCTCATTCCCAAGTCCAAAGGAGGTCTGCGACCCATCTTGGACTTGCGCGGACTCAACAAATTCGTAGTAAAGTTGAAGTTCCGCATGGTCTCTTTGGGGACCATTATCCCTTCCCTCGATCCTGGAGACTGGTTCGCCGCCCTCGACATGAAAGATGCATACTTTCACATCGCAATTTACCCGCCTCACAGACGCTTCCTGCGGTTCGTGGTAAGCAAGGTGCACTACCAATTTGCAGTCCTTCCCTTCGGCCTATCCTCGGCCCCAAGGGTATTCACGAAATGTATGGCTGTCGTGGCAGCGTACCTTCGTCGGCAAGGGATACAGGTGTTCCCGTACCTAGACGACTGGCTGGTACGCGGTCGCACCAAAGAGCAAGTTCGAGCTCACGTCCACATAATAGTGCACACATTCAACAAGTTGGGCATCCTACTCAACAAGGACAAATCCACTCTAGAACCTACCCAGAGAATAGAATTCATCGGCGCAGTTCTAGACTCCAGGCGTGCACAAGCCATCCTGCCAGACAACCGCTTTTGCACCATCACGAGCCTCATTCAAGGGCTCAAGGCCTTCCCAACTACCACGGTGAGGTCGTGCCTTACCCTGCTGGGTCACATGGCTTCCTGCACGTACGTAACCAGGCATGCCAGACTTCGGCTTCGCCCACTCCAGACCTGGGTGTCATCAATATACCGCCCACATCGGGACAGCCTGAACATGGTGGTCACGGTCCCGAACTCGGTCCTGACCTCCCTCACCTGGTGGCTAGATCGCAATGTGGTTTGCGAGGGGATGCCGTTTCACGCCCCACAACCCTCTCTGCACCTGGTCACAGACGCTTCATCTCTGGGTTGGGGCGCCCATCTCAACGAACACCATACCCAGGGCCTGTGGACTGCACCCCAGCTAGCCCTGCACATCAATGTTCGGGAACTGATGGCGGTGCGCCTGGCGTGCCAGGCATTTCTCAATCTCCTACGTGGCCGCTGTGTGTTAGTTCTCATCGACAACACCACGGCCATGTTTTACATCAACAAGCAAGGAGGAGCACGTTCGTTGATTCTATGCCGAGAGGCCATTCGCCTGTGGGACTTCTGCATCGCCCACTCAATCCATCTCACGGCATCGTTCCTCCCTGGAGTCCAGAACACTCTCGCGGACCGACTCAGCAGGTCCTTTCAGACGCACGAGTGGTCTATCCGTCCGGACATCATACATTCCGTTTTCCAGAAGTGGGGGTTTCCCCAGATAGACCTGTTTGCATCTCGAGACAACAGGAAGGGCCACGTGTTCGGCTCCCTGCAAGGTCGAGCTCCGGGCTCCCTCTCGGATGCGTTTCTCCTTCCCTGGAAAGACCACCTGTTTATGCCTTCCCTCCGTTTCCTCTGGTCCACAAGGTACTGCTCAAATTGCGCAGAGACCAGGCACAGGTGATTCTGATCGCCCCAGCGTGGCCGAGACAACATTGGTACACCACGCTGTTGGAGCTCTCGGTTCGGACACCGATCCCGCTTCCATTATGCCCGGATCTCATCTCTCAGGACCACGGTCGCCTGCGTCACCCCGACCTGCAATCACTCCACCTCACGGCGTGGCTGCTCCATGGTTCACCCAGGCAGAGCAGCAGTGCTCGCACTCTGTCCAACAGATTCTGCTGAGCAGTAGGAAGCCCTCAACACGGACCACATACTTGGCCAAGTGGAAGCGGTTCTCCTGTTGGTGCGAACAACGAGCCACGTCCCCGTTACAGGCACCTATTCCTCTCATATTGGAATATCTCCTCTCCCTAAAACAGCAAGGGTTGGCGATATCTTCAATTAGAGTTCACCTGGCCGCTATATCGGCCTTTCACCCAGGGGAACTCGCGTCTTCGGTATTCTCTAACCCGATGGTCGTTAGATTCCTCAAGGGCTTAGACCGGATGTACCCACAGCAACGTCAGCCCGTTCCGACGTGGGACCTCAACCTGGTTCTCTCCAAGCTCACAGGTCCTCCATTCGAGCCACTGGCCACCTGTTCACTTCTGTACCTATCCTGGAAGACAGCCTTCCTCGTAGCCATCACCTCAGCAAGGCGCGTTTCTGAACTCAGGGCGCTTACATCTGAGCCCCCTTACACAGTTTTTCATAAGGATAAAGTGCAGCTTCGTCCACATCCTGCCTTTCTCCCTAAGGTGGTTTCTCCTTTTCATATCAACCAGGATATATTTCTCCCGGTCTTTCATCCTAAACCACATGCCACTCGCCAGGATCAACGTTTGCATTCTCTGGACGTACGCAGGGCCCTGGCCTTCTATATTGACCGCACAAGGCACTTTAGAAAGACGACGCAACTCTTCGTTGCAGTGGCCGACCGAATGAAAGGCTCACCGGTCTCCTCACAACGCCTATCCTCCTGGATTACGTCTTGCATCCGGACTTGCTATGACCTGGCAGGTGTCTCAGCACCGCACCTCACCGCTCACTCCACGAGGGCCCAAGCTTCCTCGACGGCTTTCCTGGCGCAAGTTCCGATCCAGGACATTTGTAGAGCTGCGGTTTGGTCATCTGTCCACACGTTTACAGCTCACTATGCACTAGTGCAGCAGTCCAGGGACGATGCTGCCTTCGGATCAGCGGTTTTGCACACAGCAATGTCTCACTCCGACCCCACCACCTAAGTTGGGCTTGGGAGTCACCTAATGGAATGGATATGAGCAAGCACTCGAAGAAGAAAAGACGGTTACTCACCGTTGTAACTGTTGTTCTTCGAGATGTGTTGCTCATATCCATTCCAAACCCGCCCCCCGTCCCCACTGTCGGAGTAGCCGGCAAGAAGGAACTGAGGGGGCGCCGGGTCGGCTGGGGTATATATTCAGCGCCATGAAGGCGCCACTCTAGGGGGCTCCACAGCCGACCCGCCGGTGTTGCTAGGGTAAAAATCTTCCGACGATCGTGCACGCGGCGCGCACACACCTAATGGAATGGATATGAGCAACACATCTCGAAGAACAACAGTTACAACGGTGAGTAACCGTCTTTTCATTGTGGCCGGGCAGCACTTTCAGTTCACGTTCCTACCTTTTGGCCTGTTCTCGGCCCTCAGGGTGTTAGCGAAATGTTAGCGCCAGTGGCGGCTTACCTCAGGCGTCGCCGGGGTGTGTGTGTCCAGATCTTTTCATATCTCAATGACTGGCTTATCAAGGGCAGGTACAAAGGAGCTTCGATCTGGTGCGTTCCACCTGCAGCGACCTGGGCCTGTTGATAAACGCAGAAAAGTCCACGTTAACACCAGTCCAATGCATAGAGTTTATCGGAGCGGTCCTCGACTCCATACGAGCCAGGGCCTTCCATCCCGAAACACATTTTCAGGCCATAGCAGGCTTAATCCTCCACATGCAAGCCCACCCACTCACTACAGCCCACCTGTGTCTGCGACTGTTGGGCCACATGTACATACGTGGTCAGCCATGCCCTTCTTCATATGAGGCCTCTGCAAACGTGGCTGTCCTTGGTTTACATTCTCAGCAGACACCTCCTAGACCGAGTAGTCACAGTAACAGTCCCTATCCTGCTGTCGTTGGCCTGGTGGCAGGACCCCAAGTTGGTGCTCCAAGGAGTTCCCTTTGCGTCCCTGACCCCATTGCTCACCCTGGTCTTGTATGCTTCGCATCTGGGATGGGGAGCCCACCTGGGCGAGCTCATAAGAAACTTAAGAACATAAGAATGGCCATATTGGGTCAGACCAAAGCTCCATCCAGCCCAGTATCCTGTCTACTGTCAGTGGCCAATGCCAGGTGCCCCAGAGGGAGTGAACATAACAGGTAATGATCAAGTGATCTTTCTCCTGCCATCCATCTCCACCCTCTGACAAACAGAGGCTAGGGACACCATGCATTACCCATCTTGGGTAATAGCCATTAACGGACTTAACCTACATGAATTTATCTAGTTCTCTTTTAAACCCTGTTATAGTCCTAGCCTTCTCAACCTCCTCGGGCAAGGAGTTCCACAGGTTGACTGTGCGCTGTGTGAAGAAGAATTTCCGTTTATTTGTTTTAAATCTCAACATCCCGGGTCATGGTTACAATCCAGTCTGGCTCTCCACATCAATGTAAGGGAGCTCAGGGCGGTTCGACTGGCCTGACAGGCTCTCTTGCCCCACCTGAAGGGCAAAGTGGTACAGTCCTGATGGACAATACTGCCACGGTATATTACATCAACTGGCAGGGCGGCACCAGATCTTCAGCCCTTTGTCAATAAGTGCTCAGTCTCTGGGACTTTTGCGTGAGGAACGCCATTCACCCGGTGGCCACCCATCTGCCAGGGGCCAAAAATGTCTTGGTGGATCGTCTCAGCAGAATCCTGTCATCTTGCCATGAAGGCTCGCTCCATCTGGAGGTAGTCAGCCTGATCTTCTGCAGATGGGGGTTTCCCCAGGTGGACCTGTTTGCGTCCAGGCAGGAAGTGCCACGTGCTCTGCTCTTTGCAGAGCATGGACAAGGGCTCCCTGTCGGATGCCTTCCTGATCTCGTGGTCTGGAGCGCTGACGTACGCCTTCCCGCCCATGCCCTTGATCCACAGGATCCTCCTGAAGGTGAAGCAAGACAAGGCCAAGGTCATCCCTGTAGCCTCGTCAGCATTGATTCAGCATGCTGCTGAGTCTGTTGGCAGCCACCCCCGTGCAGCAGCCTCTTTGACCAGATCTGCTGTCCCAGAACCATGACAATCTGCTGCATCCAAACCTAGCGGTGCTGCACTTGACAGCCTGGCTGCTGCGCGGGTGAGTGGAGAGGAACGATGGTGTTCCGCTGGTGGCCAGCAAGTCCTGCTGGGCAGCAGGAAGCCTTCCACCCGAGCTACCTATGTAACTAAGTGGAAGGAATTTGCCTGTTGGGCCTCGGATTGTCACATCTGTGTGGAGGAGGCCCCACTGCAGGACATCCTGGACTATCTGCTGCACCTAACGCTCCAGGGCTTCTCGCTGTCTTCGGTCAAGGTTCACCTGGTGGCCAGTTTGGCGTTCCATTCTCCATTTCAAGGCAGGTCGGTCTTCGCCCACCCTATGACAGCACAGTTTCTGAAGGGCCTGGAGTGTCTCTACCCATATGTTGGGGATCCAGTACCCCCTTGGGATCTGAATCTTGTGCTGTCACCGCTCATGTGTCCCCCCCCTTCAAGCCTCTAGCTTCCTGCTCTCTCCTGCTTCTCTCCTGGAAGGTTTCCTTCCTAGTCGCCATAACTTCAGCCTGTTGAGTGTCCGAAATCAGAGCGCTAACATCTGAACCACCTTACGTGGCCATCTATAAGGACATGGTTCAGCTGCGTCTGCATCCGGCCTTTCTGTCCAAGGTCGTCTCCTAGTTCTATATTGGTCAAGACATATGCTTGCTGGTCCTCTGTCCTAAGCTCCATGAGACAGATGAGGAACGCAGTTTGCATACCCTGGATGTCAAACGCGCTCTGGCCTTCTACATAGACAGAATGAAGCTGTTCTGTAAGCCTACGCAGCTGTTTGTGGCAATTGCAGACAGGATGAAAGGTTGCCCTGTGTCTCCTCAAAGAATGTCATTGTGGATCACGGCCTGTATCCGCTACTGCTACAAGCTAAGGAATGTGCCCCCCACCGCCGATAGTGATGGCTCGTTCGATTAGGGCGCAGGCGTCTTTGGCAGCCTTCCTTGCTCAGGTGCCGATCCAGGAGATCTGTCTGGCTGTGACCTGGTCATCTGTCCACACATTCGCTTCACACTGTGCATTGACCCAGTAAGCTCAGAATGTCGCTGGCTTCGGCAGAGCTGTGCTACAAGCTGCATGACAGTGAACTCTGGGCCCACCTCTATTGATACTGCTTGTGAGTCACCTAGAATGGAATCGACATGAGCAAGCACTCGAAGAAGAAAAAACGGTTACCTACCTTTCGTAACTGTTGTTCTTCAAGATGTGTTGCTCATGTCCATTCCATTACCCGCCCTCCTGCCCCTCTGTCAGCATGTCAGCAAGAAGGAACTGAGACGGCGCAGGGCTGGTAGTGCCTGATATACTGCGGCATGAGCGCGGCACTCTAGGGAGCACCACAGCCAGCCCTATGGATACCGTTAAGGTAAAAATCTCCTCTGACTGCACACGTAGGCGCGCGCACACCTAGAATGGAATGGACCTGAGCAATGCATCTCGAAGAACAACAGTTATAAAAGGTAGGTAACCGTTTTTAATTCTTCTCAGCCCCCAGATAGTAGTAAAGTTTATTTTCCGTTTCTCAGCCTACTAGACGTCCAGACTCTTCTGATGACCGTCACATCATGACAAAACACTCTAGCATCTACCCAACAGAAGAGGAGCTGCAGGCCATCCAGAAGGTCGTCTCCCATTCTGAACGTGCTCTTAAGCTCGTCTCTGATTCATTGACAGAGCAAGAATCTGACAGAGAAGAAGATGATGAAGAGAGGGGGTAACAAACTTGCATAGACTCTTTCCATAGGTAGTTGCTGCAGTATTGTGGCAAGATGAGGTTGACACTTTTGGAGTGCTGGGGAAGTCATCATTCCAGAATAGCTGCAGTGTCTGTCGAAGGGGTTGGATAAAGAGGCCACATCAGCAAAATGAGAGTTTAAAAATGGCAAAAATGAATCCTCTCCTCACTCTCATTTGTGCATCTATATTTTGTTTGCCTAAACATTAGTGAGGGTAGAGATCGCAGAGCTTGCGATACATACAGAATTGGCTTCCTTACTTAGTGGCTTTAAATTCTGTTTTCTGTCCTGCAGCACTGATTGAAGTTAGATTAAAAAGGGTTATAGTAATGTCCAATTCCTGCAGAAAATGTTCCAGCTGTCCACAGCTGTCACACCACTTGGCACTTAATAGTCACTTCAAAAGTAATAAAACAAAAATAGTCTCCCCTCTGAACAGTTAGACATGGGGTGGTAGTGAAATCTTTACGCTATTTCAGTGTAATAGTTTAAATAAGAGTTCTGGAGAGTTCTTGTATTTAGATTTAAGTTAAAGGTTTCAAAATTACAATCAAAAGGCAAACGTGTAACTCATAGTGGACCTACCACTAAAGTTGCTTCAATGAATTTGTGCTGCAGCAGAACCAAAGAATTGCATGGAGATTTCAGTGTCTTTCTGTTTTAACAAATACAGTGCAGCAATTTACTTCAGGAGCAATATTGTTAATTGCCTTTTAGTTCTGCTTTTCAGATATTTTGGGGCTCCCTGTGATAGATTTTAAGGCTCAGATTCAATGTAGATAGCTCTGTTTGATGTTTTCCCACAACTTCTCTCCTCAACAGGAAAGCAGAAACTGCACCCCGAATTCTGAAAGGTGTAATGCGAGTTGGCATTCTGGCAAAAGGGCTTCTGCTCCAAGGAGACAGGAATGTTCATCTTATCCTACTCTCTGCCCAGAAACCTACACACACCCTCTTAAAGAACATCACAGAGCAGCTGCCCAAGCAGCTTTCAGTAAGAGTGGATCCTCCTTCGTTTCTGATTTCTAATGACACTTTCTCCTTTGCTATTTGTCAGGAAAAAGGATCCCTAGAGCATAGAATAATCCAGTACTGCTTATTGAAGATTAACAATATCCTAGTCTATGTACAAAACAAAATAGAAAAGACAGTTCCTGTGCTTAGCAACAGGCATTGTAACAGGGAACGTGTGCTGGGTTTTTTCTGCATTCCATCTCAAAATGTCAATTTCCATTCTAGTAGTAGGTAGCATAGTGGCGTGCTGCACTTGGTTTGGATGTCTTAGTTCAGTCCTTACAGGCTCTTACATCACAAAGCTAATACAGTTTGGCATAATTTGCATGATGGGACAATCTGCTCAGGAAAGTCTGAGGACTAGAATGACAGAGTTGCATATCAAGTTTGAGGTGCACTGGTAGGGCTGTGAAAAAGCCTGGCCAGTAAGGGCCTACTGCAAAAAAAGGGTATGCTGCCTATTATATATGTTTGTAGGGTTGTAGCTGGCGTGCTGGTCCCAGGATATATGAGAGACAAGATAGGTGATATTTTTTTATCGGACCAACTTCTGTTAGTGGAAGGGACTAGATTTCAAGCTACACACAGCTCTTCCTCAGGTCTTGAGAAGGTAGACGGTGTGTCTGAGCTAAATACAAGGTGAGACAGATTATTAAGCATAAGAGGTTCACATATGCTGTAGGAGACAGCAGTTTAAGGAATTGGGCAATTAAAGGTTAGCAGGCAGCAGAGTGTGTTACAAATTACTACAATAAACCATGAAACCAGTATCTTTGTTAATTCATGTTTTTTTAGTGTCCAGCAGAGTTATGAATTTAAGCTCCCGGGCATGTCCCTTGAAGGCGTTATGTGGGATTCCTTTGAGGACAAGGACTGAGGTCAGACATGGAGTGATAACTTTGTGAAAAGTGCTCGCCCATAGCTGATGTGGTGTTCTGTCGCTATCATTTTTCTGCATGGTTTCATTTGAGAGCGTAGTGATTGTCTGGTTTCACCCACATAGTAGTTGTGGCATTTGATGCACTGGATGAGGTACACCACATGATGTGATAAGCATGTGTAGGATCCATAGATCTTGAAAGTTGTATTGTGGGAGGTACTGATCATTGTATCAGTGGAGATATGTCTGCATGTTTTGCACCTGTTCTGGCAGGAACTGGTGCTGCTTTGAGTTGGTGTGTCTTGGTCTGGTTGGAGCTTGCTTCTGATGACAAGCTTGGTAAGGTTGGGGTGTTATTTGAAAGTCAGAAGAGGGAGTTTGGGGAAGATTTCTTTCAGGATACAGATGTGTCCATGTCTGACCTCTGTCCTCATCCTCAAAGGAAACCCACATAATACCTTCAAAAGACAAGTCTGGGAACTTAAATTCATACCTCTATTGTACACAAAAAATTACAGACTTAACACACACACACTGGTTTTATGGTGTGTTACAACAATTTGTAGCACACCCTACTGCCTCCTAACCTTGAATTGCCCACTTCATTTAAAGTGGTCTTATACTGCATGTGTGAGCCTCTTATGCTTAACAACCTGTCCCACCTTGTATTTAGCCCAGACGCTCTGTCTACCTTCTCCAGACCAGAGGAAGAGCTCTGTATAGCTCAAAAGCTTGTGCCTTCCTTCAACAGGAGTTGATCCTATAAAAGATATTATCTCACCCATTTTTTCTACTAATGTAATTGAAACTGATGCTACATCATTCCTAGCTTTTAAACTATATTAGTCAATTTCTTTCTTGAACAAAAAAATCACCAAATACGATTTTTTTTAAATAGTGGGGTGTAGAGATAATGCTGGCACATGAACTTGAAGGTGAAACAAATGAAGTTTTGTTCTTTTAACTTTCTAGACGTTAACTGAAGATGAGTATGAAGTTTCATCCGATGCTGAGGAAGCAAGTATACTCATCTGTTCGTACAAGGAACCAAAAATGCAGGTCACAATTTCAGTCACATCTCCTCTCATGAGAGAGGATGCTTCTGCTGACGAAGGTGAGTAAATCATTGATGGTTTAAAATTTTGTGTGTGAAAGGTTTGATGTACTAAATAGGTAATAATTTCAAAATGAAATAACCATGGTGACTGAGCAGATATTTTGATTTGTTGATTTGGTTACTACTGTCAGAATACTTTCAAAGTGACAAAATCAGGCGGCCGAAATCCTCCTAAAACTCCTGTGCTGCTTTTTCCCTTCACCTTCCTGAATGGGGAGGCAGAAGATGGATGGAGTTAGTTGTATTCGAGATTTAACTTTATACATCTGCAGACCTAATTGCTGTAATTTGCTAATAGAGATTTTTGTGCTGCTCACAATGCTTTCAGAAACACATTCTCATTTGAAAAAGACTGGTTGCTTTTGATGGAGGAGACAGTGATCTCTAATCACAATGCAGTCGGGCTTCAGTCTGTGGATACGATTTAGAAACTACAGTATGCTAGTTTGATAACTATTAGTAACAAAAAGTTATGCTTGTGTTATGGTCTTTCACAGCAACTCTTGGTCGCGAAAGCTTTGTAAGTAAATGGTGCAAAGAGAAATTCATATATTTCTTTCCTCTTAGAAGCAGCAGCAGAATCTCAGCCTGACCCCTGTGATATTTTGAGTCAACAGAAATGCCTAGAGTCATTGGCTGCCCTTCGTCATGCTAAATGGTTCCAGGTAAAGAGCTTTTCGAAGCACTGAGATGTGTTGTGCAGTTTCCCATTGATTTGCTAGTCGGGTAGAAGGAGAGGGCGGGAGGGGGAAGGAGGCCCAGTTTTGTGCTGCAGAGCTGACCATGTTTATTCAAAGTGTAACTGATGCTATTGGGGGCATCTTCTGTATAATGACCCCAACATTCTTGTGTACACATTCCAACTCATCCTCTCCACAGCACAGTAACTTAAAATAGGAATATTTCTAGAATATAAATGAGCCCGTTCCTGTTTTTTGTTGGGTTTTGGTGAAAATAAATCCTGCTGAAGCAAAATATTTTATCTTTATTCTGGCAGGCTAGAGAAGGCTGCATATGTCAACTTCTGTTAGTAAATGGATCTGAGAGGATCCTTTTATATGTCACCCTCACCACCTGGCTTAGAAATGCTCTTTTAAACCCTAAACTTTCAAGTACAACTAACGATTGTTTAAGACCCACTGATCTTCTTTTGTCCTTTGACTGCAGAGGTATTAATTTCCAATTCATCTTGAGTGGTTTCTTACAACATATTAATTCCTTATGCTAAACAAACCTTGTATTTAGCTGTGACACACGTGTACTTTTCCCACATCTGAAGAAGAGCTCTGTGTCAGCTTGCAAGCTTGTCTCTCTCATCAATGGAAGTTGGTCCAATAAAAGATACTACCCCACCTTGTCTCTCTAGTTGTTTAAGAAATACTTATAAAATCCACCACCATAATTAGCACTGTGCAGCAACCCCAACAGAAAAGCAAGAGCTGAATAGATCCTTAAAGAGAACATGGCCGTTGGTCTCTCCAGGACGCTTGCGATCCATTGGCTAGTGGAGAAGTGAAGCCTGCCCAGTTCTGATCATTCTTTACCTGCTTTGTGGATAAGTAGAGGATTTGAGTATTCAGAGCTGCCAGTCTAACGCCTTTTGCTAGCACTGACTCAACAAATAATGTTGCTTACCCTGAGTGTGTGCAAAATGTTGAACACAATTGGTGTAGCCTTCTTTTAACTAGATAGGTTAGTTTCTTTATCCCTTTTGGTTTTGTGTTCTACCTCAGCATTTTTTTAGAATGCCAGTGCCCCATTGCATTTTTTACATGGAGTAGTACACAGTGGAAACTTTGCTCCATGTGAAGTCAAATGGTTTAATATTCAGATAAGGAGAATATTTTCTTCAGACTCTAAGATACTTTTAATGAGTTTTGTTTTGTTGCTTGTATGACTTAGGTTTTTATTGTCTTAGATATTTTCTGTTAGCAAACAGTCTCCTTTATTTCCATAAAGGCTAGAGCTAACGGTCTGCAGTCATGTGTGATTATCATCAGGGTTCTGCGAGATCTTTGCCAGCGTGTACCAACATGGGGGGCACTTCCAGATTGGGTAAGAAGACCGAAGCCTTTTCTGTGACACCCTTCCTTTGATTGCTATCATGTAAGACGCTTGTAGCAACAGTGATGATTATCAGGGACATTGAAATGAAGTAAAAGATAAGCTAACCACACAAGTACATTGGATATATAGGGCTGAATCTGTTGACGTTCATGACAAAGCCTACTGACCTCAGTAGGTCCCAGAGCATGGTCTACGTTTACCTTCTTTTTTCTATAGACTAACAAGAAGACTGCTGCTCAGCAATAGGGAATCCATCCTCCATAGCCTCTTCACCAAAGCAAATTTATGTAGTTATTCAATTCCAGTTCCTCTTGCGGGGGTGGAGAATGAGACAGTTTAAAAATAATTAGTGCATATCTGCAGTCATCTCGGATTTTCAACTTCATACTTGGCTATTACAAGTATGGTGCCACAGCCCATGTCTGCAGGCCACATGCACAGTATGATTTAGCTAGAGCTGTGAGAGAGGAGGTCCCTTTCCTCAGAATGTGAACAGCCACACCAGCATGACTGTAGACACTGTATACAGAGTCAGATATGTGTTTAATATACAAACTCCTCACACAGCTGAGCTCTAAATCCACTATGCTGTATGGGTTACGTGCTCCATGCATACCTGGAACTCTCTCCTCTCACAGGGCTTCCAGGAGTCCTATTCATATTAAGCATATAAATACTCTGTAGAGAGTAGTTTGTCTATTTCAGAGAGTCTTAAACAACTGGGGAAGCTAGTTGGATTTTATTTATTGTAAACCATACATACTTA
The DNA here is from genome assembly GCF_011386835.1 of Chrysemys picta bellii. Lineage (NCBI taxonomy): Eukaryota > Metazoa > Chordata > Testudines > Emydidae > Chrysemys > Chrysemys picta. Next base: position 3,512,189 of record NC_088815.1, read on the forward strand.
GAAAACCTTCTGCCATACTAGCTACTGCATTAGTCTAACTTGTGGATTCCTCAATAAATACTAGGAACACATTTTATCCCTCCAGTGTAATTGAACCCTGGTGTCAATTTTGGTGTTGGTCTTGTTCATCTGCCTTTGTTGCCTTTGTGCTGCTGGTTTAGGAGCAGTTGAGGGACTTGCTTTCATTATATTTGGCTGAAGAAATGAACCTAACCTTTGGAGAGAGACCCCACTGGTACTTACTTATACAATAGTCCCCTCTTTCTGCACATGTGCAGTTAACCTGTGGTAGCGGGATGAATTGGCTTCTTGAGAGGGAAGCACGTGTGCTTTCTTCACCTTGCTACCCCTTCTCTTCCAGCTCTTACCGCGGCTGGAAGATTGTAAGTACCATGTGCCCAAAACTGTCTTACTGTGTGTATACAATGTCTAGTACAATGGGATCTTGATTGGGAACTTCTAGTGCAACTGTAATACTACTGATGATGATTGGACAAAACTTTCTAATATTGTAGTATTAGAATCATATAAACATAATAGGAAAGCTGGATAAAAGGTGACAGGTTTCACTGGTAGACGCCTATAGGTTTACAAAATAATTTAATAAACAAGTGATGATAAACTTTAACATTTTTAGAAAAGTGCCAGTAAATAGCAGGGCAATTGTCAACTAATAAATGCCCAAAGAAACCATAGAGGAGCCGGTCTAAATGGTCCCATGTAGCATACAGTGGTCCAAATCCTTTGGTCAGTCCTAATTAAGTGACCAGACTGCTGTAAATCCTCTAGGTGCAGAATTCTATTATGTGACTTGCTAAAGAGAGTTTTTAGAAATAAGTTAGTAGCCAACTCTGAACTGAGTTGTGAATTCTCTTGAGCTCAACCTTGCAAAGTTCTATTGGTCCATTCTCTCAGCCAAATAATTTTTGTTGACAAGCAAGTAAAATGTTTTCATTATTATTGTCCTAGCACAAGTAGACGAGAAGGGTTTTTTGCAGGAGCTTAGATGTTCGTGATGGTTTTACAAGGTTGCCTTAGCAGTATCTTGAGTCTAGTTTCAAGGAACTAAAAAGCAAAACACAGCACTAAAAAAAGGATTCTTTGCCTTCTGCAGAGGCTGCGCGCCTTTTGTGGAGGACACACCATTGCTTATATTTTTAAGAAACTGTATTTTAGCTTCATTTCCTCATTTAAAAAGTCAACCCTGATTTTGTCCTTCCTGCAGGCAATGGAACTTCTTGTAGAAAAGGCTTTAAGTAGTGCAACAAGTCCGCTAAGTCCTGGAGATGCCATGCGCCGAGTTCTTGAATGTGTAGCCACAGGAACACTCTTGATGGGTCAGTTCTAAACTAATAGCTGTAATGTCGCTCCCCTAAATCTTTGAAACGGTGGATTGGGCCATCTGTGTTGTCATCCTGCAGTACATGCTACATTTTGTGATGGTTTCCCACTAAACAGATGTTAAAGTATGGCTGTTGAAATAAACTCTGTCCGCAGCACTGATTCTGGGACTCCATGGTATTGGTAGCTCTGCTTTCAGAAAGTGGCAGATGTGTTGTATGTGCCTTTTTGATTGAAGGGAAGGCGCTGATTATTTTTTATTTTGAAGTGCTTAAAGAGATTCAGATAGTTTAGGCCCAACACTTGTGTGTGCATTAATAATATTGCTCTCATTAAAACTTCAAAGCAATATTTAAAAACATATAAAACCCAAGCACTTCAGCATTCTATGCCAGTCCCTGAGAATACAGAATTGAAACTGACTAGTGAGGTTTCCATGTTCCTTGAGTGAAGTGCAAAAAAGTAACCAAACAGCATAACTAGTGAAAAGCAATGTCCGTGGTACTGTAACTAACACTGTACGTTAGGAAAGTGTGATTTTTTTTTTTTAAACGTCTTTTCTTAAACCCTGATCATAGTGAGTTTTAGAGTTGTGGTTCCTTCTTCCCCTTGCATTCAGATGGACCTGGGCTACAAGATCCCTGTGAGAAAGATGAAATGGATGCTCTAGAGACTATGACCAGTCAGGAACGAGAGGATATTACAGCCAGTGCACAGGTAGATAAGACAGTTATTTCTAATAGCATTGAGAAGGAAACTAGTAGAAGTATTCTATAAAGTGAAGCATCTGTTATACATCGGTATTTGAGGTTACTCTATCCTTTCCAGTTAAGGTTTTGAAAACAGCTACCGCACCCATGGTAAGGGACAACCTCTGGTTTGCAATTGTATGTGTTTGTGACCCCAAAAGCCATGTTAACAACTCTGTGACCCTGAAAGCTGCACCTAATTTACACACTTCTTTAAAAATAAATACATCAATGTGAAAAATACCTCACATTGAAGAGTAAAGTTGCCCTTAAAGAGAGTTAAGTCAGTTTCAGCATTGCATTTGCCCCCCAAGTCTCTCTACCCATTTTTTAGTCGTATTTTCAAAACCATTTTCTCTCCCGTGTGGCTTGAAGGGATTAAGGGGTAAATACATAAAAACAAGGGGAAACTGACTATAGGGAAAACCAGTGAAATGGACTAGAAAACACAGAATTGTCAAAAAGTAAACGCAATGAAAAAAATATTATTTTTCTCTAATCTTGTTAGCCATCTTTAGTGGTTAGTGTAAAGGTAACAGGTGAAGTAAAAAAAAAATCAAATAAGTCCATGTGTTCTTTAAGTTAATACCGTAAAAAATGTTCACAACCATATTTCTTTATAATACTGTTAATTTTCTTAATGAATAGTGTGGTAGTTCTTTACGTCCACCGGCATCAAAAACTGCCAGTTTAATCAGATTTTACGTGGAGAGGCGAGCTGTGCACTGCATTTTTTTGATCGCAGTATCTAAAATCTGCTCCTGCTGGCCACGTAAGCAATGGTATTATTATCAGTCAAAGATTCTTAGGATGTTGGCAGGCAATGTCATGCAATTTTAAAATAAAATCTTATTGCAAGCCAGCCACTGCATGGTAGAAAAAATTAAAAATGCTTTTAGTGCATGTAATATTGCCTGACATCACCAGAGCAGTAGGCTGAAGTCAGATATTTGATTTAGGAATTCACACTGATCTCTGTTTCTGAGCTAAGTATTGCCTGTGTGTAGAACAACCTTGGTAGGCTTACCAGCTAAATATAGAACTTTCACCTTTCTGGCTTGTATTAAAATCAAGACTTTAGATTAAATATTCCTATGTGGACTCTGTAGAGCATTTCCTACTTAGACCCCAGTGAATAATGAGAGTACCTAAAAAAGATGTCGAGGACTAAAGGATTGGGGAGTTAGAATCACTTGTGTCGGTATAGCAGGCAGGAGATCATTCCAGGATGGATCAGTGTGGGATGTGAGAAGACTGCTGCTATTTGTACGCTGTTTCTTGTACTAAACAAATTACAGTAGTTTCTAGCTCTTCATTGGGCTTTGGGAACAGTCTTTTTAAGAGCTAGAAACTATTGTAAAGATTTGCATTGATTTCAGCAGGTTTTGGTTCAGGACAAACATTTTTAGGCCTGATTTTTCGGAAGAACTGACTAGCTCAGCTTTCACTGATTTTAATTGATATTATGAGCTCTCAGCAGCTTTGTAATAAGGTCCTTTATATTTTTGTATCTGTGCTTGATATTTAGAATACGTTGTCATTAACTTTAAACTCCAGCCTGCAGTGTGTGACTATAAAGGCTGCTATACACAGAAGATACTGTAGGCTATGTAGTATCAGCCATGTCATGCCTACTAACTACTGTCCTGACAATGGTACCATCCTTAATGTTTCTTCTGCTTCCTCCTCTAGCATGCTTTAAGGATGCTAGCTTTCAGGCAGATACACAAAGTACTTGGAATGGACCCTTTGCCACCTCCTAAAAATAGACTTAATGCACGTAACAGAAAAAGGAGACGAGACACCAGTGAGACAGCTGAGGGCGAGGGCGACGGGAAGAAGGACAAAAAAGAGGAAGATGATGATGCCTAACCACTGTTGTAGCATTTGCTGAGATAATGTTCACATGACTTTAATTTTTTATATATAAATATGAGTTGCTGTTTAGTCTACGACATTTGGCAATTTTAGTGTTTTTCCCCTTGAAATAACGTACTGTAGATTTGTTTTAAATTGTGCTTAAATCATTACAGAAATTGCATCATTCCATAAGAGTAAAGTTGATTATGGCAACAGTCCCTCTCCCTCTATTACGTTCCCTTCCTGTGCGCCGCCCCCCGCTCTCCCTCCACTCCAAAAGAAACCCTCCCCACAGCAAAATAGGTAGATTGAGACAGGCACTTTTTTTAAACTCTGGTATTTCTCTTAAGCTTTAAATATGTCCCATGACATGTAAAGAAAAACACAAGTTTATTGGGTTTGTATCTTTAAAAAGTTGTATCCTTGTTCACTTTAGATGTCCAGCCTGAAATTGGAGGCAGTTTCTTGCTGGATCTGGAGTGTCTGTCTGAAATTGACAAGTTTGATTTGATTTTTTTTTTTTTTTTTTTTTGGAAGGGGATCTTGCACTTTGTGCGCTCCCACTTTGGGGCAGTGAAGTGGGTGCTGCATTGTAAAGAGGTACATAAGCTGCTTGCTCAGAGCCATTTTTGGCAAACCAGCCAACTTATAAATGACAGTTGGCAGTAGAAATGAGAGTCTGAAATGTTTAATTCCCTTGGATTTATAGTTCTCCATTAGACACAGCACAGTGTACTTAAAAACACCCCTGTAAAACATGCTGTCTAAAACAAAAAAAAGAGGGGAAAAAACTGGAACGGTTTCTCCTGTTTGGTATTGTGGTTTGCAACTTTGCATAATTTTTTCTCTTCCGGGAAAGCAAAAAATATGTTCCAGTAGAGGTGACACTATGAGTAGGGGTAAGTGCTACTCTAACCAGTCTGAAGCGGTGGTGCTAAGAATAGGGCCAGAGTGCTAACTTTCTAATACCCGTTACATGACAGTATAATCACTAACCACAGAGATTCTCTGCATACCAATGAGTGCCTTCTAAAGAGAGGTGGCCAGGACTCACACAGGGAAAAAGCTGCTGCTTGTTGTTGGTTTTTGTTTTTTTGTTTTTTTAAATCGGCACAGTTTCACATCTAGTCTATTTTTAAAGCCAGGCATTTCTCAGCAGCACCTCTCGGAAATAGAAAATTTCAGGCTTTGATAGCTCTGCTTGTTTGGGCTACCATTCCATAAAATCTACTGCTGCTGAGCAAATGAAGGGGGTCCTAGCTGCACTGACAGAAACGGGGGCGAAGGGCTTGGTCTCAGCACGTGGTGTACAGCCAGCAGGCCCATCTGGGAAAGCTGATAGCCTAGCGTTGGGCAGCCAGTAGTGATTGGATCAACCTGTTTCTATGTGGAGGGTTTCTCAATTGGTTGCCCAATGGCATTTTTTTTTTAAAGAACTTTTATTTTGACAATGTTGTGTTCTAGGGTCACTTGACATGGTTCATTTGGTTCTTTTATGTGTGTTTAAAGGACGGCCTGTAACGTGGCTTTAATATTTGAATGTCTTTGTAGTGCTACCTGGAAAAAAGGAGAAAAAAGAAAAATAAAATAAAGGAGTTATGCTTCCATTTTCTATGTAACGTCTAGTGTTTAACCAGTGAATCCCACTAGCACAGTGGTCCCCAAACTTTTCAGGGTCGCGCCCGCCTTACCCCATCAACCTTCCACGGCTCCCAGCACAGGGGTAAAGGGACCACAGCTAAGGGTGGATCTGGGCAGGGAGCGGGGCTGGGAACAGAGCCATGGTGAGGGGCCGAGGCTGAGAGCAGGGGTGGAGACCCAGCCCAGGCTATGGTGGGGGGGCTGCAGTCTGCAGCTGAGCCCACAGCCACGTGCTGTTCCACTCTTGTCCCCAGTCTTGGCCCTGGGTCGGGAGCAGAGCTGCAGTGTGGACCAGCATCTGGGTGTGGGGTGGAGCTGGGTGGCGCTCCCTCCCTATGGAGGCTGGCCCAGGCCCCGCCACAGCCTCCCGGAACTTTCCGGCGCGTCCCATAGTTTGGGGTACTCTGGATTAACAAGTGATCACAAGTCACGTAGCTGATTGGATGGATGGTGATTATCCCAAGCTCTCAGCACTTCAACTTCACACCCAGATCCTCATTTAAACCTTGTTTTTATAACTCTATTAATACTTTGGTTTGGGTTTTCTAACATTATTCAGCATTTTTAATCTCAACAGCAAATTCTTGGATTATCTTTTTAATGAAAAATACTTGTTCTGTTCACCATTAAATACAACTCAGCTGAGCTTCCCGTTAAAAGCACATTAAGTTGTTTTTTTTCCTTGAACCCCTGGGGAGAAGACCAAAACCCTTTTGTATCTGTATGTCAAATTGAAGTGAATCTCTCCCCAAGAAAAGGGGTAAGTTGGAACTGTGAACAAAGGTTTAGGTTTATATTTGTGAAAATGGTTGGATTGGCTGCAGCTGATGATGAATTCCTTAGGACAGCAATTCTGGGCTCAGGTCCTGAGCTCCAAGAAATCACACCCAAGACAGTGTGATGAGTTGAAAGTCTCGTGAGGACTAGAATTATTGCATTCCATGCCAAGGTGCTACACGAATGCTCTCTTGCGGTTGTAAGGCAACAGCAGTGAACATAGAAAAGTTTCTCTTTGTGCATAGACCTTCTGTGGCCTGATTGGGGCTCTTCAGGTTACATTTGCATTCTCCTCTTTAGGCAGTTGTGACCCATCAGCGGTGTTTTGCTGGCTGATTGGTATATCCTATGGAAGCTGAAGGTTTCCTTTAGTAACCGCCTAGCTCAGGGCGTGGTGATAGTGAGGAAATGATTTTGCAAATTAGTTCATGTTTATATGCTGGTTTAAGATAAGAGTGTAGGGAGAAGCAGGAGAAGAGCTTCAAATTCTAAGCACTGAGAGCAGATCAATGTGATACAAGATGGTCAGCCGGTCTGACACATCTTCTGAGACAGCTCCACACCGAGAAACTAGCCCTTGCTAATTTAGAGCTTATATATGCCATTTGTAAACTATATTTGATTCAAGGCCTTCTCAGTTTATGGAGAAAGCTTACATTGGCCCTTTAAAGAGTTTGTGCTCTCGAATATGGTGTGGTATTTGTCTGGCTGTCCCATCTCACTGACACTGATGAAACCCACATTAGGTTATTGTTTCGATTGCATTAAATGAACTTCTGTTCTTTGCCTTCTATGTACGATCTTGAGAGTTGTGCCAGGTAACAGAATATTCCAGAGTGATTAATGTACAATAATGTGGGTTTTGTTTTTAAGTTATTCCTTGTTTCCCATAAATTGGTTGCTGTTCTTTCCATAATGATGATGATCCTGTGTTCTGAAGATTCTCCCCTGCACGCCTGTCTTGGAAAATGGAAAAATAAAAGCTTGAAACCTTCCAACATTTCAAATAAGAATTTAATGCTGTTCTGTAAATGCTGCACTTAACCATTTTGTTAACAGCAAACATTGTTTGGGTATAGTGATACGCCTTTTTCTGGGTTTTCTTTTTGATCTTTTACAAATAAATATATTTAAAAGGACGGATAAGAACTTTTTGTGCAGGTTGCTAAATAAATGCATTGTTTGTTTAACCAAAGCTGTGCTGCGTGCCTCAGATTTGCGGTATTGGTAGCAACTAATGTGCACTCGCTCATTTGTACTGCAGAATCTCCGTAACTTGACAGTAAAACCCTGATTCTGCAGTGTGTTGTCTTCCATCACGTTGTGAGTTTATCTGTTCCTAGGGCCAGCAGTGGGGGTTTATCATCCAGTTTGAAATAATAAAAGAGAATAGGAGGTAAAAGCCATGAGTGTGGATACAGCGATCCCAGACTTGAAAATCAAGTTGCCAGAGCCATAAAGCACAAAAAAGCGTAACTGCAGTGATCCCGTCACAGTTTGATGGAGTGAGCTCAGATGGCTACACGTAAGGAGCTAGCAGCACAACCTGAACTGGCAATAGGCTTTTCCAGCACAGCCTCGTGACAGTGCTTTTGGCTTTGAGGGGTGATGTGAAATCATGACAACACATGCGAACTCCGATATTATGGTGGTGAAGGCCACATATGTACCTAAAGTGAGCAGCTGCCAAACAAACTGCTCTTGGAGATGATAAACTGGCTGGCAGCCTTCCAAACATCTCTCTGTTGTCACTTGAGTGTCGGGAAGTTTCTTCCATCCCAGGCAAACCTCACTTTCTCATTGGAGTATAAATTCACCTGAAAATATGTGCTTTAAGACATCTACAGTAGGCTTATTTCTCTTTAAAATATCCTTCCGTTGCGATGATGTTTCATCCTCCAGTGCCAATGTGCGTGGGAACACTAGCATAGCACCAATGCAGTGGTGCATACCAGCATGTTAAGCCCTGTGTCTCTCAGATCTGCTCTGAGTGAAGAGTTGAAGTAGTGTGGTACATAAAACACCAGCTGCTGCCTGGAGACTTGTCCATGCTAATGTTTGTGTAGCTACAAATATCACTGAAGCTGAATTGGTGGCAAGAATGGTAGGAAATTTTTAGTTTAACCGGGGAGGCGGGGGGCTTGTTTTTTAGATACCTTATTTTAAGCTTCCTATCTTTTTTTTTCCCCTTCGTTGTGTCCCTCAATTTGATTTTTGTCCAACGTTTGGGTCTAGTTAGTTGCAAAAGAGAAATTATTACAGCTTGTGAAACAAAACGAATCTGCTTCTCTGGAGGGGATAGGGGAAATAGTAGTCACCTGACTAACTAACCTGGCCCCATTGCTAATCAAGAACACAAAAATTTGCAGAGTTTCCTGAGGAAGTGCCCCACGTTTAAAGTCTGTATGACTGTTGTCAAGTTGTGGGCTTGGATTCCTATCTGGTTTCAGGAGAATCTTAAATTCTGATGTTTTGAGTACAGTTTAAGTCAGGTGGGTGGGCAGAGGATCTGTGTGGACTTCGCTGACGTTGATCAAGAGTTAAATGGCTGAGAGCCAAGTCACCATTTTGGAATGAGAGCATCTCCTTGGTACAGAAACCTTATGGGTATTTAACAATAAAATTGGGTTGAGACATCCTTTGGGCATGTTCTGTCACACTCCAACCATCATCCCATTTTCCTTCCACAGTTCCTTGAAGGCCTCTGAGTCTTTGCTTCCCATTGTAGCTCTCCTTCTGTGGTCCCACTGAGAATTCCTTATCGTTCGTGAATGCTCTGCTTCTGCCAGTCTCCTCTGCTGCTCTAAGGGCTTGTCTACACTACGAGTTAAGTTGACGTAAGGCAGCTTACATGGACCTAGCAGTAGAGGTGTACACACTGCACTGCTCCTCCCGCCAGTTTAACTCTCCTACCACACCGACATCTGAAAACCACCTCAACGAGAGGCATAGCTGTTAGGGTGACATAGAGTGATGCAGTGTCAGTATAAACACGGCATTGCTTATGTTGTCCTAAGTGGTCTCCAGGAGGTGTCCCCCAATGCCCAGTGTGACTGCTCTGGTCACTGGTTTGAGCTCTGCTGCTCTGCAGCCAGGTACAAAGGCATGTGCCCCTTCCCTTTTAAAACCCTGGACATTTTTTAAATTGTTCTTCCAGTTTGCTCGGCATGGAGAGCTCCCACAGAACCTGCCGAGCTGACCATCCTGGCTCCCCACAGCAAACACGCCCCTGCCTGGAGTACACTGGAGGTGGTGGATCTGCGTCGGTGGGGAAAGGAGGCTGTGCAGTCACAGCTCCGCTCTAGCCACAGGAACTTTGATACCTATGGGCAAATGGATTGTGGCATGGAGGAGAAGGGATACAATAGGGACATGCAGCAGTGCTGGGCAAAAATCAAGGGGCTGAGGCAGGTGTCCCAGAAGGTAAGAGCGGCCAATAGTTGCTCTGGTGCAGCGCCAAACGTATGCAGTTTCTACAAGGAGCTGCATGCCATCCGCGGCGGCAGCTCCCCCTCCACTGCCAAGAGCCCTGTGGATACTTAGGGGGGGCTGGAGACAGTGACCAGTGCTTTGAACTTCAAGAACAGCGTAGTGCATAAGGAAGTGGAGCTAGAGGAAGATGGGGGACAGGGACATCCGGTGGTGTGACAACTCAGGCCTTTGGGGTTTTTTTTTTTTTTTTGTTTTTTGTTTTTTTAACTCCCGAGGGGTCTAGCCAGTCCCAGCACTCCAGTTTTGAGTTGCCTGAGGAAGGAGAGGGAAGCTCCAGTAAGTACTCATTGTGCTTCAGGATTGCAGGGAGACGTGGCAATGTTCTGCTTTTTAATTGGGGTAGAAGAGGGATTGAAAAAAATGGTAACAGTTTATATCTGCTGCTCATTCCTCTCTGCATCTAGACAGAGGGGCCCCTCTGGAAAAAGTTAGTTTATGCACACTAGGATATCCCGGGAATCCTCCATAGAGATCTCTAAGAAACTTCCCTGGAGGCAATCAGCAATCCTCTGCCCAAGGTTTCTTGGGAGGGCTGCCCTGTTTCTTCCCCCGTCGTAAGAAACTTTGCTGTACCAATCAGCAATTACTTCTGCAGGCACCAGAGCAGCACACAGGCGTGCAGCGTAAGGACCCAGTCTGCAGCCGCACGCCTGCAGGAGCTGCACCTTTGCAGCCTCAGTTACCCTCAGGAGTGAGATATCGGCTATCACCCCCGCCTGTGGAAACGGTGCCAGTATTCAGAACAGTAGCTCTACGTGCTTGCAGTGATACCCCGCTGAAATCCTCCTCTTTATCACTTCTTGACCGACCCCCCCCCCCATCCCCCACTACGGTGCAAGAAAACAATGCCTGGCTCAATACGTTACAGAAACACACGTTACTGTGGCTCATTGTCAAAATTCTCCTTCAAAGCCTCCCTGATTTGAATAGCTCCTGGTGAGCTCCTCTAACAGCCCTGGTATCTGGCTGCTCAAAAGCAGCAGCCAGTCAATCCACCTCAATGCTCCAGCCCTGTGGAAGCGTCTCCCCCTTAGCTTCACAAATGTTATGCGGAGCACGGCAGCCTGCTATGACCATGGGACTATTTTCCTCAGTGAGGTCTAATCTGCCAAAGAGGCAGCACCAGCGCCCCCTTTAAGCAGCCAAAGGCAGATTCAGTAGTCAGTAGCTTGTTATTGGAGTGCTCCTTACTGCATTCAAGGTTGCCAGTGTACGACTTCATGAGCCAAGGGAGCAAGGGATAGGCTGGGTCTCCCAGGATCACTATTGGCATTTCTACAGCCCCGTGGAAATTTTCTGGTCTGGAAAGAAAGTCCCTGTTTGCAGCTTTCTGTACAGGCCAGTGTTCCTCAAGAGGAAAGTGTCTTGCACCTTCTCTGATCAGCCTGTGTTGATGTCCGTGAAATGACCCCCGTGATCCACCAGTGCTTGCAATACCATGGAAAAGTAGCCCTTTCTGCTGCTGTACTCCTTCACAAGGTTGTCTGGGGCCAAAATGGGGATATGTGTGCCATCTATCGCCCTGCTGCAGTTAGGGAATCCCATTGCCACAAAACCATCCACTATTTCACGCACATTGCCTGGAGTCACAGGCCTTCCTAGCAGCAGGCGATTAATGGCCCTGCACACTTGTATAACTGCAACCCTCACGGTGGACATCCCCACTCCAAACCTATTCGCGACTGATGGGTAGCTGGCTGGCGTTGCCCACTTCTACACAGTGATCACCACTTGCTTCTCCAAAAGTTAGGGCAGCTCTCATTTGGGAATTGTTCCTGCTTTGAGCAGGGGGTTGGACTAGATGACCTCCTGAGGTCCCTTCCATCCCTGATATTCTATGATTCTATGATTCATTTTAGTGTCCTTGCACCAGAGGGCTGGGGCGAGCTCCACACACAGTTCCAGGAAGGTTTCAGAGTAGCAGCCGTGTTAGTCTGTATCCGCAAAAAGAACAGGAGTACTTGTGGCACCTTAGAGACTAACAAATTTATTAGAGCATAAGCTTTCGTAGGCTACAGCCCACTTCTTCGTATGCATATAGAATGGAACATATATTGAGGAGATATATATACACACATACAGAGAGCATGAACAGGTGGGAGTTGTCTTACCAACTCTGAGAGGCCAATTAAGTAAGAGAAAAAAACTTTTGAAGTGATAATCAAGATAGCCCAGTACAGACAGTTTGATAAGAAGTGTGAGAATACTTACAAGGGGAGATAGATTCAATGTGTGTAATGGCTCAGCCATTCCCAGTCCCTATTCAAGCCTAAATTGATTGTATCTAGTTTGCATATCAATTCCAGCTCAGCAGTCTCTCGTTGGAGTCTGTTTTTGAAGCTTTTCTGTTGTAAAATAGCCACCCGCACGTCTGTCATTGAATGACCAGACAGGTTAAAGTGTTCTCCCTCTGGTTTTTGAGTATTATGATTCCTGATGTCTGATTTGTGTCCATTAATTCTTTTGCGTAGAGACTGACCGGTTTGGCCAATGTACATGGCAGAGGGGCATTGCTGGCACACAATGGCATAGATCACATTGGTAGATGTGCAGGTGAACGAGCCCCTGATGGTATGGCTGATGTGATTAGGTCCTATGATGATGTCACTTGAATAGATATGTGGACAGAGTTGGCATCGGGCTTTGTTGCAAGGATAGGTTCCTGGGTCAGTGTTTTTGTTCAGTGATGTGTGGTTGCTGGTGAGTATTTGCTTCAGGTTGGGGGGTTGTCTGTAAGCGAGGACAGGTCTGTCTCCCAAGATCTGTGAGAGTAAAGGATCATCTTTCAGGATAGGTTGTAGATCTCTGATGATGCGCTGGAGAGGTTTTAGTTGGGGGCTGAAGGTGACAGGTAGTGGTGTTCTGTTATTTTCTTTGTTGGGCCTGTCTTGTAGGAGGTGACTTCTGGGTACTCGTCTGGCTCTGTCAATCTGTTTTTTCACTTCAGCAGGTGGGTATTGTAGTTTTAGGAATGCTTGATAGAGATCTTGTAGGTGCTTGTCTCTGTCTGAGGGATTGGAGCAAATGCGGTTGTATCTTAGAGCTTGGCTGTAGACAATGGATCGTGTGGTGTGTCCTGGATGGAAGCTGGAGGCGTGTAGGTAAGTATAGCGGTCAGTAGGTTTCCGGTATAGGGTGGTATTTATGTGATCATCGCTTATTAGTTCCAGGAAGGTGGCTTTGCACATCCAAAAGTTCTGCAGTTACTGCTTGTCATCCCAGACCTGCATAATGATGCGATCCCACCACTCGGTGCTAGTTTCTCGCACCCAGGACCAATGGTCCACTGTGTGCAGCTGCTCTGTGAATGCCAAAATCAACCTTGAATTGTTTCTGTCCATGTCACACAGCAGGGCAGACACCACGGTGTCATCATCAGATTCCCAACTCATGAAAGAAATACTGCATATTGTGTTCATCACGCTCATCACAAGACTGGAGAGCAGGCAGATCCATGCTTTCTGCTAGAGATGGCGGGCGCACAGTTTACAGGGTCTGTTGAAAAGCAGCATGAAATGTACTAGGAAGCCCATGGAATGATGGGACAGAGAAAACTGCATCATGGGATGCTCAGTCTGCCCAGAGGAGGCTTTGCAAACCCTTCCCAGAACACCCAGTGGCAGCTGGTCATGAGTTGCACATTGGGATTGCTATCCACAGTTCACCAGTCTCTGTTGATGCAAGAGCACCTACTGTGGACACGCTCTGCTGACACCAGTTTTAATTACAGCAGTGGATGAAAGTCAACTTAACTCTGTAGTATAGACATGGCCTAACTGTTCTCACTTCTACCACTGACCCACACCTTCATCAGGGCATTGCAGTCTGCTTAATACAGACATCCTCTCCTTGTGGCCTCATGTTGACTCTATAGGTATCTATCTTTAGTGTCTGTTTAAATTGTTTATCACCTTTGAAAGTGGATTAAGCTAATTCAGAATAAGGCACTCTTATTCCAGAATAAGTGTGACCACATATGGAGTTAATCAGGCATAGCTAATCCACTTTAAATTCACAGCCTACCTTATTCCAGACTCATTTTTGTGTGCAAATAAATCCTTAGGCCCAGCTTTTTAAAGATAATTAGGCATTGCGGTGCTCACCCTAACTGATTTAGCAGATTAAATTTCATTTACAAAAGGGATTTAGTTACTTAGGAGCCCAAATTTCATTGAAGTCAATGGGAGGCTTTCCATTGGCTGTAGTGGGAGATATGTAAGGCCACAGACTAGGGCTGCACAACCCTTTCCTTGATGCGTCCTGTTCGTTGGCTCCTTTGAGCCATAACTGCATGTACAGACCGGCTTGGGCATGTCAGCATTTGCAGCTTTCTCCATTCTGTGAGGCTTGGAGAATTTTTAAAGACTCACTCCCACAAATTATGCACTGGGGAATGCTCTGGTTCTCTTCTCCATGCCCTTGCCCACCTTTCTCATAAATCCCCTCCCGCACAGACTTTGAAGCAGCTGTTCACCTAGTGATGAGGGCAGACCATGCAAAAGCTAGTGGTTAAGATGCTGGACCAGAGCTCTGGGTTCCGTTCCCAGCTCCTTTACTGACTTTCTGAGCAGCGTTGGGCAAGTTGCTTAGTCTTTCTCTGCCTCAGTTTCCCACCTGTAAAAGGAGGATAATGGCTCTGCCTTTCTCCCCCACCTTTTGTCTATTTGGAGCAAGGATTGTCTCTTGCTGCCTTAATACAGTGTCCGGTGCGGTGGAGCCTTGAGCTCAATTGCAACTTGATGCTATTGCAACCATAGATACGTAATAAAGTCATTAAAGTTCCTGTGCAATGAATCAGCTTTGTTATTAATGGGGGTGGGGATGGGGGGGATTTGAAGAGCATTGGCATGGTGGTGTCTAAGCCCTAAATACGATGGTTTAGATTTACGTGGCATTGTCCTATTAATTGTAGTGCTTTGCGTCTCCTGAGATCTGGGAAACTGCTTCCTTACCCCTTTTCTTCACTGCAACTTTCTTGTAATGAAAAGGATGCTAAAAACCTGCCCTATACTCTTTTACGCAGTGGTAGCATGAATGTCGTATGTCAAACCAAACGTGAGTGCCTCTTTATGTTGCATTCGGTCTGTACATTACTTTAAAATCTATTTCCTATCATTTTCACAGTGGCATGTCTTGAGCCAGAGTGGGGAATATTCAGCTGATGCATTTCATTGCAACCCGTGCAAGGGTCTTTCTTTCTGCGGGATGCTTTCTGCGCTGCTCTAGGATACGGAATCACAGGGGTGAGCTGCTCAGCTGGTGTGGATTGGTAGAGCTCTGGTGACTTCAGTGGAGCTATGACAATATTCAGGATCTGCTCCAAGGTATTGAAACAGGAGCATCTACATTCCAGTGACAATAGAAGGGGGAAGATAGTTCGGGACCTGGCCCAAAGGGGCAGCAAGTGGTGTAGGGATATGGATAATACATTGCCCTTCTACAGCTGTCCTCAGCTAAGGGTCTGTCTGCACTTTGCAGTCATTAATTGTGCCTGGTGCTGTGCCTAAGAGGTAGGTCACTATTTTCACCCCATTTACAGATGGTGAGATTGAGGTAGAATCATAGAATATCAGAGTTGGAAGGGACCTCAAGAGGTCATCTAGTCCAACCCCCTGCTCAAAGCAGGACCAATTCCCAGCTAAATCATCCCAGCCAGGGCTTTGTCAAGCCGGGCCTTAAAAACCTCCAAGGAAGGAGACTCCACCACCTCCCTAGGTAACGCATTCCAGTGTTTCACCACCCTCCTAGTGAAATAGTTTTTCCTGATATCCAACCTGGACCTCCCCACTGCAACTTGAGACCATTGCTCCTTGTTCTGTCGTCTGCCACCACTGACAACAGCCGAGCTCCATCCTCTTTGGAACCCCCCTTCAGGTAGTTGAAGGCTGCTATCAAATCCCCCCTCATTCTTCTCTTCTGGAGACTAAACAATCCCAGTTCCCTCAGCCTCTCCTCATAAGTCATGTGCTCCAGACCCCTAATCATTTTTGTTGCCCTCCGCTGGATTCTTTCCAATTTTTCCACATCCTTCTTGTAGTGTGGGGCCCAAAACTGGACACAGTATTCCAGATGAGGCCTCACCAATGTCGAATAAAGGGGAACGATCACGTTCCTCGATCTGCTGGCAATGCCCCTACTTATACAGCCCAAAATGCCGTTAGCCTTCTTGGCAACAAGAGCACACTGTTGACTCATATCCAGCTTCTCGTCCACTGTGACCCCTAGGTCCTTTTCTGCAGAACTGCTACCTAGCCATTCGGTCCCTAGTCTGTAGCAGTGCATGGGATTCTTCCGTCCTAAGTGCAGGACTCTGCACTTGTCCTTGTTGAACCTCATCAGGTTTTTTTCGGCCCAATCCTCTAATTTGTCTAGGTCCCTCTGTATCCGATCCCTACCCTCTAGTGTATCTACCACGCCTCCTAGTTTAGTGTCATCTGCAAACTTGCTGAGAGTGCAGTCCACACCATCCTCCAGATCATTAATAAAGATATTAAACAAAACCGGCCCCAGGACCGACCCTTGGGGCACTCCGCTTGAAACCGGCTGCCAACTAGACATGGAGCCATTGATCACTACCCGTTGAGCCCGACGATCTAGCCAGCTTTCTATCCACCTTACAGTCCATTCATCCAGCTCATACTTCTTTAAGGTACAAAGAACGGAAATGGTCACCCAGCGCTGGGGCTGGGGCTGGGGCTAGAACGGGTCACCCAGCGCTGGGGCTGGGGCTGGGGCTAGAACGGGTCACCCAGCGATGGGGCTGGGACTAGAACGGGTCACCCAGGAATGGGACTAGAACGGATCATCCAGCGATGGGGCTGGGACTAGAACGGGTCACCCAGGAATGGGGCTGGGACTAGAACGGGTCACCCAGGAATGGGGCTGGGACTAGAACGGGTCACCCAGCACTGCGGCTGGAGCTAGAACGGGTCACCCAGCACTGCGGCTGGAGCTAGAATTGGTCACCCAGCGCTGGGTCTGGGACTAGAACGGGTCACCCAGGACTGGGACTAGAACGGGTCACCCAGGAATGGGACTAGAACGTGTCACCCAGCGCTGGGGCTGGGACTAGAACGGGTCACCCAGCAATGGGGCTGGGACTAAAACGGGTCACCCAGGAATGGGACTGGGACTAAAACGGGTCACCCAGGAATGGGACTAGAACGGGTCACCCAGTGCTGGAGCTGGGACTAGAACGGGTCACCCAGGAATGGGACTAGAACGGGTCACCCAGCAATGGGCCTGGGGCTAGAACGGGTCACCCAGCGCTGCGGCTGGAGCTAGAACAGGTCACCCAGCACTGCGGCTGGAGCTAGAACTGGTCATCCAGCGATGGGGCTGGGGCTAGAACTCAAGAATCCCGTGGTCTAACCACACTTCCCTTCCAAAACATTCAAAATCTCCCCTGCCACTCACTAATTCTCGCTTTGGCACATGCTGTGCACACTGGCTGGGCAGTCTGTGTGGGCACCACTACAAGTAAGGTGGTGGGGGAGCAATAACTCACTCTCTGCTTCTATCAGCTGATCGTTAGTTTGCTTTGGGTGTCATAAGCTCCTGTGTGGTTTCAAATCAGCCAGTTGTTGATGTTCCGCTCCCTGGTGGGGATGTGGACTTGTGCTGCAAGGGGGCAAAGGTCACTTCAGGGTAAAGCGTCATCAAGGAATGACTCCTCTCTGGTTAAAATTGGCTGCATAGAAAGCAGGCACTAGGACCTGCCTCTGCAGCCCAGACCAGAAGAGAAATCAGGAAATAAAGTTGAGGCGAGTTTCTCGGAGTGGATCTTTCGGTGAATGCTGTTGCGCGGGAGGTAAAGCTCCGCTCTGCCATTTGAACTGGGAATTTATTCTCCAGGAATCTTGGGACTCAAGTCTGGGCTTGGCTGCGAGCAAACCTGCAACAACTTGGACGCCAAGGGCTTTGCATGGGTGCTGCAGGGAGGTAAGTACAGAGGTCTGGCTGATGCAATAGCTGTGGCTGGGTAATGTGTTTCCCTTCTCCCCTCCAGGAGGACAGACATGAAGACAAGAGTACATGTAACGTTCCAGGTGCTGCACTCAGTGGGATAAATAGCAAAGTACCAGTGTGCCTGGATAGGTGTGAGTGAGGCTGGGGCGTGTGTCAAAGGCATGTGTGCAACACAGCCAGTTCCTGCAACCTGTCAACCCAGGTGCCAGCTCTTCTGCTGCTGTGCATGCGACTCTGGGTTCTGTTAGCTCTGCAGAAGGGGCTGCTCTTTGCACTCATGCTTAGGGCAGTGCAAACCAGCCGGACTTTTCTGAATGCGGGGCAATTTCCCAATGCACTTGTGACAGTGGGAAGGGAGGGTGGCATCGTGAGGCTTGGCCCAAGAAGTGAAACCTAGAGTATGTTTCGATACCTCATGGAGCATGCCAGAGACTCTCAATTCCATAGGCTACGGCAATCAAAACCGGTTAAAATGGGATGGAACAGCTATGGGGCGGGAGAAGGATTTCCCCATTACCCCTAGGTCAGATTGGGCGTGACTGCAGGTTGTGAGGAGCATCTGAAGAGGGTTATAATCTGGATGGTTCTCCTTCAAATATTTGTCCACGCGGATTCCACTTCTGGGATGCATAAGTCCCAGCTGAACAAAACATCTCAAAGAACCACACTTACTGTCAGGCCTTTCCCACTGCTCGGGAATGGCAGGGGAACAAAATGACCAATTTTAACCCTCCCAATAAGCTGGGTGCTGACTTCTGTGAATGAGCTTGATTTGCATTTGCATCATCAAAACGGCCCCCGTTTCTCTCAGCCTAGCAGTGGCTGCATCGACCCTTGCTCACAAGATGCATTGGCCGAGTTGGGTGGGGAAACTTGCCCTCCAATTTGTTCTTCGGTACTTTAGATTCCCAGGGCTGATCAGCAGCCAACTTTCTCCAGCGCAGTAGTCACTTGCAAACGTGTGCGCCACAAGGAGCTCTGATATGGCAAAACCAGCCGCTGCTGGGCATCCATAGTACCTATGTCATGGAGCCTTAGAGCGGGGAATGGAGAAGATCTGTAAGGCCAGCTACTCCACCCCGTGCTGGTGCAGGACTAAGCCCAAAGCCAGAGCTCCTCTCCTTTGCTATCTAGGAGCCAGTGCAGAGCATCATTGTCAGCTCGCCGTGTGTAACGCTTCAGCACTTTCTAAATGCTGTAGCAAGAGCTGCTTTTTAGCTTCTCTGCCTGCTGCCTCTGGTTCAGCAGAGCAGCATTCAGCACGCGAGCTCTCCGCTTACCTCCTCCAGGAGAGCATCTGAACGGAAGAGGGGGAAGGGAGAGTGGGATCAATAGCCGGGTCCCATCAGACAGACTGTTTTGGTAGACGGGGTGAGCCTCGTGGGTGGTTTGTGTGCCACTTTCAGTAGGCTTGGTTCCTGCCACGTCTTCATTCATCACTTGTGACCAGAGGTGAAAGTAACTTAAAGGACTTAGCAGTCCGCAGGGCAGCAGGGGTTCTGAGCAAGGTGGGGAGCCATTTCTGGGCCCCTGGAAGGTCCGGGTCCTCGAATGGAAGGGGTGGGGCTGGGGCCAGACTCCTGCAGCCAGCCCTTCAGGGCTGCCCGGCCTGCGCCCCCTGGTGCTCTGGCAGCGATTGAAAGGGCCTGGGGGAAGCTGCCCCTTTCGCCGCCCTCCCCATCAGCGACCCTGCCGGTATGGTCGGCTGTGTACTGGCGGCCACTTCCTTACTGGTACGCCGTACTGGACCGTACCGGCTTACTTTCTGCTTGTGACTGTGGTAACCGGCTCTTTCCTTGACCCTGGCTCTGGTTTGGTTTGGTTTTAGTGGGGAGGGTGAATGACAAAAACAATTGACTTGCTCGTTCCTGAAGGCCTGTGAATATAAGAACATCAGAAGAACATAAGAACGGCCATATTGGGTCAGATCAATGGTCCATCTAGGCCAGTCTCCTGTCTTCTACCAGTGGCCATTGCCAGGTGCTTCAGAGGAAATGAACAGAACAAGGTCATTAACAGGTGATCCAACTGCAGTCATCCAGTCCCAGCTTCTGGCAGTCAGAGGTTCAGAGACATGGGGTTGCATCCCTGACCATCTTGGCTAATAGCCCTTGATGGACCTGTCCTCCAGGAATTTATCTTTTGAACCCAGCTATACTTTTGACCTTCACAGCATCCTCTGACAATGAGTTCCACAGATTGACTGTGCATTGTGTGAAGAAGTACTTCCTTTTGTTTGGTTTAAACTGGCTGCCTATTAATTTAATTGGGTGACCCCTGGTTCTTGTGTTATGCGAAGGGATAAATAACACTTCCTTTTTCACTTTCTCCACACCAGTCATGATTTTATAGACCTCAATCATATCCCCCCGCAGTCATCTCTTTTCCAGGATGACCAGTCCCAGTCTTATTAATCTCTTCTCATACGGAAGCTGTTCCATCCCTCCATTCATTTTTGCCCACATATCTACACCAGCAACACCATCACAGGACCTAACCAGATCAGCTACAACATCACTGGTTCATTCACCTGCACGTCCACCAATGTTATATATGCCATCATGTGCCAGCAATGCCCCTCTGCTATGTACATTGGCCAAACTGGACAGTCACTACGTAAAAGGATAAATGGACACAAGTCAGATATCAGGAATGGCAATATACAAAAACCTGTAGGAGAACGCTTCAACCTCCCTGGCCACACAATGGCAGATGTAAAGGTAGCCATCTTACAGCAAAAAAACTTCAGGACCAGACTCCAAAGAGAAACTGCTGAGCTCCAGTTCATTTGCAAATTTGACACCATCAGATCAGGATTAAACAAAGACTGTGAATGGCTATCCAACTACAGAAGCAGTTTCTCCTCCCTTGGTGTTCACACCTCAACTGCTAGCAGAGCACCTCACCCTCCCTGATTGAACTAACCTCATAATCAAGACTGATTCTTGCCTGCATATTTATACCTGCCTCTGGAAATTTCCATTTCATGTGTCTGATGAAGTGGGCATTCACCCACGAAAGCTTATGCTCCAATACATCTATTAGTCTTAAAGGTGCCACAGGAGACTCTGTTGCTTTTTACAGATCCAGACTAACACGGCTACCCCTCTGATATTTGACACCATTTATTTTTGTTGCCCTTATCTGTACTTTTCCAATTCTAATATATCTTTTCTTGAGATGGGGCAACCAGAACGGCACACAGTATTCAAGATGTGGATGTAACAATGGATTTATATAGAGGCATTATGATATTTTCTGTCTTATCTATTCCTTTCCTAATGATTCCCAACGTTGTTATCTTTTTGACTGCCGCTGCACATTGAGCAGATGTTTTCATGAGACCTATTTATGATGACTCCAAGATCTCTTTCTTGAGTGGTAACAGCTAATTTAGACCCCATCATGTTTTCCAATGTGCATTACTTTGCATTTATCAACACAGAATTTCATATGTCATTTTATTGGCCATTCACCTGGTTTGGTGAGATCCCGTTGTAACTCTTTGCAGTCAGTTTTGGACTTAACTATCTTGGGTAATTTTGTATCATCTGCAAACTTTGCCCCCTCGTTGTTTACCACTTTTTCCAGGTCATTTATTAATATGTTGAACAGCACTGGGCCCAGTACAGCTCTTGGGGGGACCCAACTATCTATTTTTATAAACCAACCTTTATTCCTTTATTCCTACCCTTTGTTACCAATCTGTGAGAGGACCTTCCCTCTTATCCCGATATAGCTTACTTTGCTTAAGAGCCTTTGGTGAGGGACCTTGTCAAAGGCTTTCTGAAAGTCCAAGTACATGATATTCACTGGATCACCTTGTCCGCATGTTTATTGACCCCCTCAGAGAATTCTAATAGATTGGTAAGGCATGATTTCCCTTTGCAAAAGCCATATTGAGTCTTCCCCAACATGTTGAATTCATCTATGTGTTTGGTAATTCTGTTCTTTACTACAGTTTCAACCAATTTGCCTGGTACTGAAGTTAGGTTTGCCAGCGTGTAATTGCCAGGATTGCCTCTGGAACCTTTTTTAAAAATTGGCGCCACATTAGCTATCCTCCAGTCATCTAGTACAGAAACTGATTTAAGTGATAGATTGCATACCACAGTTAGTAGTTCTGCAATTTCATACGTGAGTCCCTTCAGATTTCTTGGGTGATACCATCTGGGCCTGGTGACTTATTACTGTTCAATTTGTATCTACCTCAGTTCTTCCACATCCCATCTAGGATCTGAGCATGTCCTAGCACCTGGGGGAGGCCAGAGATATAGGGCCAGATCCTCAAAGGTATTTAGGCACCTAACTGCGATAGAAATAAACTGCAATTAGGTACCTAAGTGCCTGTGAGGATCTGGGCATAAGTGACATGCCCAAGTCACCCAGAGTGTCTTTAGCAGAACCAGCATTGAACCCAGGTCTCCTGGGTTCCACTCTGTGCTTTAATCACACAACCATCCTTCCCTCCCAGGGAGCAGATGGCTTGGGAGGGGGGCATGCTGTGGAGAGGGAAGCCAGGCAGCACGGGGGGGAGTGACTGGGGAGCAGCCCTGAAGTGACATATGTTACAGACTCCAACTTTCTTGTGTCCAGGTGGATGCTCCACCCCTGCTCCGCTCCAAGGCCTTCCCCCAGGGCTCCACCCTTGCCCCACCTCTTCTCCCCCTGCTCCACCCCCACACCTGAGGCCCAACCCTGCCTCTTCCTGCCCCCGCTCTGCCCCTCCTCTGAAGCCCCGCCCTCACTCTGCCTCTTCCCACCCCCGCTCCCCCCCCCCCCCAGGACCTCTTGCCCACCAAACAGCTGATTGGGGGTGGTTGGTGGGTGCTGAGCACCCATTAGTTTTTTTCTGTGGGTGCTTCAGCACCGAGCACTGATGGAGTCAGCGCCTATGGCATATGTACTAAGCTCTGCTGTGGGTGCATGTGGCTGTGTTTGGTTCACTCTTTGCCTCCCTGCACTGGATGGATTGGTCTCTGCTGCCCTGCCTTTGATTGGGTCCTGGGATGGTTGGGAACAGCCACTGTCTGGTACCTCATCTGCCTGCTCCTCTTTGCAGCAGTGGTGACGGGTGTTGTTACCAGCTTGGCAGGCCCTGCTGCCTTCTGACTGAGCAGTGTGTAGGGTTACCATATTTCAACAATCAAAAAAGAGGACACGGCGGGGGGAGGGGAGAGCCCTGCCCCCACCCTGCCCCCATCCACTCCCTCCCACTTCCCGCCCCCTGACTGCCCCCCTCAGAATCCCCAACCCCCCCTCCTTGTCCCCTGACTGCCCCCTCCTGAGACCCCCCCACCCTAACTGCCCCTCTAGGACCTTACCCCCTGACTGCCCCGACCCTTATCCACACCCCCGCTCCCAGACAGACCCCTGGGACTCCCACGCCCATCCAACCACTCCCTGTGCCCTGACTGCCCCGCCCAGAACCCCCAACCCATCTACCCCCCCTGCTCCCTGTCCCCTGACTGCTCCGATCCCTCTCCCCACTCCTGCCCCCTGACGCCCCCCCCCCAGAACTCCCAAACACCCCCTCGCTCCCTGTCCCCTGACTGCTCCGACCACTTTCCACACCCCTGCCCCTGACAGGCCCGTCCAGAACCTCCAATCCATCCAACCCCCCCTACTCCCTGTCCCTTAACTGCCCTCTCCAGAACCCCCCTGCCCCATCTCCAACCCCCTGGCTCCCCTACCGTGCCGCTCCGCAGCACACTCCAGGGGGCATCTGGACACAGCCACAACTGGCTCAGAGGGCCTGGGGGTGGGGAGACTTCAGAAGACATTAATGGGGGGACGACCCCCCAAGGCCTCTAACCATCATCTGTCTGGGGCTTTGTTTTTTTAAATCTTCCCCAAAATCTATCTCCCAGCGCCTAGCACCAGGCTGGGCACGACTACCGCTGCCAGGCATCCTTTCCATCGGTCAAGTACCCCGCAGTCACCCTCCCCCTGCCCCCGCTCCGTTCCAGCAAGGGCATGACCAGCGCCCCGCGAGGAAACGGACACCTGGGCTCCAGACAGGAGCTAAACTCTCTGTTTTCCCTGCTGTGGGGCGGTTCTCTCCCTCCGGCAAAAGCAGGTTAGAACAGCCGTGCCCCGGCTCTCCCCAGGGAGCGGGGAGGAGGAGGGAAGAGCTGCCGGAGGCCGGCCGCCTGGCCAGTGATTTGAAGCTGCAGGGGAGAGGAGGGGGGAAGGGGAGGAGACGCTCTGGCTGCTAGAGCCCCATGCTAGTGGCTCAATCCAGCCGGCCGCCCTATCACCCGCACCGTGGTCTGCGGGGGGGGAGAATGCCGGACATTTTAAGATATTTACAAATCCCCCCCCCCCCCCGACGCTATTTTTAACCTAAAAAGCCGGACGAGTGGTAACCCTAGCAGTGTGAGGCCTCTAGGCCAGAGAGCCACGTGGGCTCCAGTGAAGCCGTGGCATTTGGCAAGCACAGTTGTCCATGAAGATATTAGAGACCCTGTCTCAAAGTGAAGCTCTGCTACATACCTAGGAACCTTCCGTTTCCTCTCATTCCCATTAGCCCGCCAGGCCGCAGTTCTCCTTAAGGCAGATGCTGCTGGAGGGAAGGAGGGATGGTTGATGCCACTAAGAATGGCGGGTTACGGAGCTTTTCCCCTCTCCCTCTCACTGCCCCAGCTGTGCACTAGCCAGAGGCTGGCTCAGTGGCTGAGGTGAAACAAGTTTGGGTCTATCTCAGGCCGTTCCCAGGGGCCACATCCCCACATCCTCCCCTGCCCATGGGACTGCTGTTAGCAGCCTCAGCAGAAGGGCCAAGGGAGAACTTTCTGTCTCTGCTCCCTGCCCTTCTGTTCCTGGGGCTCGTCCGGCCTAGGGATTGCTTTATGCTGGAGTGGATGTAAAACGGGACTTGGCTCAGTGTCGACTCGCACTGTCAGAGCTGCAGTGGTTAATTTGTGCCAGGGCGTGCCAGAGCAGAGCCCTGGCACCTCTGAGCCGGGCGGTTCCGAGCCTGGCACCTCTGGGCCTGGCAGTTCAGAGCCCTGGCACCTCTGAGCCGGGCGGTTCCGAGCCCCGGCACCTCCGGGCCTGGCAGTTCCGAGCCCCAGCACCTCTGAGCTGTCAGTTATGAATATCAAAAAATTGCTTGACACCTGGCACCTAATTGCTTAAGCCCTGGCACCTCTTTCCTTACAAATTAAGCCCTGCCTAGTTGGCACTGTGGCTGCTGGTCAGTTACAGGCCTGCTCTGGACTCGGGGAAATGGTGTATTTTAACATGTTAAAATGCCAGTAAAAACAAGGCAGATGATGGTTTCAGGCTGTGTGAGCTGATCAAGATAAAACCTGGGCTCCCATCTCAGATTTACCTTGACCAGCTACCGTGTTTCAATTACAGCTGCCTAGTCTTCACTAGCACTTTAGCACCCGGGAGCCAACATGGGTTAAAGATTCACTTTCCTCCTGGCCTGAGTGTGACCCATGTGTCTTAGGTCTTGTTAGTTAAGGTGTTTGAACACAAGGTGCGGCTGGTCCCTCTGCCCAGGCTCGGGTCGATTGGTGGAGCAGGGAGAAGCTGGCCCTGCTGTTGTTCACGCTGTCCCGGCTCTGGGGAGGAATGGGGATTCCCTCTCCACATCCACCCACCTGGCGCTTTTCACAGGAACTTAAAGGCGCTAAAATGACTAAGGAACAGACGGTCGCAACAAAGACACCCACACTGTTTCTAGGTCAAATGTTGCCTCTGAAATGAACAAATCGCCACCTGGTGCTTATTTTTAGCCTTGAAAGATCTGCAGTCATCTCTTCCTGGTGCTTTTCATTTTATAGCGGGCAACAAGGAAGTGTTAGTAGGGTCTGGTGCAATAAAGATTCCGATCCTTGAGATTACAAAGAAAACCCACTCTGTTCTGCCACTTGTGCTGCCCAGAAATGACTGTGACTCACCCCCCAAAAGAGGAAGAAGAGGGGCTGCTATCACCTCATCTGCAGGAACATTTCTTTAAACAAACTCAAAAAGACCTCCCACGTGCTCAGCTGAAGAGATGCTGCTATTTTTATCCCCTACCCCCCTGCAGCTCGGATGCAGGAGACCCATAGCTTGGCCTCCTGGAAATGAAAAAGGGGTGGGTTTGTCACCTTAAGGTGCCAGTGTATGAATCCAACGGGGGAAACTATGTCCTGCTGCTCCCTCTTCCAGATGTGCAGTGCTGGTTTGGGTTTGTACACACCCAGGGACGTTTTATAGGTGACCTGCAAAGGGGAGAAGAAATTAGGACTGTGTTCCCCACCCTGCCTTTTTTGCTTCTTTATATAGCAGATCTGTGTGTGTGTGTGTGTGTGGTGCGGGAGGGGGATGTGTCCTTTAAGGGCTTGCTTTTAGTATAGCAATATCAGAACTGTCTCCCCTGTTTGTGCTGGAGTCTCTTTGGAGAACTCCAAGAGGGAATGGAGCACATTCTCAGACCATCATTAGATCGGTAGTGGGGCGCACTGAACCTCAGGCATTCGAGTTCAATCAGCACTAACAGAAACAAAAAGTGTGAACAAAAATCACTTTTCCCCCTCAGTCCATCAGGACATTTTGCTTCTTTGGAGTCTGTCAGTTCTCCAGTCATCCATCAAGTCTTCTAGAAAAAAAACAGCTTTACGTTTCTAACTTGAAAAGCTTTCGGCCCTTCTTTACAGGGAAGACAGAGATAATCAGGGCACAAACCCAGTGTTCCCAGCACCTATGACTAACTCAAGTCTCACAACATTTAGTGTTATTCTTAAAGACCCAGATCTTGGAGTCATGTGAATATATGGGAATCTCGGCTTTCTTTTTTCAAAAAAAGTAAGTTTCTAGCTCTTACGGCTGTGGAGAAAAGCTTGAAAACATGAAGCGAGTGTGAGTGAAAGGCTCAGAAACCAGAAGGTGAAGGGCAAGAACTTACAACGTGTTATTTTTAAAAATTTCATGATTGTGGATATTTCTCTGCTTTGGTGGGGGGTTGGGCCCATTGCATTCCTGTCCTGCTGCTGCAGATGGACCACTGCCAGGGTGGAGCTGGCAATGCTCTCCAGAGCCATGGGTGTTGGAGTTAACAGCCCATTGAAACGCATGAGGCAGTTCCTCCCTCTCAGAGTGATGGTCTCAGGCTCTCAGCAGACATCACTGCATCATGGCCTGAGTGTAAATATTTTAAATCTTTTCTTCACTGCTCTCAGGGCTCGAAACTTACTTGTTTAAAGCTGACATTCTGATGTAATCACAGGACTCCAGGAGCTGGAGACATAGGTGCTGGCCTAGTGCCTTAATCCAGTCCCGCTCATGGTAGCATAAATCAGGAATAACTCCATGAACGTCAAGGGAATTACTGTGGGTTTACAAACAGGATATTTCTGTAGCCAGATCCAATGGCTGGAAGATGAAGCTAGACAAATTCAGTTTAGAAATAAGGTGCAAACGTTTAACAGTGAGGCTGATTAACCATTGGAACAACTTGCCAGGGTATGTGGTGGAGTCTTAAAATCAAAACTGGGTGTGTTTTTCTAAAAGATACCCTCTAGCTCAACTACAAGCTGGGGGCTGGATACCGGACGCACCAGGGCCCATTCTCTGGTCTGTGTTATCATAATGGTCACTTCTAGATTTCCCAGGCTGACCTAAGACGAAGGAGAAGGAGGGTGTCAGCACCGCCCACGCTGACTTCCCCACTCTGCCCTGGTTCAGAGAAATAGCTGCATTTTCTCTGTAGTGTAGTTCTGTGGCGGGGTGACGCCTCTTGCCCAGTATGATATCCTCTTCTTTGGGCAGCAGGATCTTAGCTCACCTTCCGCTGAGCCTGGATGATCCCATTTAAAAAGAAATGACTTGCCAAAATCGTTGTCTGGGCGGGGTGTGAGTGTTCAGGCAAATGGTGCATCCAACCGCCTGTGACATGGGCCCAGCAAGGGCAGTTGGTTACAGCAGCTTGTCACAGTTCTGCCTGACCCACCCTCAGATGCAGGGCTCCCACTGGCCCAATCAGCAGGAGTCCGGCTTGCATCCAAGCAAAAATCCCAGGTGTTTTTCTCTCTCTTGTGAGAGCGGCTCCAGTGTTATCCGGCATCCTCAGAGCTGGGAGAGGCCATCCACCAAAGCACAAGAACAAGACCAGCAAACCCCAGTTTGAGACCCCAGCATTCAAGTCCAGCTGCCTGAAGCTTCCAATGTTTAAACTCTGCCTCCACTCAACCTCCCAAGCTGTTTTTCTCTGTTTTTAGGCTGCTCTGATTGGCCTTTAATCAGCCTCATCTGGCCTGCCGGGATTAAATTAGGGCAATTATTGCCTTTCTCTGCTGCTCTCTTGGTCATTACGGTAACTCCAGACCAGGTGATGCTCCAGCCTTCCCTGCTGGCACTGCCAGTTGCCCCAAATGGTGCGTGCGTGCCTGTGCTGCCCCCAGATGATGAGCTAGAAATTGGTCCATAGTGTTTAGCTGCATTGAAATGACCGGGAGAGCTTTGGCAAGGGACCGAGGGAAGCTGTTCAATAGAGACTCAACTGCCAAATTAGTACCCCGATGTATTCTTTATATTTCCACAGCGTCCAGATGCCCCAGCCAAGATCAATGTGGCATTGTTAGACGTCACGTATTTGCTTATTAAGAGACAGTCCCTGCCCCCCTGAAGTTACAGTCTAAATAGACAATTATCTCCATTGCACAGATGAGAAATCAGGGGGTAAGTGACTTTCCCAAGGTCAAAGAGGGCATCTGTGGCAGAGTCAGGATTTGACCCCAGAGCTCCTGAGTCCTACTTACTACCTTAGTCACAAGGCCAACTTGCCTTTAAAAGAGGGAAAGCTGCTGTGGAGGAAATATGAGACTCAAGAGCACTGGACTCATGGCACTGCTGTACTCTCTAAGGCAGGATTTAACTGTGGCTGACAATGGTGAAAGGCCAGTGGCCGCAGCCCAGTGCACTGCGGCACCCTCTCTCCTGCTAACTGGAGAATGTGACAGTGTTATTTACCCCGCCCATCCCACAAGAACCAGGGGGTCCCCAATGAAATGTACAGGCAGCAGGTTTAAAACAGACCTAGGGAAGTTCTCTTTTACTCAATGCCCGGTCAACCTGTAGAACTCGTCGCCAGGGGATGTTGTGAAGGCCAAAGGTGTAACTTGGTTTAAAAAAGAATTAGAAAGCTCCTGGAGATAAGTCCATCAATGACTATTAGCCAAGCTGGTCAGGGCCGCAATCCCATGCTCTGGGTGTCCATAGCCTCTGACTGCAGGAAGCTGGGACTGGACGATGGGATGGATCACTTGAAGTTGCCTGTTCCGTTCATTCCCCCAGAAGTACCTGGCACTGGCTGCTGTCAGAGCCAGGGTATGTGGTTAGCTGGCCCATTGGTCTGGCCCTCCATTGCCGTTCTTATGACATCCCGGAACTGGGAGTCAGGAGCCCTGGGTGCTTTTCCCATCTCTGCTCCTGCCTGGCCACAGGACACTGCCAGTGCAGAGTGAGGTGAGCGCGTCGGGCCCTTCTGTGAGGAGAAGACGGGGCCCAATTGGAGTGGTCAGCAGTCTGAGCACAGCTTCTCCTGAGTTCTGTCCCAGCTCAGCCAGTGACAGCGCCTGCTACATTACACAAGTCCCCACTGTGCCTCAGTTTTCCCATCTGCAAAATGGGGACAATACTTACTCATCCCCCTAAAGCAGATGGCAGAGTCTACCATAATCCCCTTGCTGGTTCTCAGGTGCATTCCCAGCAGGGGAGTTTGTATCTGTCTAGTGTCGATCACACAGATTCTTGACAAGCAATCTGTACCGACGGCCCCGATTCCACGGCCATCACCTTGGGAGCTGGGTTGCCAGCTTTGCAGCATTCCGTGGGTTCAGATCTGCTCTCTTTAGACTTCACTTGTTGGCAGCCAGGTAGCCTAAGTGCTCACGCCCCTGGCTCTGGAGCAAGGCAACCAAAGAAGGTGTAATTGCAGCTTCAGGGGTGTGAAGCAGAAAGTTGCTTGTGAAACCACATTTTCCGCTCTGGGACCTTCCACCTCTCAGGGTCCTAGAGCCCGGGCTCCAGGCCGAGCCCAGAGCAGTGAAACAGCCCCTCAGCCCAAACCCCGCAAGCCTGAGTTGTCTGGCAGTGTCCTGTGGATAAACAACACTGTCACACAGCCGCGGGGGTCTAGTTGCTGTGTAGACAGGGCCCTCTGTGACTGCACTGCCGACAGCTCGCAGTGAAGCCCTGAGTGCCTGGCTGTGACCAGTTACGGAAGGAAAAGGTTTCTTGAAAGGAAAAAAAACCTGCTCGTTCTGGGAGGTGGGTTTCTAGGGAAAAGTTCATCGGCATGGTCTGAGCTGGGAAGGGGACATGTAAGAGATGTGCAAGGGGCTCCACACCCTCCTCCCATGCACAGAACTGACCCGCCCAGAAATGAGAAAAGGGAAAGAGTGTGTGAGCCCAGGTGGGGGCAGGGCCCAGCAGCTCTGGGGCCACTTCTGTTTTTCTTCCTAAGTTCCTAAATGTTCATGCGTCTGGGTTTCAGCTGGCCACCTGCAGTGACCCCCACCCCCGCATACACCCACATACAGGGCTGGACTGGTGGTGAGGTTTTTTATCTCCTTCCTCTGAAGCCTCAGGGATGGCCAGGGCTGGGCCGGGTCACCAGACGGGGAGGGCCAGGGCTGGGCCGGTTCACCGGACGGGAAGGGCCAGGGTTGGTCCGGGTCACTGGATGGAGAGGGGCAGGGCTCTGAGGCGGCACTGGATGGGGAGGGGCAGGGCTGGGCTGGGTCACTGGATGGGGAGGGGCAGGGCTCCAAGGTGGCACTGGATGGGGAGGGGCAGGGCTGGGCCGGGTCACTGGATGGGGAGGGGCAGGGCTCCGAAGTGGCACTGAATGGGGAGGGGCAGGGCTGGGCTGGGTCACTGAATGGGGAGGGGCAAGGCTCCGAGGTGGCACTGGATGGGGAGGGGCAGGGCTGGGCCAGGTCACTGGATGGGGAGGGGCAGGGCTCCGAGGGGGCACTGGACGGGGAGGGGCAGGGCTGGGGCCGGGTCACTGGATGGGGAGGGGCAGGGCTGGGCTGGGCTGGGTCACTGGATGGAGAGGGGCAGGGCTCCGAGGTGACACTGGACGGGGAGGGGCAGGGCTGGGGCCGGGTCACTGGATGGGGAGGGGCAGGGCTCCGAGGTGGCACTGGATGGGGAGGGGCAGGGCTCCGAGGTGGCACTGGATGTTCTCTCTAGCTAGGTGCTTGGCTGGCTGGCCCTTACTCCCATGCCCAGGGACTAACCCATCGCCCAGTGTGGGTCAGGGAGGAATTTTGCCCCAGGTCAGGCTGGCGGTGACCTTGGGAGGGGAGGGGGGACGGTTCGCCTGCCTCTGCAGCGTGGGGGTGCGGGTCACTTGTCAGGGTTCTCTGGGTCTCTCTCACTCATTTCCCTGCCATTGCGGGGGCCTCGGGCACTGGGGCCCCTCGGCCCCTCCTGTCCTGTGTCTGTGGCACAGACCAGTCTAGTTTCCTGTGGGCTGTAATACCTTGGTCTCGTTTCAGTTGTTGGATCAGTGTGCGGGGGCTGGGTGGGGGTGGGGGCCTGTGATCTCCAGGAAGTCAGGCTGGATGGCCTGGGGGTCCCTTCTGCCTTTAAACTCTACGACCTAGTGGTTAGAGCAGGGCAGGGGAGTCCTGGCTCATCACGTCTAGTCCGGGCTCTAGGAAAGCATGTGACCTTGTGGGGACAGCAGAGGGACCAGGGGGGCAGGACTTCTGGGTCCTAGTCTTGGTTCTGCCACTGACTTGCTGGGTGGCCTTGGGCAAGACAGCTCGGGGGGGAGGGGCGGGGGCTTCTCCCAAGTGCTCCCAGCTGGCCTCAGGGAGAAGCCGCCCAGTGCCTTCAGTGGGATCAGAGATGGGCCAGAGCCGAGCGCCTGAGAATCCTGCTGCAAAGCCGGGATGCTGCCGTCTTGGGGAGGCCCAGGAGGGGCTGAGGGTAATGAAGGGATGATTGGGATGTGTTTGGAGGCTGTCAGCGGGAAGGAGCTGAAGAGGGACCACATCTTGGTCTGAAAGGACCTTGTGTGATGGTGGCTGGACAGTTTACCAGGCTCGTGTTAGGCCATGTGATCATTTGTCACAAAGATCAGCATCTTGCTACAACCTTACCCAGTGTTGGGTCAGACGCTGGCTCACGGTTGTCACCATAAACACCTTCAGCTCAGACCTGCCAGGTGTGAACACACCTCTTCACACTGACACTCACGGGCAGTTGTGGTGCTGAGGGGAAAATGCCTTGCTAATAATAACAGTGACATATAATTGCCCATGTCGACACCTCGAAGGATCCCAAAGCTCTTCACACCTGCACGACACAGTGGGAATCAGTTCACCCCAGACTAAAGGCAGCTGCTTCTGGGGTGGAGCGCAGCAGCTGTTCTAATGTTTGCTTGACAGTTTCTCTTTGAACAAGAAAACCCCAACAGAGTGGAGACAGGGTTGGCCCCTGCGGTCCTTCCTTCTCTGCAGCCCAGAGACCAATGGCCGTTTCTGTCTCCTCCCAGGTGATTGCTGCTGGATTCCCCAGAGCAGCTGTGGATGCGCTGATGAGCCAGGCAGCATGTCAACAGTAAGTGGTGCAGGCTGCTCCAGCCCTCGCAGGGCCCCTGGAGCGTGGCTGACTTTCTCTTTCCTGGAGGGCTGGATTTTCAGACCCGGGTGCCTGTAGTGTGCATGAGCCCATGCAAATGGGCAGCCTGGGGAACACAGCCACACAGGGGGGCAGATTGTGCAGGCACCACTGGTCACTGAATGTGACACCCCAAGGTGAAATCCCGCTAACTCCCTCCCCCCATGCACTCGCAGGTCTCCCCTCCTCTCCTTCACCCACTCACTGCCCTTGGGCTGGGCTGTGCCCTGGGACCATCTCCAAATGCATGGGGGGCCTAGCCCCTCCACTCCTCCTTCATGGACCCCCGGTGCCAGGGTCTGATCTATTCTCTTGAGCTCCAAGGCATAAACCAGCCACTATCTGCCTGGGGCCAGCAAGGAAGAACCTTCCACCATGGG
This sequence comes from Chrysemys picta bellii, assembly GCF_011386835.1. Lineage (NCBI taxonomy): Eukaryota > Metazoa > Chordata > Testudines > Emydidae > Chrysemys > Chrysemys picta. The sequence goes on from NC_088815.1 coordinate 3,545,028, forward strand.
CCAAGATAATTGTCCCGTTGTCCCTTAATGGGGCTACGCGGCCCTTCTCCTGCAGCAGCTGGCACTGGGGGAGCTGATCCCATCTGCCATGACACTGCTTGTCTTCCTAGCTAACCTACAGCGCCTGCATGCCCCTCTGCCATTGCCTAGTTGGCACCTGTTTGCCCGGCAATACCTGGCATTGTGTCATACCTGCTTGGCCCATTGATCAGCTGTGCAGCTCGGGTGGGGAGTGCCCCAAAGTCACAGCGCGGAGGTGCCTGTCTCGCCCTTGCAGTCCTGCAGGGGGTTCAGCCAGCCTCTAGAGCGTGCCCCTTACACCCACCTGGAGGGGCGACAGTCTCGTGTCTAGCTGCCAGGGGAAGAGGGGGGAGCCCTGGCTTGTTGCCAGCTGCCCTGATGCCACCCCCTGTTGCCACAGAAACGCTGGTTGCCGGGAACGCAGTGCATCACCAAGCACGACCACACCAAGCCCAAAGCCCACGAGCTCGCCTTCCGCAAGGGCGACATCGTCACCATCGTCAAGGTCTGCGAGGTGAGCCGGGCGGCGCGGAGGCATATGGGGAACGCTGGGCGCAGGGCACGGGACACAAGCCCAGAGGGCCAGGCCGGCTGGCTCCAGCCTGGCGCACGAGCACTGGGGGAGGAACAGCTCCCGAGGGCAACCCCTGTGAAGGGACCCGCAGAAAGGACAGCGGCTGCTTGCCCACGTTCTCCTGGCAATGGGGCAAAAGCCCCCTGCCTCCCTCTAGGGGGCTCTGTGGGGCAGGGACCCCCTTTCCTTAGCCATGTGTGTGCAGAGCCTGGCCCCCAGCCGCATGGGCCCCGAGGAGCTGCTGTAACACACGCCATGGAGCATGGGTATAGAGCCGGCAGGGTCAGACTCTGATTTAGCATGGATGGCAGGATCCCACCTGGCACCACCCCCCCGTCCGTCCCCCCCGACCTCGCCCCTCCACACCGTTCCCTTCCCACCTTGCCCCCCCCCCATCAGAGCAGCAATGAGAACCCGCCAGTGGAGGGAGTCGGGGGTCGAGGAGAGCTGGGGGTGGGCTAGTGGAGTTGTCTCCAGATGTCCCTTCCCCCAGGGAGTAAGACCCCTCCCCCCAAGGTGCCAATGGCATTGAGATCCCACCACGTTCCCCTTCAGCAGAAAGGCTGGTACCAAGCGAAACACCACGACACCGGCGAGGAGGGGCTGCTCTCGGCCAGCTCGGTGCGGGAGCGCGAAGCCATCCGCGTCGACCCCAAGCTCAGCCTGATGCCGTGAGTACGGCCGAGCCCGCTGGCAGCGCCAGCACTGTGGTATGGGGTGCGCTCGTGTTATGAAGGAGACCGATTTCCTTCCCACTTTTGGCTGAGGTCAGCTGGCACCCACAGCCACCCAGAGCACCTGGGAGTTAACGCCATGCCCTGGCCGTGGGCCTTGCCATGGCTCAGGTCACGTCTAGTAAGGGGGGAGACCGGGTCATTTTACAGCTCTACTGGCTGATGTAGGGGTAGCTCGAATCTCAGGTTTCAGGCCGCGTGCTGGTCACTGCAGGGGTCAGGAAGGGGATATTCCCCGCTCCATAGTCAGCTGCATGGGGTTGGCCAGGTGCATTGTGGGTGCTTTTTGCCCTTCCCCCAAAGCATCAAGGATTGGCCCTAGCCACAGGCTGGATGTCTGGCTACGTGGGCCTCCCCTGGAGTGCCTTCCCCACCAGACTGGAGCGAGCAGGGGTCAGCCCTGCTTTGGCTGGGAGAGGGGCCAGCTGGGCAGTGACCTTCTCCTGGGGCTGTTGGTCTCTAGCGTGGCACTCAGAGGGGGTGGGTAGGTGGGCGGTTGGCTGGATGTAGTGCAGGAGCAGCTCACCCCGCGCCCCTTCCCCGCACTTCCCGGGATGGGGAGGGGTGAGGGGTGCAGGGGTCTCCACCATACTGCTCATGTGCGGAGCTGGGGTCGGTTCCCTAGCGCGTGTAGTATGTTTCCTCTCAGGCGCCCTCTCCTCCTTGTCCCCCAGCTGGTTCCACGGGAAGATCTCCGGTGTGGAGGCCGTGCAGGCGCTCCAGCCCCCTGAGGACGGGCTCTTCCTGGTGCGGGAGTCCATCCGGCACCCCGGGGACTACGTGCTGTGCGTCAGCTTCGGCAAGGAGGTCATCCACTACCGCGTCATCTACCAGGAGAACCAGCTGAGCATCGATGCTTCCATCTCCTTCTACAACCTCATTGACATGATCGAGGTCAGCGGGCGCCTACCCAGGGTCCCAGCCCCCCGTGGCAACTGGTGCAGGCACAGCTCCCTGGAGTCAATAGGGGGCTCCACTGGGCAAAGAAACTAACCAGAGCGAAAGCATCAGGCCCACCTGCACCCGGGCTCAGCTCCGGGGCTGCATAAGAACCTAGACAAGCAGATGCTCCATCCCGGGGAGGGGGCGGTGGGTGGTGGGCGAGCTGCTCCTGCACTGCATCCAGCCAACCGCCCACCTCCCCACCCCCTCTGAGACCAACAGCCCCGGGAGAAGGTCACTGCCCAGCTGGCCCCTCCCTATCTTCTCAGTGCTCTGTTCCCAGGCTGCGCGGCAGCTGTCAGCCAAAACCGCCCGATCTAAATATAGATGCTGCTAAAACCCGGCGGAAGGAAGTGGAATCTGCTATTTCTTAACAGTCATCCTCAGGCCTTCTGCATGACTTCCCAGCCCAGGGCTGCTGACACCCACATTTGGGGAATAAGCCCTGCCCTGCGAAGCAGCGATGTATTTTTATCCCTACCTAACAGGCAGAGAAACTGAAACAGAGAAACAGGGAAGTGGCCTACTCCTGGTTGCACAGTGAATCAGCCACAGAGCTGGGAATAGCCCTCAGGAGTCCCATGTGCCAATCCTGAGCCGTTTTGCCTATGCCCAGCCCCACCGGGTGGCAGGGGGCAGATCTCCATTGACAGATGGGCACATTCAGTGACTTGCCCAAGAGCACTAGTGGCTGAGCCAGGAATCAAACCCAGGTCTCCTGCAGTCTTGGCCAAGGCCCTGTTGGCCAGGCCAGGCCAGTCTTGTCTTCCTGCTCTGGGTTAGAGAGCTTGGTAGGGACTTGGCCTGGGCGGGTGGCAGCGCATTCCCAGTGGGGGCGGGGCTAGGAGAGGAGCTGTCCTGGCTGTACAGCGCCCCCTACTGGCTGAGCTCATCCCAGCTCCCTTTCACCGTCACTGGGGTCTGCTGCGCGTGCGCACGCACAAACACAGAGTCTCAACAACGCCCCCTGCAGGGAATGGCAGGGAGCAGCCCAGACTCCGGCACAGTAAGCCGCTCCAGCTCCATTGCAGAGTGGGGAGGGTGGTATGGGACCCGCTGGGCTGCCAGTCCTGCTCTCTCTGGCGGGTCTCAGTGGCAGAGGCACCCTGGGCCGGAGCAGCCCGGTAGGGCTGACATAACGCTGTGCTGTAGGGTGCAGCAGGTTTACTGGGCAGCAGCTGTGAGCCTGAGTAACTCCGTCTGTCTGTCTGCAGCACTATATGAAGGACCAGGGGGCCATCTGCACCAAGCTGGTAAAACCCAAACCAAAGCCCGGCATGAAGTCTGCTGAGGAGGAGCTGGCCAAGGGTATGAGGGATCTGTCTGCAGACTGCAGGGTGGGGAGTGAAGGAGGATGGGGACACTAGGGCAAGTGGCTGGGACTTTGGGGGGGAAGGTAAAATCCCCAGGGTCCAACGTTCTCGAGTGACAGAGCTGGGAGCTCCGGCCAAGGAAGCCCATTGCCGGGGCTGAGCTGGGTGGAGCTTATGGGGTGTGAAACTCGCACTCAACTCACGGAGGGGCCTCGATCGGGGTTAGGCCTGACGTGGGGGGAAGACCCAGCTCTGCCCCTTGTAACTAGCCACTGTCCTCTCGCCTGCAGCCGGCTGGTTACTGAAACTGCAGCACCTCACACTGGGAGACAAGATTGGGGAAGGAGAATTCGGAGGTGAGTGCTCGGGTCGGTCCAGGCAGGGGGTGGATCCTGAGGTGGCATGAGGCCCTGCCCACCCAGTGCACGGATTGAGCTCTGGGGAGCAGGCTGGGTGGGCAGCCCTGGCGGCTGAGTCCCTCTATACAGCCGGGCAACGCTGGGCACACCCCCTTGCTCCCATCAGCATGCCCAGTGGGAGCCATGGGGGGCTAAGCAGAGAGGGCCTCACGGCTGGGATGGACTGGGGGGATAGTTATCATGCGGACGTGCATACCAGGCCCCTAGGAGCCACCCCATGATGGACCCCCCCAGGTGGGACTCGCCCTTGGAGTCGCCCCCCCCTTCCCTTCACCTCCTCCAGATGTGGATGGGCTACTCAGAGCTGTGCCCTCCCTGTCCCAGACCCTGCTTCCATTTCCCCCTCGCCGGGGTGTGGCCGCCCGCTTGGCACCTGACCACCCTCTCTCCCCACCCCCGCAGCCGTCCTGCAGGGAGATTACATGGGGCAGAAAGTGGCCGTGAAGAACATCAAGTGCGACGTCACCGCCCAGGCCTTTCTCGCTGAGACCGCTGCCATGACGTAAGTGAGCCAGGAGGCTGGGCGGGCGCTCCCTGCGCTGCCCCCCGGTGCTCTGCCGGATTCCCCTGCGGGCAGGGAGCAGGGGCACGGGCAGCCTGCAGGGGATGACCGAGCATGCAGGGATCCTGCTGGGGGCTGTGCGTGGGAGATGGAGAGCAGGCCGACATGCAGACTTGTGCTGGTAGAGCTGTGTTGCTCGGGGGGCTAAGCCGCTGTACTAGGAGAGCTTATCTAACGGGGGGCGGAGGGGAGGGGGCTGGAATAAGCTACGCTGACGAAAGTGCGGTTTGGCCAGCGTGTAGGCGCGCTTTGCTGGTCTAGCACCATGGCTCTCAACCTTTCCAGACTACTGCAGCCCTTTCCGGAGCCTGAGGCCCGAGCCCCGTCTCCCAGGGCTGAAGCATGTAACTTAGTTTTGTGGGGCCCCCTGTGATGTGAGGCCCCAGGCAACTGCCCTGTTGGCCACACCCTTACACTGGCCCTGCACTTTCAACCCCCCTAAAGCTGTCCCGCGACCCCCTGGGGGTCCTGATGCCCAGGTTGAGAAACACTGATCTAGATGAGTCGACACCCCCTCCCCACCGGAAGACCTCTCTGTACCCCACTGGGCTAGCACAAGGGCGTAGCTAGACCAGCAAACATGCCTTGTGAAGAGCTGGCGTTCCTCTGTGAGACTGGGAGCTGTGTGTGTTTGTGAGCGAGATTGTGTGTTTTCATAATGAACCTCAGTAATAATTACTAATAATTTACAGTGACTGTGATTTCAATATGATTCTGACTCCTTTTTACATTATATTGTGATGGCCTCCATCTGGCCAGAGCCCCCCCATGAGGGCACTGGACAAACACGTAGTGAGGGACAGCCCCTGCCCGAAGAGAAAACTTGCTAGACTAGCAGTAAGCCAGTGGGGTTAGTGAAGCATTGGAATAACTTGCCAAGGATGCGGCAGACTCTCCATCTCCTGCAGTCTTTAAATCAGGGCTGGATGTGTCTTTCTAGCTCAGCCACAAGGTATGGGCTGGATGCAGGACTGACTGGGCGAGGCTCTCAGGCCTGTGCTCTAATCAGAATGGTCCCTTCTGCCCGTAAGATCTGTGACTGTAGGACAGGGTTCCCAGGTGTCCGGTTTTCGACTGGAACGCCTGGTCCAAAAGGAACCCTGATGGCTCCGGTCAGCACCACCAACTGGGCTGTGAAATGTCCGGTCAGCAGCACAGCGGGGGCCCAGGGCTAAGGCAGGCTTCCTACCTGCCCTGGCTCCACGCTGCTCTCGGAAGCAGCCGCCAGGTCCCTGCGGCCCCTAGGTGCTGGGGTAGCCAGGGAGGCTCCACTGCCCCCACCCCGAGTACCGGCTCCACAGCTCTCATTGGCTGGGAAGGCAGAGCGCATTGCACAGCGCCGCCTGACCGCCCATGTGCCTAAAGGCCACAGGGACCTGGCGGCTGCTTCCTTGGAGCTGTGGTAAGCGCCTCTGGGACCCCACACCACCACCCCCGCACCCCAACTCCCTGGCCCAGCATGGAGCCACTTCCTGCACCCCAAACCCCTCATTTCCAGCCCCACTCCCGGCCAGAGCCCTCACCCCCACACACCCCAACCCCCTGGCCCAGCCCAGAGCCTGCACCCCAAACCCCTCATCCCCGGCCCCACCCCAGAGCCCGCAACCCCCTCCCGCAACCCAACCCCCTGCCCCAGCCTGGTGAAAGTGAGTGAGGGTGGGGAAGAGCGAGTGACGGAGGGAGGGGGAATGGAGCGAGTGGGGGGTGGGCCCCCACAGTAGGGGCGGGGCATGGGCAGGGCCTCAGAGAAGGGGTGGGGCAGGGTATACGGTTTTGTGGGATTAGAAAATTGGCAATCCTACTGTGGGAAGAGCTCCGAGTGTAAGAGACAAGCCCTAGCAGGGGGACGAGAGCAGCAGGGAGCTGCGGGGGGCACTGCCAACAGGTCTCCATGTGGGGGTGTGGGAGTGTGGGGCGGGTAATAGAACGAAGAGGGTCTTTCCCTACAGATTAGCTATGTGCACCCTGCCGAGCTGGTGGGAGCAGCAGTCACACGTCGGCCCCTGCGGAGCAGTGGCCTGTAGGGGCCACAGCGAGTGGGTTGGAGGAGGGGGAAGTGGTGGCTTTGCAGGTTTTGACTGGCAGCTTTTCCTGTGAGAGGGAAGGACCAGGGTGCTTGCTGGGGAGCCAGGCGATGGTGCCCTGTGCCCCCCTCCCATTGCTGGCAGAGCAGACAGGCGAGTTTGTGGGTGGGGTAAATTGTGGAGGGCTCTGATGGCTAGGACAAGGGGTTCAGCTACCCCCAGTGCAGGCAGCTTAGCCCAGGTGGGGGCCCCCACAAGCATTAGCAGCCCCCAAACTCCCCATGGGTGGCCTCCCCTGCACGGTGCACAGCTTGGCAGAAGGTCCAGGCCCTGTAAAAACCCAGAGCTGGCCCGGTGTGGAGTGACTGCGTCCAGCGGTTAGTCCGAGGAATGCCACGTCGCCTTTCGTACGCAGGGCAGGGTGAACTGGGCTTATCCCTAAATAGGAAGAGACATCTGGGAGGTTTGCTGGGCCCGGTGTCCTCTGACTCAACCGCTGTGTGTGGGTTCCCTTTAACGACACCCCTTGAGTCTGAAGGGTTCTCACCCCACCGAGAACAAGGGCTGCAGTCGCACGCCAGGGAGCCCGCTGCAGAGTCCCCCCTGCAGTGCAGAATTCGGCTGTAGCAGCTCAGCGTTTGTTGTGTGTGTGTAACGCTGACAGACCTTCGTTGGTGGTGGGCAGGATTGAACCGGGGATCTTAGGGCATGAGCTGCTACCGCGTGAGCTAAGAGTCAACTGGCTGGTAGCTAAGGCTGTAGGGGAGACTCGTTTTCTCTCTCTCTAAGTGGTCTCGGTGCCACTAGATGGGACAGAACCCCACACTCAGGAAGTGTGTGGGTTACATGTGTTCCCTGTGTCCTCTCCCTCGCAGGCCAGAGGCTGGGTGGGGGGGGGGGGGGGAAGGGGTTCCCTGTGTCCTCTCCCTCGCAGGCCAGAGGCTGTGTGTGTGGGGGGGGGGGGGGGGGGGAGGGGTTCCCTGTGTCTCTCTCCCTCGCAGGCCAGAGGCTGGGTGTGTGTGTGGGGGGGGGGGGAGGGGTTCCCTGTGTCTCTCTCCCTCACAGGACAGGGGCTGGGTGTGTCTTTGTGTATTCCCCATGCCCCCCTCCCTTGCAGGCCAGGGGCTGGGTGTATGTGTGTGATTGTGATTGCATGTGTGTGTGTGTGTGTATTCCCTGTGCCCCCTCCCTTGCAGCCCAATTCCCTGTGTCCCTCTCCCTCACAGGACAGGGGCTGGGTGTGTGTTTGTGTATTCCCCTTGCCCCCCCCTTGCAGGCCAGGGGCTGTGCGTGTGTGTGTGTGTGGGGGGGGGGTTCCCTTGTGTCCCCCTCCCTCACAACCAGGGGCTCTCTCAGTGTGCATACCACATGTAGTTAGAGCCCTCCCCCCGGCCCGGCACTGGACGGGCGTTTCCTTGACGCGGCCATTCCCTCCTCCAGGAAGGTCCGTCACAAAAACCTGGTGCGGCTGCTGGGCGTGATCCTGCACAACGGCCTCTATATCGTCATGGAGTACATGAGCAAGGTGAGACCGTCGCAGGCCCAGCCTCCCCAGCTGCATCAGAGCAAACCAGGGTCCCCGACCGGCCCTTTGCCCCAGAGACGCCTCTCCAGCACCCCTCTCCCCCGGGCACGCAGGGGCTGGGGCCTGGCCTGGAGAGCGGTTCACGGCTAGGCCGCAGGGTCAGATCCGGCCTGGTTCCGCAGGGACTGGAAACCCTTCCTCTCCGGGTAGATGGTGGGTCCCAGGGCGGTTCGCGGGGAATAGGCCCCGTTGCAAACCCAACCCCCGCAGAGAGGCCAGGGACTGACTGGGCCTTGGAGACCGTTCCCCCAGCTCATCCTGCAGATGGGGCAGTAAGGAGGCTCTTCAGGGAGGAGGCATGGCTGGGGGGCGGCGCTAGCGGGCCAGAGGGCTCCTGTCACTGGGGCTGGCCGCGCAGAACCTTTCGCTAATGCAAGAGGCGACAGGTTCTGAGAAGTGTTTCTCTCTCCTCCGGCAGGGGAACCTGGTCAACTTCCTGCGGACACGCGGCAGATCCGTCCTCCAGCCCAAGCAACTCATCCAGTTCGCCCTGTGAGTCCTGCACCTTTCCCCCAGTGGCCCGGATGCTCCAAGCAGGGGATAATTCTGTCCTTGCAGTCAGGACAAGCCTTGTCTAAGGCCACCCTCATCACAGGTGGCCCCTTTCCTTGCCTTCTGTCCCCTAGAGAATCTAAAGCGCTTCACATTTCCCTAGGGAGGCAGGCCCCAGCTATTGTCCCCACTTCCCAAAGGGAAAGTGATTTGCCCAGGGCCACACAGTGAGTCAGTGGTGGAGCTGGGCCCTGCACAGGTCGGAGGCTGGGGTTAGGTTATGCTCTTATTCAGGTTGCAAAGGGATGGCACGCCCCAGGCAGGCTGCAGCAAAGAGTCGTCCTCTTTAGTGAGGGGCTAAGTGCATGTCTGTGGCTCGGAGGTGGCGGTTAGGTGTGGAGATGGGCACTGAATAGAGCTGATCCCTTCTCCCCCCATGCACCCGGTGCCCTTGGTTTTGGCTGCCCACGCCGTGCAGGGACATCTCCCAGGGGATGGACTACCTGGAGTCCAAGAAGCTGGTGCACAGGGATCTTGCTGCCCGCAACATCCTGATCTCAGAGGAGAACGTGGCCAAAGTGAGTGACTTCGGCTTGGCCAAGGTGGACCCGAAAGGCGTAGACGACACCAAGCTGCCGGTCAAGTGGACGGCTCCGGAGGCCCTGAAAAATAATGTGAGTGAGGGGGAGGGGACTGGCAGGGCCACTCGGCGCAGCCCTGCCTTCGCAGGGCTCCCGCCCTTCAGATCATCTTGGCAAGCCCAAGTGAGATTTGTCACAGGCCGTGACACCCGCGTCTGACCCTGGTACAGCAATGCGCTTGGGTGGTGCCCGTGCAGCTGCGCGTCTCCCTGTGCCTGAGCATCCCCCACGCTGCCTCGCCGGCTTCGTCTCAGTGCATTCTGGGAGAATCCGGGCAGCTGTCCCGTCGTGCCTCAGCAGGGGGCGAAGTGCCCAGGGACACGTGTGCAGAGTGGCACCAGCGTGGCAATGCATCCTGGGATTGCTAGTGCACAGAGAACAGGGAGCAAGGCGGAGCCGGGAAACCGGTTCCATGGAGACACCCAAGAGCCAGCCTGGGCCTCTGGCAAAGCGACACCTGCTGGGCTGCCGTGGGGACGAGCCCTGCACCAGCCCTGTGTGGAGCCAGCTGTGTCACATCTGGTTACAGACCCAGATCTAGTTACACTAGAGCCAGGGCCAAGGAGATTCTCTGCAAAGGGCCCATCCCCCAGTGTGTGGCCCTGCCACTCTCCCGGGAGCACCCAGAAATGGGGCGAGGCCGTTCACCAGGCGGGATACAGGCTCCTGCCCCCCATCCCTGGCCTGGGTCACCAGCCCTGCGCGGCTTTGTGGCTGCCTGCTGCGGCGTCACCTTCCTCACATTCCCTGCAGAAATTCTCAACCAAGTCGGACGTCTGGAGCTACGGGATCCTCCTGTGGGAACTGTTCTCCTACGGCCGGGCGCCCTACTCCAAGATGGTGAGTGCTCCCCCTGGGCCGGGGCCGGCTGGCTCCTGCCACCCCTGGGCTAAGGCCTGGATGGCACAAGGATCCAGTTAAACCAGATTTCTCAGGTCTTGCTAATGCCAAGTGCCTGGGCGTGGGGGAAGCATGAGCACACCAGCGCCGTGGAGAGCAGCTGTTCCGTGGGGCACGGAGCTGCCGTGGGGAGCAGCCGTGCAGCAGGAGTGGCTGTGTCACAGGGGGAGATGGGGGCTCGAGGTGGGTGAGAGTACGCAGACAGAGGTGGGCAGGATTTAGCACTGCCCGGGTGGTGGGGGGGTGGATCGTGGCATTACTCTGCAGAAAGGGAGCCGGGGATCTCACAGCAGGTCTCTCTCTCTCTCCCCCCCAAGACTCTGAAGGAAGTGACGGAGATGGTGGAGAAGGGGTACCGGATGGAGGCCCCTGAGGAATGCCCGCCCTCCCTCTACACCCTGATGAAGAGCTGCTGGGAGATAGAGCCGGGGAAGCGGCCTTCCTTCAAGAAGCTCACTGAGAAGCTGCAGAAGGAGCTGAAGCACATAGGGGACAGTTAGCCCTGGTGGCTCTGCTCCCAGGGCCGCAACAGCCGCAACAGCCGACTCCCTGCTCCTGCACGAGGCTGAGAGACTGGTTCCAAAGGGCCCGTATTTACCCTGGCAGCCCTCGCGTGTCCCTGCCACGAGCACAGCTCTCCGAGAGCGCATACAGGCTGGGAACAGACTGGCATCCTGTGCCCCGTGGGTACATGCACGCCGGGGGGGTGCTCAGTTCTGAACCAGACCTGCCAGGTTTCTGATTCATTCAGGATGAGTCTGGTCAGACGGCCCCCTGGATCACAATCTGGTGGCCATATGCCCCCCTGTCCACTTGCCACAAACCACAGCTCAGGGACAGCCGGGAGGAGTGTGTCCCGTTGCGCCAAGCCAGCAGCGCCCTCCTGTGGCGGGTGCTCGAGCATGTGAGCCTTTGACACTCTTGCAATCAGCGCAATGGCCCATTGCCAGGCTGGGAAACGTTCAGCGTAGCCAGGACGTCTCCAGGGCGCAGGGACTGCGCTGGGGCTGGGGCTGGGGCGGGAGAAGGGTGGTGGAGAGGAAGTGCTGCTCCCCGGCTCTTGGAACCTGGACTCAGTTCTCCGGAGGCTCCTACTGATGTTTATTTCCAAGTGTTTCCCTCATGTTTTAATGATTGAAAATGTGGCAGCAGCACAAAACGACCAGAGTCCCACTGTCCTCTGCCTGGCCTGTGCGTTAGTCATCGGGACCAGCTGAGATTCGGCAAAATTCACCAACATGGCTTCAGCCAAACTAGCTCAGCAGCTTCGTGACTAAAGGCGTCGTTGTAATAGGGGGTGCCCGACTGGGTGTCAGGCCCGGCCTTTGCCTCAGTTTCCCTTTGTGGAGATCTCCAGCCAGACTCTTGTTAGTCAAGTAAGCCTTCCCCTGCTTGCCAGTGTCTCAGCCCTGCTGCTGGTGTTCCCTCCAGCCTGTTCCTCTTTGGGCTTCTGCCCCTTGCTGCCAGCAGCTCCAGCTTGGCATGGCTCGCCCTCACCGAGCTGCCAGTTGGCCTTAGGTGTCACCTGACCCCAGACCTGGCACCTGGGTGGCAGCCAAGTACTTGCAGGTGGGGCGAAGGCCAGCCCACGCTGCGACAGTCATTTGGATTAGCCAGCAAGGAACGTGGCTTCTTTGCTCGAGACGCTGACACAACACCCCCCCCACACACACACACACACAAGTGCAGGTAGTGGGCACATATCCACACCTAACATACATACACAGCAGCACACAACCAGCCACACGGATACACCCTCGTACATAGAATCATAGAATGTCAGGGTTGGAAGAGACCTCAGGAGGTATCTAGTCCCACCCCCTGCTCAAAGCAGGACCAACCCCAACTAAAACATCTCAGCCAGGGCTTTGTCAAGCCTGACCTTAAAAACCTCTAAGGAGATTCCACCACCTCCCTAGGTAACCCATTCCAGTGCTTCACCATCCTCCTAGAGAAATAGTGTTTCCTAATATCCAACCTAGACCTCCCCCACTGCAACTTGAGACCATTGGTCCTTGTTCTGTCATCTGCCACCACTGAGAACAGCCGAGCTCCATCCTCTTTGGAACCCCCCTTCAGGTAGTTGAAGGCTGCTATCAAATCCCCCCTCACTCTTCTCTTCTGCAGACTAAACAAGCCCAGTTCCCTCAGCCTCTTCTCATAAGTCATATGCCCCAGCCCCCTGATCATTTTCGTTGCCCTCCGCTGGACTCTCTCCAATTTGTCCACATCTTTTCTGTAGTGGGGGCCCAAAACTGGACGCAATACTCCAGGTGTGGCCTCACCACTTCCCTCGATCTGCTAGCAATGCTCCTACTAATGCAGCCCAGTATGTATGCAAACATACAGGAACAGGCACATACACCCATATATGCACGCACCACATGTATATGTGGACACTTGCAAAGATGGACCTTTGGTCTGACCCAGTATGGCCATTCTTATGTTCGTAAACATGCATGGTATGTACATATACATGCTCACACATGCATGGTCCTACATACGTGTGCCCGGGCAAACACTCTCACATTGAAACCATGGCCGTGTTCACAGGGCACCCTGTCCCCTGAGCCATGGGAGCTGGGGAAGACGGAACTCCCAGGGAGGAGCCCCCACCCGCACTGGAAGCTGGTTCTGCAGCCGGGAGCCGCCCACACACGGGGTATGACTGGGCACCAGGTGGCTTTGACTGGCCATTGCCTCTGTGCTGACTGGCTGCTTGCTCTGACCCCTCCTGCCCACTCCCCCCCCCCGCTCCCGCATGCTCTCTGCCTACCTTCCCTCCCTCCTCTCCCCTGCCCTGACCATCCCCCCCATCCCAATCGCCTTCTGTGGCCCTGCTCCCCCCCAGTCTCCCCAGTTAGCCAATTCCGCCCCCCCCAGCACTAAACCGCACTCAAAGGATTAAACTAACACACCCTGGCACCAAGTGAGGGTTGCACCCCTCATGCTGCGCCTCTGTTCCACCCTTCCCCGGGGTCGGGCTGGGCTAGGCCGGCTAGAAGCACTCCATGGCAAGGCCCATCTAGTACTCTGGCTGCGTGCCGCTTGGCACAATGGGCCCAGCCTCGGCCGGCCAGTGGGTGCTACTGTCATACAAATAATAATAACCATACACACACACCTGCTAACACTAGTGTGCACTCACACACACACCTGCTAACACTAGTGTGCACTCTCTCTCTCTCTCTCTCTCACACGCACACCTGCTGACACTAGTGCGCACTCACAAACACCTGATATTAGTGCACTCACACACACCTGCGGACACTAGTGCACACACTAACACACACACCTGTTGACACTAGTGTGCACTCATACACCCCCGCTGCTACTAGTGCACTCACACACAGCTGCTGACACTAGTGTGGACACACCTGCTGACACTAGCACATGCACACACATTCGTGCATGCACACACACTAACACACACACCTGCTCTCATTAGCACGCATTCCCTCTGACACTAGCATCCACTAACACATGCTCAGTCTATAGCTAGTTAAACTTCCCCTGGCTGGAAACTTCACTTATGATATGACCCTCCCAGGATGGGATTTTCCCTCACGGGGCCCCAAACCCTCTCCAAAATGTTTCCACCTCTGTACCTGAAGTGGGGGGGGGGGCGATAGTGCCACAAAGCACCCCCCAGGGCAGGTGTGGGTAGGGCGTGTGCTCTGGGCTTCCTGCCCCTCCCAGCACAAACCCTCCCCCCCCCCCGATGATGCTTAGCACCTTCCTGAGCCCTGCAGGGCCCGGTGCTGAGTCCCCCTGGGTGCCAGCTGAAGTGCAGGGTGCTTAGCACTGAAAATGCAGCTACCTCTGCCCATCCCCCACCCCTGATGTTTAGAGCTGAGTTGAACATTGGGAAATATTGTGGTGGGGGAAATTGTGAATTCCCTCCCCCCCCCCACATACACCTTTTGTTACATCAGGATTTTGAGACCCGTGTCCCAGTGGCACTCACTGCAGGGCACTCCACTGGCGAGTTCGTGGTGCCCTGTCCCGGCTGCCCCTGAGCCACAGTGGAGAGGAGTCTATTACTGCTCGTGCTTTTAGCTCTGCCGGGTCCCAGTTCAGCCCTGGGCACTGCCCAGACGGGGGCCGTCACACCCACTCGAGTGACCGGTGCTCGCCGGCATGTGCAGCGTTCACAGCCGCTCCCGTGGGATTTCCGATTTTCAGATCTTGTGTGCACTCTCTGCGCAGGGGAAAACAGTTTATTACATGCTCCAGCAAACAGGCCAATGCATCTGCCTGGATGCAGCAAAATCTCCCCATGGTGGAACATGGTGGAAATCCATCCATGTGTGGCACTTCCTGGCCTCAGCCACCACAGTATCCGAACCCCTCACAGCCTTTGAGGGATTCACCTCCCATCCCCCTTGATGTGCTGTGATCCTCGTACCAAAGGGGAACTGAGGCACGGAGAAACTGGGATCAAGGTTTAGATATTGAAGGGATGCAGGTGTGTAAGTCCCAGATGTAGGCACCACTGGTTCAGGAAACCCCGCTCCTCTACTGCTGAGCCCTGCAGGCGGATGGATCCCTCTCTCCCCTCCCCCAGGTGCCAGAGAGATCCATGCAGGGGGAAGACAGGTGGTGATGCACCTGTTTTACCTGTGGGGCCTGAACCGTTGGCCATACATAGGGGCCATCACGCTGCACACAAACCAACCAGCGGAGGAGGAGGAACTGCCTTCAGCCCAGTAATTCAGTACTCACTTGGGGGGTGGGAGCTGCCTTTAGCCCGCGGTTAGGTACTCGCTGTGATGTTCCCCTTTGGTGTTGTCTGGACCGGTGATCTGCTAGGTCACTCCAAGCCTTGACTCTGGGAACCGGCCTTACCCTGCTCTGCTGTGAGAACCCCCACTCCTGGGCTGTTCACACACAGCCTCTGGCATGTAAGCTGCTCCTTAGATTGTGCAACCGAATGACACTAGCCAATATCTCCAGTCCCAGACACAACCCTGGGAACCTCCGTCTTGCAGTGTCCAGTTGTACCCGCTGGATGCTGCAAGCTTATATAAGTTTGTCAATTTAACAAAGAAATTGATATGTATCAGGCTTGTTATCCCAAGGAGAGTCTCTGTCACGCTTCAAGCCAAACACACTGCTTCAGGCAGAACAAACAAACAGATTTATTAACTATAAAGGTAGATTTAGGAGATTATAAATCAAAGCACAACAAGTCGGATTTGGTCAAATGAAATCGAAGCAAAACACATTCTAAGCTGATCTTAACACTTTCAATGTCCTTAAAAACTTAGATGCTTCTCACCACAGGCTGGCTGGTTGCCCTTCAGCCAGGCTCTCCCCTTTGATCAGCGCTTCAGTCGCTTGGTGTGGTGGTGTCCGTAGATGTAGGTGGAAGAGAGAGAGAGAGCATGGCAAACGTCTCTCCTTTTTAACATGTCCTTTCTTTCCTCCTGGCTTTGTCTCCCCCTTCAGAGTCAGGTGAGGCATCACCTCCTTGCAGTCCCAAACTGCCCAAAGGAAAGGGGGTGCCTCCCTTGAGGGTCTAGTACAGGGGGGGCCAACCTGAGCCAGAGAAGGAGCCAGAATTTACCAATGTACATTGCCAAAGAGCCACAGGAATACATCAGTAGCCCTCCATCAGCTCCCCCCAGCTCCCAGCGCCTCCCACCTGCTGGCAGCCCCCACCAACCAGCGCCTACTCCCCTCTTCAGGAGGCTCAAGGGGTTCCCTGCCTGGCGTGCCGGGGTCTGTGGATTGCAGGCTAAGCCCCCTCCCCCCATCCATGGTACAGGCGCCTGGCTGAGGCGGGGTGAGTCCCAGGGGCTTTCGAGGCACCGGAAGGAAGGGTTGGGACGCTCGGTGGCACAGCACAAAGTCCCCTTGTGAATCTAGCCCTGACTGCCACCGTCGGCGCCTAACACCAAAACACAGACCCCCAGAGCCCTGCTCCAATGCTACCGAACCCTCTGTCTGCCCCATTCCCCACGGCACCGAAGTGTCTGCCGGGGGCATGTGCGCAGCCACCTGGTGCCTAGGAACCCCCCTGCCCCCGATGGCCCTGTGCATAGCCCACTCACCTAGGCTGCCTGAGAGCAGATGGGACTTAAACCTGGGTCTGTCATCTTCCTGGGGCGTGCCCAGCCCACTGGCTGCAGGGTACGCTGGGTGGGAGGGGCACGCTCTGTCTCTGCTGCTGAAGCTGCCCCACTCTGTGTAAGATAATTAAATAGTCCCGGAGCAGCTGGCTCTCCCGCACCCCAGGGTGCCCGCTGAGGATTTACGTATTTCATACAAAACCAGAACAACTTCAGCTGGTGAGACGCAGCCCAGAGATTAGGGCACTCGGGAGGTGGGAGACCAGGGTGTGGGTCCCTGGTGCTATCAGGCCCTGGGGGATTTGAACACTGGTCTCCCCACCCAGGGGTGAGCTCTGATCCCAGAGTTGGGCATGGCAGCAGCACCTCCTCCTTTTGCCAGCAAGGGCTGAGCTGGTTTTAGTGCCTAACCCCAGGCGAGGGGGCACAGCTGAGAGCTGCTGGCAGAGCCAGGCACCTCCTGCCAGCCCAAACAGCTGCCGGCTCCCTTTGAGTGGCAGGGTGAGGGCCACCCCCATCTCCTCAGCATTTCCTCCTGACTGGCTTAGTAAGTTCTGCGCTTACCTTCCTTTGATGCCTGAGGCTCCCAGGCCTTGTGCAGGCTGCCTGGGCACCTAACTCAGGGCTGAGGAGGCACCTAACCATCAGGCATTGCAACCCTGAGCCAAGTCCCCTTTCTGGCCACAGCCCCAGTGACACACAGCAAGTCTAGGATGGAGCAAGACTTGAACCCAGGTCTTTGGGCTGGGGCGTGACTCCGGGCCTAGCCTCACTCTGTTTATAGGGTGATTTGCGTCTTTGGCAACTCCAGCTACTCTCCGTTCTCTCCACCCCAGCAGGGCTGGAGCCGAGCAGGCAGAGTGTCTGCCTGGCAGCACCTGCTGGCATAGGCCCAGCTGTTATTCTTAGACCCAGACCTGAACGCCGGCGCCACTTGGGGTTTGGCCCAGGCCCCTTCCTGTTCTGAGTAACAGCCTGAAATCCCCCAGGCACTTTAGCTGCACTAGGGCTGCTCCCCAGTACATCTGGACCCACCCTCGATGATGTCTGGAGCCCACACATGCCGCTGGGTGACCTCAGCTTTGGCTTGGGGGAAAGGTGGGTGCGTGAAGGGTCATGGGCCGGTCCCTTTCCCCAACCCTCCTAGGAACAGCTGCTGTTTTCTAAACAAACCCCCTCACGTAGGGTGGCAGGGAGCCAAGGGGGCATCTTGGCTCCTCCCCTCCCCCAGCCCTCTTCCCTCCAGAGCAGACAACCCCCCGGCCCAGGGCCTGTGTGCGCCTGTCTCCCTCCATCCCTGGCCTCAGAGAGAGGCCGAACAAAACTCACGCAGCCGCTCAGTGGCCTAGGATGGAGCTTTTCTGATTCCATCAAAGAAATTAGTTCAACAGCGTCTCTAAGCCTCTGGGTTCGAATTAGACCGATCGCTGACTCGGGGGCGGGTCAGCCCAGCCCAAGGTTCAGGGTAACAGGCTTGGCTGCATAGGAAAATCAGAGGGGAGGGTCTGTGGGGCATAGAGATTTAACCCTAAAATACCCCCTCTCTACCAATACGCTGCATGGAGTGTCTCTATTTCCTGGCCCTGGCTCCGAGCAGGGCCCTGCCCCGCGCCCTGCCCTGCACAGGGATTAGACTTTTAATCAGTGTCTGTGTGGGAAATGGCTCACATGCAGCTAAAGTGCAAGGCACCTCCTTGGGGCACCTCCGCGACCACCCAGCCTGCCCGGCTGCAGTGGGGGAGGGGAGATGAACGCAGCCCCCCCGCCTCACGCTGGCTCACAAACAATCTCGTTGCCATGGTGGTGCCCAGATTAACCAAGTGCGTGTGCGTGTGTGTGTGTGCGCGCATGCGTGTGTGTGTGTGCATGCGTGTGGGTGCACGCGTGTGTATGTGCATGTGTCCGTGTGTGCATGCATATGTGCGTGCACATGCGTGTGTGTGCACACATGTGTGCATGTGTGTGTGCATTGTACGTGTGTGTGCATGTACGTGTGTGCACATGTGTGTGTGTGTGTGTGTGCATGTGCCAGGGATGGGTGACTCCATTCCAATCCCCTTCTTGTCGCCATTCCAGCCTTTCGAACCTTGGCTGAGTTTTGCTGCCTAATCCTCTTGTGTCTCGCGCCGCGCTGCATTCCGGCACCTCGCCAACCCCGAGAGCTCGGCGCAGCTGCAGACACGGCGGTTGGGACAGCTCCAGCCATCAGCCTGTCCAACTGGGGTGGGAGATCCCAGCTAGGGTGACCAGATGTCCCGATTTTATAGGGACAGTCCCGATTCTGGGGGCTTTTTCTTATATAGGCTCCTATTACCCCCCACCCCGTCCCAATTTTTTACACTTGCTGTCTGGTCACCCTAATCCCAGCTGCTTCAAGATGTACTATGGTTTCTGGACATCAGATGTGGCCAGGGAGCAGCATGTCCCTGTCGGCCCTGGGGCCCAGCCCCTCCACTGACCCGGCCTAGAGCCTGGTTTGCATAACTCTCCCGCCCCCGGTCCCAGCTGGCCGGGCCTGTGCAGGTACCGCAGCATGATCCCACCGAACTCCAGAGGGCTGCACAGGGCGAAGGAGGGGGTCTGTGACGTGGCATGGCAAAGCCAGTGCCAGCAGGGCCTCAGCCTCCATCCTGAGCCGCCCCCTGGAGCCCCGTCACTCCCCTTCCCAGCTCAGCTCCTCTAAACACCTGGGTCTGTCAAACCCACCCTCCAGCCACATACCCCCTGCTGCTGCTGCCCGTCTCCGAGCCCCGGCCGCCTGTCTGCCTCTCTGTGCGGTCGAGGTGCCCCAAGCCATGTGGGGTGGCCCACGTGCTATGTCGCAGGGAGGCCTCCGGGGCTGGGGTGCTGGTTCTGTCCATGGTGGGTCTGTCTCCAAGGTAGCTGGGCTAGCAGGGAACCGTGCAGGCCTCTGCCCCACACAGCCACTCGCTTTCCACCCTGGTGGCTGCAGATCCCCTCCTAATGCCTTAATCCTGCTGTTATCCCTGCCAGCCCCGATAACGATATTCCTTGACCTTCACGCCCTGGCCCTCTCCAGGAAGGGGGGCCCAGCAGCTTGTGGCACCAGGATTTTGAGACCTAAGGGCTGGCTGGGCTCCACTCCGCCAGGTTCCACCATGGCCTCCCTGCAGTAGGCCACCAGGAGACGAGGAGCCAGGGGGCTGGCAGCTCTGCCCAGCGGGATGGCCCACAGGGAGTTTGAGGAATGCCAGCAGTGGGCACAGAGTGAGCCCCCAGGGAGGCCACATCCATCAGCGTCTGGGTGTGACCGATGCCCCAATCCGGGTGTCAACTGGGCTGTCAGAATTCCCCAGGGGAGGGACCGTGGTGGGCTCATTCTCCACCTTCTGGGGCTGGTGTCCTGACCATGTCAGAAACACCAGGCTCCTCTGGCCAAAGCCCCATGCCAGGGGCTACAGCGAGTGAAGGGGAGTGACTGGGCAAGGGGAGAAGGAGAGAGTGATGGAGGACGCGGAGGAGGAGGACAGAGACAGTGATAGATGGAAAGAGAGGAGGAAAGCGAGTGGACACCTGAGCCGGGAGAGGGCTCTGCAGAGACAGCAGCTGCAGAAGGAAGCACTGGGCCAAGTTCATATCTGGTGCTTGTCCCCAGAGCTCCTCTGGCTCCCGGGAGATGGGAGGTCCCAGGCCAGGACACCCAGTGCTTGTGGCCCTGCTGACTGGGAACAAATATGGAGCCTTTAATAGCTGGGCTAGGATTTGTCGGTGGCCAATGAATGGGATGTTTTCAATTAGTTTTCAATCAGAGTGGGCATTTGGTGGCATCTAGTTCTTTGCTATAGATTGTTAAGCAGCTGCCATCTTTCCCCCCAGGGGCTGCATTCCAGTGGTGGCTAAAGCAATTCTGATATTATACACTAGGTGCTAAGCTCACCTTGCCCTTGATTATGGCACCGCAGCCGCAATTCTCTGCTATCCGTGTGCTGCAATACATGGTGCCACGAGGCTTGGTCAGTGGGGGCTAAATTTTCAAAAGCGGCCCCTGATCTGGGGCCCCCAACCTGAGCCCCCGGGGGCCCAATGCCCAGAGACATGCTGAGCAGCCACATCGCCAGATGACGGAGCCGCAACAACCAGCAGCAGAGGCCACTTTTGCAGGTGAAAGTTTTTAGTGCTGTTGAAGTTCTCCGAGCTCCTCAGCTGGAAGGCGCCGGGGCTGGCGAAGGAGCAGGCCTGTGCAGTGCCACCCGTGGATGAATTAGGATGAGGTGAGCTGGAATAATTTCAGATCCTGGGACATGGGGCCATGCAGCATTGTGTCCAGGGCCAGCTCTAGGCACCAGCAGACCAAGCACGTGCTTGGGGCGGCACATTTTCAGGGGCAGCATTCCGGCCATTTATTTTTTTTTGCTTCCGGCGGCAAAAGCTTAGAGCCGGCCTTGGCAGCAGCAGCGCATCACGCACAGGGGGGCCCTGGGGCCACTGCGGTTCGTGCCACGGGGGAGCAGAGCCCGTACCTTGTGGCTGGACCAGGCAGGCTCCGAGCGGGGGACACTCGGGCTGGGAGCCGCCCCGTGGGGCACGAAGAGCCGCCTGCGGGTGCCACAGGGCGGCCGTCCCCCAGCGCCGCAGCTGGGGCTGGGCGAAGCGGCCTGAGCCGCCCAGGGACTGTGGCAGGGTGGCCAGGAGCAGCAGGGCCATAGAGGGTGGGGTGCTGCCATGCGGGGCCCGCGTCTCGCTCTCCGGGGCTACCCTGCCCCGGCTCCTCAGCCCCTGCCAGGGCGATACCCCGGCTCTGCCCTCCTGGGTCCCGGCTGGTCCTGGAGGCGGGAGCCCTGGCTGGAAGGACCCTGGGCTGAGGCGCGGCCCGGGAGCCTTGCTGCTTACCCCGACCCTGCCAGCACCAGACCGGCTGTAGGCAAGGGGGGAGCAGGCGGAGTCAGCACTGGTGGGGGGGAGCCCAGCGCTGGGGCGGCAGGGGGTGCGGGTGGGTTGGGTTGGAGTGGGGGGGAGAGCCCAGCGCTGGGGCGGCAGGGAGTGCGGGTGGGTTGGGTTGGGTTGGGTTGGGGGGGAGAGCCCAGCGCTGGGGCGGCAGGGAGTGCGGATGGAGGAGGGCACTGGTGCGGGAGGGAGGGTGAGAGCCCAGGCCTGGGGTGGGGGGCAGCCAAAAATTTTTTTGCTTGGGGCGGCAGAAATCCTAGAGCCGGCCCTGATTGTGTCTTCTTGGTGGCA
This sequence comes from Chrysemys picta bellii, assembly GCF_011386835.1. Classification (NCBI taxonomy): domain Eukaryota; kingdom Metazoa; phylum Chordata; order Testudines; family Emydidae; genus Chrysemys; species Chrysemys picta. Next base: position 3,566,505 of record NC_088815.1, read on the forward strand.
TGCAGGAGTTTGCACAGTGCTTTACAAACAAAGTACCTGCTGCTTCTACAGGTGCTGCTGTTGGGAAGGCAATTTGCATTCTCCGTCTGCAGAAGGCCATGTCTCAATGGCTGAGCCCAGCAGGGGTGGGACCCCGAGGCTCTGCCCCGCTCAGAATCCAGTGCTCGATGCGTACGTCTGCCTGGGAGGGAGTGCGTCGGGGTGAAGGATTGTGAATGTGTGGCAGGGGCTGTCTGAGGGCGTGGTTGGTTGGTGTGTGTAAATGAGTTTGTGTGAGTGCAGATTGCGGCTACTAGAGGACGAAGCTGTTTCTCCAGCAGGGTCCAGTCAATATTTTCCCAAGGGCCCCTTGCGGCTGGTGCCTCGGTCACTGGGGACCCAGCCTCAGACACCCTGGGCCTGCCAGTGCTGAGCTCCCGCAGCCCCAGCTGGGCCTGGCAGAGAGTCTCTCTAGTGCTGTGTCTCATTCCTCCTGCAGGACGGCAGAAAGGGCAGCTGGGTGGGGGCACCCGCGGGGCAGCTACCAGCTGCTGCAGGTCAGTGTCCCTCCGCCCTCGGCTCCCTGATTTTAAGGGCACTGTCCCATATTTCATTGATTTGTCCCTTAGGGCGTCCCTGATGTTAAGCCGTATTGAAGTGTTTTCCGACGGCTGACAGGTACCATGTAAACGTGACATTGCAGCTTGGGAGAACTGTTGCAGAGGGCAGTAGAAGTGTATGTTGGAGACATGCTCAGGGAACTGGTGCTTCCCTAAAATGTCCCTTCAATTAAGGGGTTGGCCCTTGTTTTCCACATGGTTTCCCCTTATTTCCATCCAGCAAAAGGGGTGGCCGAGGGTCGAGGGACCGAGCTGTGCTGTGGCTGCAGCAGTCCACCACATGTATTTCAGGGAAAATGCTCAGGCCCCTCAGATCCAGAGGCACAGGCCCTACTGGTCCTCATGGCTTGCTGCAATAGCCTTAGGCATCCTCTGGTCTCTGGGGCGGGAGGGGTGACGCCAGACTGAGATTCACTCCTGTGGCAGGCAGTGGTCTCCCCCCCACACACACAGAGCAGGGCTCATCCCCTCCAGCAGGGGGCATCAGGCGCACACATATGCACACACACACTAGCTGGCGACATGAGAATCCCAAGCAGCAACCTCTGGTGTAGCTGGAATCAAAGGAGTTAGGTGCCTGCCTATAATGCGGCATCATCCCAAGTGGGGTCAGGGCAGCTCTGGCTCTCAAACGGTTATTGTCCAAAACTCACCCATCTCCCCTCCCTGCAATACCGAGAGGTTCCCCCCCTGTGTTGGCTGTTTCCAGGGTTTCTCCCAGCCAGCCCTCCTGCCTCCTTCCCTGGCCTCCACCTGGCTCAGAGCCTCTCCATCTTTTACATGGCATTAGTGAGACCCACCTGCTCTGACAGCCAGGGTGAGTCAGTGGAATAGCTCTGTGTCCACGTGCAGGGTTCTCAAAGCTGACACTGGCACCATAGCCAGGCAGAAGCTGCCACCTCTGCAGCTGCCCTCTGTTTTCCTGTGTTCTGTCACTTTCTTGGCTGTGGCATCCCTGGCCCCCGTTGTCACTTGGCAGTGGCCCTGAGCCTACGGGCAGGGCAGAGGGATTGTTGCCTGTTGCACTCACACACCTTGCCTACTTGCAGAGGGACCGGGATGGTGCCCTGCTCCAAACGGCTGGAGATCTCCCCAAGGAGCTGGCGGCAGCGGTGAAGGTGAGGAGGAGGCGGGAGACGGGGGTTGAGAAAGCTGCAGGAGGTGGATTTTGAAGCCTGAGGAGCCGAGTGCAGGGCACTGCCCGTGTGGTGAAGGCGAAGTGCTTGCTGGTGTATGGCCCAGTTTGCCTCCTGCTAAATGAATCCAAACAGAGAGCCCACTTGCTTGGCCTCCGTGGGCCAATGGGTGAGACGGGGGCGGCCTATGCCAGCCAAGGTAGGTTCAGATGGCATCTGGGATGGGAACATTCAGAACCTTGATATTTTAGACATTCGGATCCCATTGTGCTGGGCGCCAGCTAAGACATGGACTAGAATAACCCCACGCTGCCTCCTCTCCTCCCTCGGCCACAGACACGACCCTGCTGACAGCTGGCGCAGGGCCCCAGACCCTCGCTGTGCATGAGGCTGCATTGAACTGATCTAGTGTCTAGGGACTGGCTGAAATCTGGGCTTTGGCGGCAAATTATCCCAGACAAGGCTGGGGCTTTCCCACTGCACGTCCTGACACTGCTGGCGTGACACTAGAGCGCCGGGGTCGGCGTAGCTCAGCTCGAGCTCTCTGCCATCCTGTATACGTTGGGCTTGGCTCCGTCCCATACGCAGGATTTCAGCCTGTTCTGGACACCCTGTGGCTGCGGACCGAGGGGGCACAGCGAGAGCTGGGCTGGGAATTCCTACCATGACACTTACGCCCCTTTTTCTGTTCCCTAATTGACACTGAGATTGAAGGGGTCTGTGTGCGCCCCCTGCTGGAGAGAGGGAGGTTGCAGGATTTTGAACAGCAATATGTGAAATCGTTGTTTGGCATCAAACAGCCTGTGAAGGTGCTGGCTGGGGGAGGGGTGCATCTTTCACTGAGCACGGCCAGGGTCCGAGGGGGTCTAAGCACTGAGATAGCTTTTGAATTCTCCTCTCTCTGTCTCCAGAGAGTACCTGGCTATCTAGCTACCTACCCCTCTAGCTATCGATCCATATCTGGTCAGACCTCACCAGCCTTTGACAGCGAGGCTTTGGAAGCACACAGAGTGCAGGACCCAAGGGGCATTTGTATCCAATCCATAGTCAAAGCCTCACAGGACCTGGAACTAGGGGAAATCGGGGTATTTTATTTTTGCAATACCCATGTGCCTCTTTTTATTTTTCTCATGTAAAAATATGCATAAATTGTCACTTTCACTGCTAGCCAGAGGCAGTGTGGTGCAGTGGGTAGGGCCCTGGTGTGGGACTCAGGAACCCTGAGTTATGCATCTGGTTCTGCAGGTAACCTTGAGTCAGTCTCTTCTGTTTCTCCTCCCACCTGCTGTCTATTTAGCTTGTCAGATCTTGGGAGCAGGGAGGTTTCTGATTCTGTGTTTGTACAGCCCTCAGCACTGAGGGACCCACATCTTGGTTGAGGCTGTGACACTGTCTCAGGGCACCCAGAACTATGGGTCACCTCTTTACCCCTCTGCCTTAGCAAAGAGACTTGCTAGGGAGTTGAAGTGTGTACCAGTTCCCTGACACTCACAGTCAGTTGCCACCCGGCCAATCTCCTCCAAAGGTCTGCCAGGCTTTACTTTGCCTTGCAGGTAGCACTTGGTGCTTGCCAGCTCCTGAGCCCCCTGGATGAGGGTGTTCCCTGGATGTGCCCAGAAATGCCCAAGTCCGCTATCTCCAGAGACATGGTGCACCAGTCTGTTTGGTTCAGTGACTCATATTACAGACTGTATTGAGAACTACACAAGGAGAAGTTTGTTAACAAAGATAGAGATTTAAGTGTTACTGAGTAAGGAGAGAGGAAACAGCTGAGAGACTAAACATAACTTTATCAGGCTAAACTCTTTGTCTAAGATAAGCTTCTCACTTAAAGCAACCTCTCTGTGTCACCATCCCCCAGGGCCAGGATCCAGCTTTTATGGGTGTGAAAAACGCTGGCCTTTTTGCTTCTTCAGTGCCGGATACCAAAAATGCCTGTTTGCCTCCTTCTTCTAGTCTAGTAAACCTTCGAAATGTAGCCTGCTGTTTGCTCTCTGGAGCGCTGGTTGCTATGTTGCTCGTCTCATCCTCTTGTTAGTTTGCTTTTCCTGTTGTCTTCAGATGCAAATAAACTCCCAGTGCGTTTGCCTTACCCTAGGCTTACTTTGCATCAGAGCTCTAGGCTGCCCAGTCAACCAACGTTCCTTTGTCTGGGGAAACAGATTTGTAATACATACGGACGACGTCTTGCATGACACCTGTTCATACACCTCACAATGCTTATGACGACCAGTAGAATCTAAGGTCTTTTATTTGAGACCTTACACAACATTCTGTGTAGATAAATCCCATGGCAGCCATGTGTTAGGTGTAGTGAGTTTGTCAGGCCTGAGAGGTGTTGCTGTTACATGACGGTGGGCCGTTTGCCAACTGCCAACTAGGGTCACAGAGGCCTAGTTGCTAAGAACGGAAGCTCACTCTGCCACGGACCTGTCTCATCGCTGCACAATACACGGAACCTTTTCAGGCAGTACGGGGCTTATTGGGAGGCTGGGTTTGGTTCTCCAAAACTGACACTCCCGCCCAGACTGGTTCCGCTTCCACTTCCACTTTACCTGCCCTGCCAGAGCTCAGGTAAATGGGTATGGAGAGGCCCTTCACTAGGGGAGGAGATACAGGAATGACTATGGGTTTATGGACAGCCAGGTTCATGCATCAATTTCCACCAGCTGAGGATCTGGCCCTGGAGTGTGTCGGGTGTAAACGGGCACGTTTTCATTCAATAAAATCCAGATCCGAACTGTTTGTAGCCATAACACAGATCAAGGTATTTTTTCCCAGAGCTGACATGTTAACCCTGGTGTCCTGGCTAAAATCCAACCCAAGTACGTTACATTCAGCCTTCAGTCCCCGCTGCAGCTTCGCACGGATCCAGGATTCTTCTTCCCCTCCTGACCTCAACTATTTGTGCAGCACTGCTGTGGACTGTGGTGCCGTCTACCCCAGAGGTGGCTGTATTTCAGCTGTGGCTGATCTATCTAGATGCCACAGGGGGAGGGATAGCTCAGTGGTTTGAGCATTGGCCTGCTAAACCCAGGGTTGTGAGCTCAATCTTTGAGGGGGCCACTTGGGGATCTGGGGCAAAAATCAGTACTTGGTCCTGCTAGTGAAGGCAGGGGGCTGGACTCGATGATCTTTCAAGGTCCCATCCAGTTCTAAGAGATGGGAGATCTCCATTAGTTATTATTATGCCTGCAAGGTAGTGAGCACGTACTGCAATGGATGGGAATGCGCATGGCTGCCTTACAGGATTGGGACCGCTCTTTGCAAATGACTTCAGACTCAAAGGCCCCAATATGTTATTTTTATTATTCAGTTTTATTAAAAATAAGCTTGCTGCTGTTGAAAGGGAAGGGCTAGTCATCCCCTCCTAGCCCCATTCGAACTCCTCTCACCAGCTACATGGTTAAAAAGCTCCTGTCTTTGGGAGGCAAAAAAAAATCAAGATTATATTCGCTCTATTTTTCAACTCTAAGATTACCTCCTTGAGGACATTCCCTTATTACGTATATTCCACAGGTACCATAGGCTTAAATAGTGCCGAGCAGACAAATAGCCATGGAAGGTTGAAGGCTGCTAAGATCACTAATACCTGCCTATTTCAGTGAGGTCTAATCTGCCTGAATCTCCTGTCCCCAGAGCACTAAGCTAGCTGAACCCTTGCAAAATGCACGGCAGTATTGTCTAGTAATGGCCCCAAACGTTGCTGTGGGGCTTGGGGCCATGGCTGGAGAATATTGGGTTATAGGTTTATAAAGGAAATCAAGCCCTTTGATTGCAGCCCCTGCACTGGGCTGCGTGTGGCTGTGCATTGTCCTGCCTGAATGTTAACCCATGTGCTCTGTAAGAGCCGGAGTTTCAAAGGAGACTGTTTGGGCCAAGGACTCTGCCTCCGTTTGTGTTTGCAAAGCACCTACGGCATCGCGGGTGCTCCTGGAACCACAGTGGTGAGCTTTTCTTGGCAAACATGTGCAGTGTCCAAGCGTCACAGGGTGAAGTGACTTAACCAGGGCCCACGGGCAGACAGTGGCAGAGCTGGGGTGAGACTCGTATCCGAGTCCTGAACCCCACGTCCCAACACTAGCCCTAGGCTGCTCTCCCTCCCTTTGGGTAATGTACTCTTGGCATGTTTAATCTCAGTAACTAACTGAGAGCCTTTTTTTCTGCAGGGACATTTTCTTGCCCTCTTCCGGTAGCCGCCAGCTTGGCTCCTGGTGTTCCTCCGTACTTTTGGTAGCCATCAGAGATATTTGGTAGCCCAAGAACTTAGGAATGTGATCTAGCAACTAAAGACAGAATGGGAGTCGGAGAGTTTTGGTTCTCTTCCTAACCATGTCAGAGGGTTGCTGAGTGGCTTTAGTCAAGTCACATCCCTGCTCTGTGCCTCAGTTTCCCCTACTGTAAAATGAGGCTCATGATCCTTCTCTACTGGAAGGGGCCTTGTCAGCACCTAGGACAGACTATTATGAGAATACATAGCCCAGGTACCACAGATCACAGTAATGGGATGGGGAGACACTTGGTTCAGGTAAGTCACAGAGGTCCTTCTCGGGATATCTGCTGCACTCAATTCCCATTAGCTTCAGTGGGTGCTGAGCACCTTGCAGGATCTCACGCAGACCAGCCACAACTAAAAGGCAGCCACCTCTGGGGTGGAACACACCAGCTGTTTAGCAGCACACAGCAGTTCAGGTAAGTTACAGAGACCCCTCTCAGGATATCTGCTGCCCCCACAGGAATAACACCCACTCAGCTCCAAGCACACAGCACACTTGCCATGCCAGGCCTGTCCCAAGCTGCTGTCTGCCACACTGGGCCGGGCTGGGCTGCCCTTTGTGCCTTCCCTCTCTAGAGTGATTCGGGCAGCACCTCTGCAACTGCTGCCATCCCAGGCAGCCCTGGGTAGTCGTGGGGGAGGTGCTGGGAGCCCAGCACCTGCTGCTGGGAGCCTGCCTGAGCAGAGGCCCCCGGGGCACCCCAGGTGTGCATCACCCTGGTCCTTTTGGGGAAGAAGGAAAGATGCCAAGCCCAGATTCATATAGCAGGGCTGAGGGTGGGCCTAGCAGGGGTGAGCACAGCATCGTGGGGCAGCTGGCCCAGAGCTTGCTGGAGCTGGTGGTAAGGAATGGTAAGCCAATACTTCTCTGAAAGGCCACGACCTCCTCCCCTCCCTCCTGGTACTGAGGAAAATGGAGCTGCCTGGGACTAAGGGCTGGGGAGAAGGTGCCTTGCGAGCCCGGCCAGCTCCAGACAGCTCCTGGGACATGGCCTTGGGGGTTACCTGGTTGCTCCCAGGGCAAAATAGCCCAGGCATGGGTGAGGGGGGTCCCCAGCCTTGGAGACCATCCCCCAGTCCCTGCCTTGTCAGTGAACTCTCCCAAAGGGCCAGACTGACACACTCATGGCTGATTTGGGGGGACAGGAAGGAAAGAACTATTGAAACAGCGACTGAGCAGAGATCTGGCCTTATATTAAAATGTAACAAATGCCCGTGTGTGTGACCCAGGGGGCCGAGGAACCAGTTCGCCCACCTACCCCACTTGCGTGAATGCTACAGACCCTGCACATCGAGTGCAGCCCATCTCTCACCCAGCACTGCGCCATGCTCCCTGCCAGCCGTGCCGGGGGCAGTGCACTAGTGGGTTTAAGTGTGTGTCAGGCTCAGGCACGGGGAATATGCACCACCAGATTCAAAAACCTACAAATCGGAGGCGGCTTTTTTGCAGTCACACCATGGTCCTGTTTTTGTGGAGGAGCTGCAGCATTTTCCAGTGGAGGAAAAAAATGGACCAGCTTGAGTGAAACTGGGTCAATTCCTCCCCGTCTCTTCCAAGGAAAGGGCCCTGCTTCTGAGGCAGAAAATAGCAACACGTGACGTTGGAAATCTGAGACTCTGAAATTTCGTTTTGGCGAAGGTCAGTATTTGCACTGAAACGGCTGCTGCAAAACGCTGGCCTTTGAGGCCAGTGCGCCAAACATGATGAAACTGGCGCTAGAGCATTGTAACATCCTTCATCGTAAACGTCAGCTTTGCACACGCTGGGTGGGGGTGGTCTTGCAGTCCTTGCACAGTCAGGGCTCCCCATTGAGGCATGCGTGGGTTTTGCTTGCGGCATGCCAGCTGCTCATCGACACTGGCCTAGGGACTGGCAGGTCGCACCCCGCCAGGCCTCCCCACAGCATTTCCAGATAGCGCAATCGAGGGAGGTCAGCACCAGCACCAGAGTAACGCGTTCAGAGATGAATCAGTTTTCCCATCTGTAAAGTAGAGCTAATGATACCGACCTCCTGTGTGGAGCCCTCTGACAGCTAGGGGCTGTCTATGAATTACATCATGCCTGGGGGCGGGGCTTAACGCTGCACGTTTGTTTCAGTGTTACAAGAGGTGGAACTTGAAAATCACCCTCAAAATGTTACATAATTGATGGACAGCCCCCTAGGGATAAAATCTGGGGATTAGTATTATTGTTACTGACTCAATAATAATGACTAATGTAACTAATATATTGCAATTATTATTAATCAATGTCATTATTAATGATTAGCCTTTCCCTGGCCTGTTTTGTCTGAAGAGCTCAAAGCTCACCACTACCACGCGGCAGTGAATGAAGCCTTGCAGCCCGCCCGCCCGGAGGAAAGCACATCTGCGATTCCCACGTGTGTGGCGCTCCAGTGGGACTGGCTGGCGGCAGGGCAGGGGAGGGGGCAATACTCCATTAACGGCCAGCAGCACCGGCACCGACGCACACTAGTGCCAGTGCCCTGTGCGGAGAGGTTGGGCCGCCCTGCCTCTCCTCCAGGCATATTGGGACCTGCTAGGCTGAGCGAAGGCCGTAATGTGCAGCTGCTTCTGGGGAAGCCATTCAGAGCTGATGTGGGTGCTCAGCCCTGTTGAGGGGAAGGGGGGAGGGGCTGGCATGGCCGGGAGGGCGCTCTCCCTCTGTATAACCATGGCACCGATTCTGTGCCATGATCCCTAATCGCGGTCCGGGCTGTCTGCCCATTGCCCGGCCAAGGAGCTCAGGGGGACTCTCTGGGCAGGGTGACACCAGCTTGTGATCAGTCAATGGCGGTGAGCCAGGCGGCCGGGGATGGGGATTGTGATATTAACCCAGATTAGAACAGGGGCTTTGGAAAGTTTGGGCATGGCTGCCCTACCGCCATCTCCCATCCCCCCTCTATCCCAGCCAGCTCCTTGTTCACGGCCAGGCCTGAGGGGCTTCCTAGTGCTCTCCAGCATCACATGGTGCAGAGGCCCCAGGGTTTGCTCTGCAGTAGGCTGGTGCATGAGGTGTGGCCATTCACGCTAAGGGGAGGACACGTGGAGCGCTCCGCTCAGAGGCCGCCTGGGTGTCAGCGGCTTCCCTCCATCCCTGAGACTGCGAGAGTCGGGTCAGCTCCTCAGATGGGTCTTGTGGCTCTGCTCGCAGGCTGCTGAGCACAGAGGGGAGTTCGGGGAGGGGAGGGGAAGGAGATACGCTCCCCACACCTGCCTCTGCCCCCCTGGCTGGGGAAACGCTGCCGGGCTGCTGGGCATCCACAACATGGGGCTCTGGGCTCACTGCCACCCCTGAGGCCCTGCACCGAAAGGGGGAGCGGGCCCTCTGGCTCACTGGCCTCTCTCGCCTCACCCTGGAGCATGGGGAGATGCGCAGGGGCTCAGCCCCCCGGAAGCACAGAACACAGGGAGGGGAAGTATCCAGTTCAGCAATGCCCAGCACTGTCCCTCTGTGGTCAGGGACCCCCTCAGCACCCGGTGTTCTCATCACAAATAGCTACCTCCTCCCCTCGCCCCTCCCTTATCTCCCCCAGCCCCCCGCAAGCCTGGGAGGGGCCCGCATAGCCAGGGACAAGTTTGCAGGCTCCCACTCTAGGCACAGTTGTGAGCGTGTGTGTGATTCGGGTCAGAACCGTCCTCCAGGTCTCCCTGGCTAATCGCCCCGCTCCCCCCTCCCATGTCGCCACCTGGCCCGCCTCCCCAGGAGTCTTTTGGGTCACTCCTGCCTGGCTCCCCCGCCTGCTCCAGTCCTCTTAATGAACTAAAAAAGTGATAAATCCCTCTCAGAGCTGACCACGTGAGTGCCCCCACACCTCCTGGCCTTCCCCTAGCCCTGGCAGCCCCCCGCCTCCCACCCGTCCCCTCCCCGGTAAGCTGACGCAGCGTCTCTAAGCGTTAGCAGCTTTAGCTTCTAATAGGATTAGCGAGGTTTAAAACTGTCATTTGAGTGAACTAAACCTCTTGATACCCTGCATTGCACCTTCTTAACCAATTTGCCTTCAATTAGGGTAATTGGGAAACTAGCAAAGAAGTATAGCATTAATATTTTAAAGTGATGAAGTGATTATGAGCCTCAGACTAGGAAGCAAATCAATTTGCTATCTGCGCCTAAAAGGCAATTATAATCATTTGTCAGCTACATCCCCTCCCTCCCGGCCACACTCACCAGCACCTTCAGGAGTTAGCTGGTAAGGCTCTGAGCGCGCAGCCATTGTCAGGAAAAGGCAAATCCCTAACACGGAGCGGCAGGGGGCAGCTGGACGGGCCTCCCAGATTCGCAGCTGCCATCGTGCCGTGGCACCTAAAATTAGCTCGGCGCTGACTGCCAAGCACGGTTAACTCGGGTGACCCCCTGCTGGGTCTGAGGCAAGCTTGGTCTCCCTAAACGTGCAGCGGATACGAGCGGAGGAGATGATGGGCTTCAGAGCTGGGTTTATCACAGTCAGGCACTCGGCTGCGCAAGCTGCATTCTCATACCTGTGCACGCTGGTGCACAATGCTCGCATACATGCCAATACACACACTCACACGTACGCAGCATGCCCTCTGATGTGCACACTCACACACATGCTCCTGCTCACGGAATTCACACTCCGGCACGCCCACACTTGTGCCAGCGCTCACACTTGGCTCTAGTGAGGCACTTAAACACCTTTGAGGGGCTGGGCCTAAGTGACTTGCCCAAGTAAATGAATGGCAGAGCTGGGGATTGAGACCAGGTTTCCTGACGCATAGGCCCCTGCTCAAAGCACTAGACCACATTCCGTACAACTTCCCAGCATCCCCCACCAGCCCACCTATTAGAGCAGGTCCGAATATTGGGGTGGGCGTGGCCAGGGCTGTTTCCACAGAAAATTTTGACTTTTCAGGTTTTGATCGAAAAGCTTTTGGGGTTTGGATGAAAGTTTGGGGGTTTCAATCAAAAGTGGCTTTTTCTGTAGACGTTTGCCAGGACAAGTTTTGTTTAGTTTTCTGCAAAAAATTTTCTTTGGTTGAAAACCCCATTTTTAATTGAAAATGGCTTAATTGGAAAATTGTCAAGGCACCTCACCTGGACAAATGGACAGTCACCCATCAGAATGATTTCATGGCTATTGTGGAAGGCAATGCTTTAAGTAACATACTTAATTTTCCTGCAGAGACCTGACCTTATAGTCCTCATGCACACAGAACCATTCAGCCTGCCTCGTAATGCAAGAACAAAGGGACGTTCAAGGACATCAAAAGGTGGCAAAGTCCAGACTGAAAACAGGACATTCTTTTTTCACACAATGCACAGTAGGCCTGTGGAACTCACTGCCACAAAAGCTCACTGAAGCCAGGAGCTTGGCAGGGTTCAGAAAAGGGATTAGACATTTCTCCGGTGAATGAGCATAACCAGAGTCATAACAGTATATAGCCAAAAAGTAAATAAGAGCTTTGTAAATGCTAGAAACCCGCCTGCTTCAGGGCATAAACTGACCTCTAACTAGGGGGGTCAGGAGGGAACTGTCCCTGGGGACAGGCTACCCCATCGCTGCAGGGCACTTGCATCTTCCTCTGAAGCAGATGGTGCGGGCCACCGTCGAGACATTCCTATGTTCCTAAAGTTCTCCTTGGCAAGTCAAGGGGAGCTTTGCCTGTGATTGAGCAGAGACCATTGTGATTATCTAGCCTGACCTCCTCGATCACCCCGGCCAGACAACATCCCAGAAAGAATTTCTGCTTAAACTAGACCACAACTTTTAGGAGAACAGCCAACCTTGATTTAGAAATTGCCAGTGATGGCGAATCTACCACAGTCCTTGGTAAGTTGTTCCAATGGTTAATTACCCTGATTGTTAAAATACATATGCCTGATTTCCAGTCTGGATTTGTAATGGTTCTGGCTACACACAAAGTTGTACAGCTTTCACTAAGCTGGTGTAGCTAAAGTGTTACAAATCCCTAATGGAGAACAGTGATACTGGTATAAATATGCTTACACCACGGTTCACATCTGGGAAGAGGAATAAAATATACAAGGATACGGCACCTTTATACCAATACAACTGCCTCCACGCCAAGGGTTGTACCAGTATAACTATATCAGTAAACAGTCATACCTCTAACCGAAACAGTTATACCACTGGGTGTAGGACAGGCCGAAGTAATGACGGCTGAATCAGGTTCCTAACCATTTCCAGGTGTGCTTAAGAAGGGGCATCGAAGCCAGTTTCCCATTCCTCTTATAATTCAGGTCCAAATCACCGCAGGGTTTGGGATGGTTTGGATTGGGATAGTCTTTGTGTTCATCTCTCTCTCTCTCGCTAAATTACTAAATAGCACCATCTAGTTCCTAGTAACCATTGTCATGATGCTGAAAAGCTACTCATAGACTCTGTTCTCATTGACACCGGTGTCAGTCCGGACGTAACTGACGTAACTGAGATCAGGATTGCATATGAAATATAACTGGAGTGTACTGAAAAAGCCTGACAGTGAACTCCAGGATGTAAAGGCCAAGAAATATAGCTTGTGTTGTAAAAATAATAATGTTTTGTACTTCTTTAGTGTCCCTCAGCTACACAGGTCAGTAGCGATGCCGCCTAACCAACCTCTGAGACAGGTACATTCTCTGACTTTCCATTCCCAGCCTGGTACACGGAGACATGCAAAGGCGAAGTGACTTGCCCAAGGTCACACAATAAGAGCCAGAGTCCTGACATCCATTCCCCAGCAACGCGATCCCACGTGGCCGTCAAATACAACTGATCGGCAGAGTTCCTCTTGGAATCACTATTTCAATGGTGCTGGGGGGGGGTTGCTGTAATCAAGTCACACATAATTAAGTGTTCAGGCACCCTGAGCTTTGGAAAGACGTCTTTTATATTATTGCCACTGAAGTACATAACTAAATGCTAGCTGGAGAGATGTGCTAAGGAAAGCTACAGTTAAAGCCATGCTCAGATTTCCATTATACTCATCTGCTTTCACATGCCCCAGCATTCGGCTGAAGAATCTCCATTAGGGCTGAAATTTCCCATGGTTGCGACCACGCCCCTCCCCCACAGTCTCCTCCATTGCCTTTGGCCTTATGGAAACAAGCACCCCACAGATGAAATCCAAAAAAATCTTATGGGAACATTATGAATTGTAATGCACAAAAGTCAGGAAAAAGTTACAGTAATAACAACATATTACACTCATATTGATTACATTATTATCACTAATATAAACTCAACCCAACTGCATAGAATATTATTCAAGCGACCATGGAAAGTCCAACACAGAGCTGCAGATATTACCTATGTGCTTGTGTGCGTGATGGGCCCCTACTGTAACACTGGTCTACAATTTTTGAGAAGGCTTTTGTATGCCTTGAGGAGGTTTTCCACCAACAACCTGTAGTTGTCTGCCTTGTTGTTTCTATCTTAGCTTCACTTAACCTTGGAAATTTTCCACGGAGGTACTTGAAAGCTGCTTGTGTTTTGTCAATGGCCTTGACAAAGTTCTTCATCAGACCCAGCTTGATGTGTAAGGGTGGTAACAAAATCTTCCTTGATTCAACAAGTGGTGGATGCTGAACACTTTTCCTCCCAGGCTCCAATGACTGTCGGAGTGGCCAATCTTTCTTGATGTAGTGGGAATCTCTTGCACGACTATCCCATTCGCAGAGAAAACAGCAGTACTTTGTGTATCCAGTCTGCAGACCAAGCAAGAGAGCAACAACCTTCAAATCGCCACAAAGCTGCCACTGATGTTGGTCATAGTTTATGCACCTCAAAAGTTGTTTCATGTTGTCATAGGTTTCCTTCATATGGACTGCATGACCAACTGGAATTGATGGCAAAACATTGCCATTATGCAGTAAAACAGCTTTAAGACTCGTCTTCGATGAATCAATGAACAGTCTCCACTCATCTGGATTGTGAACGATGTTGAGGGCTGCCATCACACCATCGATGTTGTTGCAGGCTACAAGATCACCTTCCATGAAGAAGAATGGGACAAGATCCTTTTGACGGTCACGGAACATGGAAACCCTAACGTCACCTGCCAGGAGATTCCACTGCTGTAGTCTGGAGCCCAACAGCTCTGCCTTACTCTTGGGTAGTTCTAAATCCCTGACAAGGTCATTCAGTTCACCTTGTGTTATGAGGTGTGGTTCAGAGGAGGAGGATGGGAGAAAATGTGGGTCCTGTGACATTGATGTTTCAGGACCAGAAGTTTCATCCTCTTCCTCTTCCTCGTCTGACTCAAGTGAGAATGATTCTGGTGCATCAGGAACCGGCAGTCCTTCTCCGTGGGGTACTGGGCATATAGCTGATGGAATGTTTGGATAATGCACAGTCCACTTTTTCTTCTTTGACATACCTTTCCCAACTGGAGGCACCATGCAGAAGTAACAATTGCTGGTATGATCTGTTGGCTCTCTCCAAATCATTGGCACTGCAAAAGGCATAGATTTCCTTTTCCTGTTCAACCACTGGCGAAGATTTGTTGCACAAGTGTTGCAGCATATGTGTGGGGCCCATCTCTTGTCCTGATCTCCAATTTTGCAGCCAAAATAAAGGTGATAGGCTTTCTTAACCATAGTGGTTATATTGCGCTTTTGTGATGCAAAAGTCACTTCATCACAAACATAGCAGAAGTTATCTGCACTGTTCACACAAGTACAAGGCATCTCTGCTCACTTTGGCTAAACAGAAATGTGTCCCTTTGCAAAATCAAACACTGACAAATAAGAGAGCACGACACTGTATGATTTCTAGAGCTGATATAGGGCAATTTGTTCAGCAGAGTGATGTAAGCTTTGTTATGATTGCATCATCCATGACTTCTAGGAATAACATGATGCAATTCATATCATGTATGATGCAATACCAGCTTCAGATTGCATCATTCATTGTTTTGCCTTAAAAGCAAGTACTGTCCAAACCCAGTCATAGATTTATTCATAGATCCAGTCAAAGATGTATTTTAGTCATTTCTGGTTTAAATTGAGATCCCTTCCCTTTATAACTCACTTATCCTCCGCCATTCCCAAGTCAAGAGTCGTATATACTGACCCAATAACATATCTTAAAAACTAGAGCCAATCAACAATTTGAAGCATAATTTTCGTTCTCAGTGACCCAGAATTAGTAAAGTTTGACTACATTTATTTCAGAAGCATTTTGGCTGTAGAGCACTATAATACAACTAATAAATTACACACACAAAAAGTACATGAAAAGAACATCATTAAGGGTGCAAAGTCAAGCACTCATAAGTCAGGAAATGCCTGAATTCAGGCTACTCAAGTGATGTTAATTCGACACCCTTATAATTATGCCTCCTGTCACAACATCCATGTCCTCTGCCTTCAGGAAACCCAAATTAATTCCCATGTTGTCCATGGTTCATAATCTCGGGTTTTGACATCATCAATTACAGTTTGCATGAAAAATATGGCCGAGCCACTTATGTATGTAAGATGCACTTTAGCTGCTACGGAGAGTCTACCATCCACATCTGACAACTCTGACCTCGTAAGGATCAATCAGCTTAAAGTGGCTAATGTCTACAAGCCGCCTCATCTCTTATGGCCTGCTCCTGCTCTACCATCACTTCAGCATTTTGCCACCCATGCCAGAGACTTCAATAGCCACACCCCACCTGGGGCTACAGGGAATCTGATCAAAGTGGGATAAACTTTGCAACTGGGCCTCCCTGGGTTAACTACACCTTCTTCCTGATCCGAATCAACCTGCAGCTTTTCACTCTGCCCGCTGAAACCAAGGCTACTCCCCTGACCTCAGTTGGGTCACTTCTGTTGCAGATTTCCCCCTACAAGCCACCTGCAGGGGCCTTGGAAATTTTCCTCATACCCATACTCATCCAAATAGGGGTTACAGTATCCATAGTGACCACTCGTTCAAGGCTACATTGAAACTACAGAAATGCAGACTGGGACAATTACGGTAAGCTCATAGACCAATGTACAGTCTATATCCAGCGTAACGTCTTAATAGGTCAAGCATATTCCAGGTTTAGCCAAGGCTGTGGGCAAGTCCATCCTATGTGGTTGCCAAAAAAATCTATATGCCATATCTGGATGAAGAATGTGCAGGCCTTAAACAGTACAAAAATCCATTGATCCAGAAATAACCAACCATCTCCTAGAGAGCCTGAAAAGCATGATAGGAAAAAGCAATCTTAGAAATGGATGTACAAAACCCACCACATACACAGTAACAGAAGGTCTCTCCAAACAGCGTTTCCACACACCTGACCAACACTGCTAAAGCAGACAAAGATAAAATTATCCATCAAAAAAGAGTGGCATCAAAAATACAAGCAATCTCCACAGCTCACCCAAGATGAAAACTTCCAATCATTAGCCTAGAGAAGAATTAGAAAATACACTGAACTCAGTGAAAACAGGGAAAGCCTGTGGCTTTGACAACGTATCACCAAAAGTACTACAACATCATAGGAAGAAAAGCCAACACTGGTTGTCCGTCTTCATGACTCGCATCTCACTGGAGAACACGCTATCCAAGATATGGTGGAAAGCTCAGGTGATAGCTTTATCAGAACCAGGTAAAGACCACCCTTTAGAAGCCAGCTGTCACTCACTGTCACTCCCGAGTTGAAGCTACAAACTCCTGGAGCAGATGATCCTATGACACCCATGACAAAACAACTTTTGAGTGATAATCAGGCAGGTTTCCCACCAAACTGAAGCACGTGACCAAGTGTTAGACCAAGTGACAGACTCAGAATGGATTTCAAGAGAAGAAGAAAATGGGAGTTTTCTTTTTTGACCTTACAGTAGCCTGACACCATGTGGCTCTTTGGTCTGCAATATAGGAGGTCAAGAGTTCTTCCTAGATGGGTTGTCATGGCAACTGAGCTGATGCTTTGAGGTAGACATTTTCAGGTGGCTCTGGGCCACAAAGCCAGCACCTGGATATTCCAGAAGAACAGATTCCCACCAGTTGCGGCGCCATCACCAACTTCTTTTAATGTTTTCACCAGTGACCCACTGAACACCAACTCCAGGTGGTTTATGTATACTGACGATATCTGCTTGGCCTCACGGGAATGTGACTTCCAAACGATTGAAGAGACCCTCATATGGCTGCCATAGGTGACTATTGCAAGAAATGGAAATCAAGTATCTCAAAGACTGTATCAAAATGCTTCCACTCTCTGTTTAACACCTTTTTGGAATGGTCAGCAGCTGGTCCATGATTCAAAGCCAGTGTTGGTCCTCCTAGATTGCACGCTCACATCCAAATATCATCACACTAAAGTAGCTCAAAAGATCAAGAACCGCAACTGACTCCTGCACAATCTGGTAGGGTCCATCGGGGGAGCCTAAGTGTAAACATTGTGTAGTTTGAGACTCGCTTTCTACTACTCATCTGGTGAATACTGTGCACCTGTCTGGTTAAAGTCTGCCCACACTGGATGACTAGATACATGGCTTACTCATACCATGAGAGTTATCATAAAACTTGCCTGGTTCCCAGTCCTAGTCAATATTCTTCCACCTAACATCTGGTGTCGGAATGCTGTCAACAAATTGATCACCAAGGTACAGCAAATGTCACAATGCCACTGTTCAGGGATATGTGGGCTGTACCTCACCACTGACTGCAGAGCAGAAATCCTACCTGGACAGTGCTGCACACTCGCCATCCAGTTGATAACATCATCAGCTCGTTGTGGTGAACAGAATGGGGGAGAGCCTCTGCCACTACCAGGACTTGGGTTCCCATGATGCCTCTGGAGCCATCTTCACAGGGTCAGGTGTGACGTGCTTCGCTGCGCCAAGACCAGCCATTCCTGGGGCCCCCTGGACAGCCCACTGCGCAGCTATGCTGCTGTGGAGAATGTTGCACCCGCGCTGGACGGAGGCTGCTGTTTTCATGCTGGGCTCACTTAGGTCTTCTCAAACTGAACACTGGGATTCAGAGGCCATTGATTGGCTCAAGACCATTCAGCTGGTTTTGGGGGTGGGGCTTAAACCTTGCCTTGCTTGTCTGGCCCACATGCAATCTAATCTATCTATCTATCCATCCCCATAGAATCTATCTATCTAGTCATGTCTTTAATGGCCTGATCCCATCCTGTGTTTTCCACAGAACCCCACTTTATTCAGTGCAGGCGATGGACAGTGCTCACTGAAGAATGGATATCTGTTCAATATTTCTTTTTTTCCTCGTTATTTAATGTTGGCCCCACACTGTATTTATTGCACACAATGAAACCTTGTTCTGAAGACAAAATTATTAATTTCCTCCTGGGTGCTGATCACTGTTGTTTCTGACTACTTTACAGATGTGAATGAATTTATCTCCACTACACCCCTAGCAGATGAATGGGTATTATCTTAGTTTTATACTTGGGCAACTCAGGCACAGAGACTTTAGTGTCTACTAATTTTGGGTGCCCAACTTGAGACAGCCAGGACCTGGTTTTTCCAAGTACTTAACATTACATAGCTCGTTTTATGTTCAAAGTAGAGCTCCCGTTGACTTCAGTTGCAGCCGTGAGTGCGCAACACTTCTGCAAATCAGATCCCAGGGTCTCACGTCAAACACCCACAAAATGAGCGTTCACAACTGGTGACCATGGGTGAATATTGTCATGTAAGTGACTTGCCCAGCATCACACAGGGAATCCTGGGTTCTATCCCAGGTCTGGAGGGGAGTGTGTGCTGCTCTGGGGATCACCCAGCCCGGTAAAGAATTCTCTCACCTCCTGCCTTGTAACTTCGGGTACCTTCATGCCATGCTGCTATGGCTCATCTCTGGTTGGTCGCCCCCGAAGGCACGAAACCTGCTCCCCGGTTATCAGCTCACTTTGGCCCACACACTCCACAGTTTGCACAACAGGGACCTGGGCTGGGGTGAAAATGAACAAAAGGTTTATCTAGTAGAAAAACCACAGATTCCAAGATGAACTAGTGAGGGGAAACGAACACAGACATGCGACACAAAAAATAAACAGGTGCAGCGTCAGGCCGCTTTACACTTCTACACTAGATAAAAATCCTTGTTCTAATACAAGTTACTTTGCCTTTGCTAACTTTCCCAGTGCATTGGTGCTTGAATAG
The DNA here is from genome assembly GCF_011386835.1 of Chrysemys picta bellii. Lineage (NCBI taxonomy): Eukaryota > Metazoa > Chordata > Testudines > Emydidae > Chrysemys > Chrysemys picta. Next base: position 3,585,588 of record NC_088815.1, read on the forward strand.
GAGTGCTGGGGGTGCGGCAGCATCCCCTGGCTTGAAGTGGTTCCATCATATACAGGGTTTACAGTTTCTCAGCCCCCCCACTCTACAAATTAGTCCAGCATCCCTGTCCCAGTGTGCCCTCTGTTGCAGAGGGGATCCAGTGTTCAGGGACAGCAGCCTGCCCAGATGCAGGCCTGGATAAAAGCCCTCAGCCACAAGACTATTACTGGTCTGGGTGAGCCCCAACACATCACAGAGTGTTCTCTAGTAGTTAGAGACCCTTCTGCCCTTGTTCCTCCCCAGCCTGACCCCTTCTGCCCTTTTCCCTTAGCATGAACCTGCTCCTCTCTCTCCCCCCACTTCTGCATTTAAATCAGGTTGTTCTCTCCTCCTCCTGCCTGGGCATCTGCAGGAAGTCACTGAGAGGACAGGAGACCCTGTCTCCCAGCTCTCAGTTCCTGTGCCTAGCAACACAGCAGCCAGGAGGAGTAATTGCAGGGAAAGTCTGGCTCAGCCCCTGAAGCCCTGGGGTGGAGCATGCTCAGTGCAGATGGAATCCACAGAGCATTTAGCTGCCAAACTAATAAATCGTTTCCGAGCGTGTGCAAAGTGCAATTTTCTGAGGCTTATAAGTTGGCCAAATATGGGTGGATTTTCACAGGGGCTGCAAAAGGTACAGCCCTGACCCTAGGGTTACCTCCCTGCCAAATTTAAGTCCCTGCTCCAAAACATGGAGGTGCTAGATCTTCTTCATGAAACAGATGTAAGAATCTAACAATGGCGAAACAAGGCATTTCCCCTATGACCTCCTTCTCAGAAACAGCTGAACTATTTTAGTTGAAACTTACTAAATAAATAATTAAATAAATAATTCAGGCAGCGACAAAAACCCGGCACAGAAGATTTCAGCCCAATCCGTTAAAGTTTGACAAAGTTATAAGCAAGTGAAAATATAATGAAAAGTGTTAGACCCCCTGAGCTCTAAGCATTGCTCTGTCTATAATAATAATAACTAATAATAATGCCAGTACAGTCTGCGGTTGCAGACCTGGCACCGTGGGGCTGCACGATTGTTGGGTCTCAGAGACCCCTTATCAAATCTGCTCAGCCTACCAGTAAAAAAGCACATTTTCAGTGCCACACACAGAGCCTGGAATTCATAAGCCAAGCTGGGTTCGCTACCTTGGGCATCACCAGCAACTAAGGGCCTAATTCTGCAACTCCCCTTAGTGGTGTCACAGTGGTGTAAAAATCACTGAGAGCCAGAATCAGGAGTGGAGATGAGCTCTAGCTCATTCTCGGTAGCCATGTCAATTCCATGGGGCCAGCAGGAGTGTCAGAGAGTGGCCTCCTTGCAGACACATCTTCGTGGCTTCAGGTCAGCCCTGCAAGCAGCCCCTTGCCTCAGTTTCCTCTCTTGGTTCCTCAATAAACTCAGGAAAGAGGCTTTTACAAGTCTAATCACAATCGCCCTCCCGGAGAGAACTTTGGATGAGAGCAAACTTTAGACAGGAGATGAGCTAGTTAGTTAAGCTTAGTCTCTAGAAAGCGTGCTATGAATTTGCTTTATATGTAACCTGTGTTTGCAATACTCTTACTCACTCTTACTCGAATCTCTGCTCTTTGATAATAAACATCATCGTGTTTTCCCTATAAGTATAGCTCAGAGCTGGGGTGTTAAGCAAGGTGCTGGCCCTGAGCTGTATCTTACAGCTGGTGTGTTCTGTTCCCTTGGGAACAGCCGGCCTGCTAATCCTGTGAGTGGTCAATGGATAAGGGGCTGGACTCTGCAGGGAACGCTGGGAGCACTCAGGGCTCGGTGTGTGCCTGTCACTACCTTACAGAGAGAGCGAGGCCTGCGGGGGCCTGGAGGGCGGGTGGGTTCAGGGAGCTGAGTCCGAGCAGGCCCACACAAGACTGCTTCACACTAAGGGCAGGTGGTGGTGAGATGCCTCACAGCCCGGGGGGCATCATAGTGTGGTTCCCTGTTGAAGCTGTTCCACTGGTGATAGATACTCAGAGTGATGGGAGCAAGGGGGCTGGACCGGAGGCTCCCACAGCCCAGGTGAGGGCTCTGGCCACCAGGCTATCGAGTCTCTCTCGCTCTGAGGCAGCTGGGAGTAGCTTCCGAAATAGCTCCCCTAAGAGCCTCTCTCCTCAGGAGCTTCCGACTCAGGCCAGGTTCACACTGCAGCCGGACAGCTACGGCACGGCAGCTTGGCCAGCGTTGCACTCTGGTGTGAACGCTTCCTATGGCAACAAAGAGGGGTCTTCCATCGAGGTAGTAAATCCACCTCTCCGAGAGGCAGCAGCGATGTCTGTGGAAGAATTCCTCTGTCAGCCTAGCCGCATCTACATCGCAGGGCAGGTCAATCTAACTACGGTGCTTGGGGTGTGATGTTTTTCACTGCCCTCAGCGACGGAGCTGGGTCAATCTAATTTCTAAGTGCAGACCAGGCCTCACTTTTCATAACTCTTATTAGACACAAGTGTCCGTTACCTACTTAACTGCTGCCCAGTTTCTCAGGCAATTAACTATCCACGTGTGAAGTTGGGTCGGCTCATTCTTCTTGGCAGGGCCTGTCACAGCCTGCTAAGCTGGGCACCTGACTGCCTCGGGGGCCAGCCCCCGTGACAAGTGCCCTCTTCATGTCAGCAGTCCCGACAATCCATCTACCCACCCCAGACTGGTTAGCTACTGGCTGGTGAGCTTCCGCATGGCGATGGCCGCGTGCTGCAGCTCTGGCATGAGCTCTGCGCCGATCTTTAGGAACGTGGCCTTTGTTCTCCTGAAGTTCTGCAGCCATTATTGGCCACCACAGGACTGCGGCACTATCCTGTCCCTCCAGCCAGTGTTAGCTGGCCAGGCTCAGAAGCAGTGGTCCACTGACAGAAGTTGCTCCAGGAAAATATCCTGCTGAATTAACTGCTCACTGTCAACCTCCTCCTCCTCCTTCCCTGGCCGTATCGTCATGGCATCACCAGGGCTGTCTCCCCACCCACCAAAGCCATCACACAGGCAACAGCCTGCTTGTATTAATGCCCACCAGGATCACGGCCCTCAGTAGGGTTTCCTGACTGCAGTTTGAAAATGGCTCAGCTGAATCATGAGATGCCAGGAGAGGATTCATGGCAGTTTGTTTAGTTTGACCCCAAGTGCCAGAAATGCCAGTATGCTCTGGTAGGCAACCCAGAGTACCCTGCAAGAAAAATCTCAGACTGCATCGGGCCTAGTGGTGGAACATTGCACCATGGGATATCTGCCCACAATGCTGTGCAGTTAGTCCGGAAAAGCACAGAGCTGTCTGGAGGCGCTGATTCACAAGGGATGTGGCCCAGCATAACCAAAGTGGTGTGGACACACTCCTTCACCAGTTACTCTGCTTTAGTTCTAGTGGCAAAACACATACTAGAAAGCCCTCCCCCTGTGGGCAAGGCCATAGGCTATTCCCCAGAAGGACTCTGGAGAGATGCTAGGGGCAGCAGAGTATGAGAACACAGCAAGCTCCTCCTCAGGGCAGGTGGGTGACATGGAGACACCCCCTTCTCCTGCCAGGGAAAAGAAGCTAGAGATGGGTGGAGGTAGCATCTGCCCAGTGAAGGACAGTCCCACAGCTGTCAGTGCGCACCGAATGGCCACACATTAGTGAACTGCACAGGTTCTACCACCTGCTTTGTTAGCGAATCACCAACGAGCATCTCTCCTTTGATTAACTCTGGATCCCCAGCTCACTCGGGAGCAACACGGTGGGAGGGTTCAAATTTCAAGTCAGTTTGGTTGGCCGCATAGATCATACCAGATTCTAGCTGGGTGTTCGCCCCTAGTAAACAAATCAGTCTGAACTATCTGTAATCTTCTTACACCCCTGTGAGGCAGGGCCGTGCTGTTAGCCCCATTTCACAGATGGGGAGCTTGAGGCACAGAGCTCACACAGGGAGCCTGTAGCAGAGTGGGGATTTGAACCCTGGTCATGCAAGGTCCCTAACCGCATCACAGTCCTTCCTCCCTGCCCTGTCTCTGTTCTCTCAGTGGATGACCATGGCTCATAGGGCCAGTTTTCCCAAGCAGATGATTGTGATTATGAAAAGCATCCCCGAAATGTTGTGGAACTGTATTTCTGGAGGGATGCAGGAGTGGTGTTTGTGATTTGGGGCAGATGGGGTGAGGGGTATGTGTGTGCATAAGGGGTAGGAACGGGGCAGATATCTGTGCATTGGGGATGTGTGTGTGATTGGGTGTGCACCCAGGGGGATGGGCATGGATAGGGGTGAGTGTGGACAGTATATGTGCACAGGGGGATGAAATGTGTGTGTGTGTGTGTTTGCATGGGGGATGGGGGTGGGGGTGGTATGTGTGCATGGGATGGGCATGAGGATGATACGTGTGCATTGGGGGATGGGTTTGGGGGTAGTATGTGTGCATGGGGGGATGGGCATGGTGATGCTCATGTGCTTTGGGCGATGAATGTGGGGATGGTACATGTGAATTGGGGGATGGGCGTAGGGCTGGAATGTGTGTATTGGAGGATGGTTTTGGGGATGGTACGCATGCATTGGGGGATGGGCATGGCACTGTTACGTGTGCCCTGGAGGATGGGGGTGGCATGTATGACAGCATGTGAGCATTAGTAAGAGGGTTCCATAAGGCCGCCAGGGACACATGAAAGTTGTAACTTCCCTCCCTCTGTGATGTGCTGGAGTAATAGCGCTCTGGTTGTGTGCGACCCCTCTCGATTTCTCCTCTCAGCCCCAGGGACCAACCACCCATGTGAATAGTGCTTGGAGCAAAGCCAACTGGGCAGAGGCTAAAACACTGGGGGAGGGGGAGGGAGTGACATTTCAGCCACCCAGAGAGTAGCTCTGGGCTCCCAGGACCCCATTCCTCCTAACCAGCACCCCAGGACGCAGGGGACCCGCCCTGGGGAGGGAGGGCTCCAGGAGTGTGGGTGCAGGGAATTGCTGGCCTTCTTGTGCTTTCAGTGGGGGACCTTCACCTCCCCCCAGAGCCAGTCATGTTTTGTGGGGCAGGGATGTGAATGAAATAGCCTGGGTGTTCCCACCATCATAGAGGGCAGCTCTCATGAGTGCTATCCCTGTAACAACAGGCAGCTCCTGCCCCCCGACCCTCCCCATAGACCTGGGAAGGGCTATTACTCCCATGCTATAGGAGAGGAACTGAGGCCCTGGAGAAATTAGGCATTTTACCCAAGGAGCCCACAAAAAAGGCAGGATATGAACCTACCACTCCTGACTCCAAAGCCTCTAGCTACAGAACCAGCCAGCCTTTCTCCCTGCAGCGGGGCTGGTAAAGTGTCCTGACGGCTGTGGGAGCCAGGCGCATGGCCTTGTACCCACCAAGGAGCAGGCGAGCGAGGGGTGAGGCTGTGCTTGAGGCCTGAGTCAGTGAACTTCCCTCCGCCAAAACTCTGGGCTGCTAAAAAGGCCAAAGCAAATTGTTTCTCTTTCTCCCCGTGCAGCCCCTTCTGCCTTTCTTCTCCTCACTCTGTGTTTCTAATTCTTTTCCTCTTCAGTAATGAGGGGATTACAAGGAAAACTCCAGCAGGACGCCTTTGTACGGGAGACAATCTGAGTGGGGAAGGCAGTTCCCGTCTTTGTCCATCATCAGAGTTCTCCCCCTCCCCTGAACTGGAGGGACATTTAGAGCAATTACTTGTCCAGAAAGTAACTGTCAATCATTCTTAAAGGGGAAGGCCTCCAATTAATGACCTCGCCTTAATCCTTTGGACTCATTTCCAATCTGCAGGGCCTGGTGACATCTGCAAGACTAAATAAAGATTCTCTCGAGCCTTAGTGAGATGGTTCTGTGACAAATAAGGAGACTAGAGGGAACTTTGGCTGCCAAGCTGCAAGATTGGTGAGGTTGAGCCGCTTGTTTGCTTTCCAGGAGGGACCTCCCAAGTTAAATACTCCTGGAAAATCCAAGCGGGGCCCAGCAGGTAATTTTGTTTTCTTCTAATTCAGCAGGAAGAGGTGGGGGAGAGATGCTGAAAAAGAAACGTGGTCTCTGGAAAGAAGCGCAGGTGCTGCGGTGGTCACTGGGGGGAATAGAAGTGCTAACGTCATGCACAGGGGGCTGGGGAGGGAGGGAGCTGAGGGGCAAATGGGGTATAAAATGGGCTCTGGAAATCAGCAGAAAAGTAGCACTAAAAACTTGATGCTTGCCGGTGTGGCCCAGTTCTCCTCTCCCTCACACCAGAGTAACTCCATCATTGACTTCCACTGGCTCTCTCCTGGTTTATACCTAAGGATCAGAGGGCAGAATCTGGCCCACTCTCTCCCCTACTTCATTCACCTGCGGCTAGAGACAGGTCATCCAAATAAGAAGCCAGACCCCTGGATATTTTGGCTTCCTTGGCTCTCCTCTTAAGAAATAGATTTGAAAAGCAAATGGGTACAAACAAGTATTCTGAGTTTACCGACAAAGCTTGAAACAGCCTGTCAATCATCTGTCTTTTCTTTTCTTTTTTCTTTGGTTACATTTTTCTTCTTTTTCTTTTACATTTCCTCTTTTTTTCTTTCCTTTTGCTTTTCTTGCTTTGCATTTCTGTTAAACTTCAGAAGTTTTTTTGGGGAAAATCCCCAGAAATCCCAAACAAGCTGCAAAGAGACAATACAACTGTTTTATTCACTGGTTCTCTCTGACCTTCATCTCAGCATGAAAAAAATGCTCTTAACTGTTTCACCGTTTATTTATTTATTTATTTTTAAATGATGGGTAGCTGCTAACCCCACTCCCATGCAAAATTGTAGAGGAACAAAAGTGTGCTCAAGAATAAATCAAAACAGAGGCAAATCCCCAAGAGATTTTGTGTCTTTGCAGTTTCCTTCATTACAGTCTTAAAGCTTAAGCACTTAAAACCAAAAATTGCTGCTGTGATCATGGCGTTCATAATGAAATATCAGGATCCACCAAAGACCGAGACGGGAAATCGAAATCAGCTCTTTTAGTTGAATGAATCCAATTAAGGTTCCTTAAAAATTCTAGACGGGATTCTTGAAACACACACACCCTGAATTTATTTGGAGATTTCCTTTTCTTTATTTGAATTGATTTGCTAACAGGAATGGGACCAGCAGACTGAATGTTTAGAAGGGGAGATGGTTGCATTATGCATTATGACTCCAATGGGTGTTCTGCCTGCACCAACACCATAGGCGTAGTTTGACTTCTCTATTTGCGGGGGGCAGCTCCGGTCAGGCCAATGGGGCTGTGCGTCGGGGGGCAAATTCTGCACCTTCCTGAGGCTTGCCGTTTCGGGGGGGCATGGCAAAGACTGCAGGATCTGTGCCCTCTGCCATCTCTGGTCATTTACATAACCAATTGAGTTTCTGAGGTTGTGGGGCCTTTTTGTTTCTGCTAGGTAGAGTGATCTTTCTAAAAATGGTGATTCTGATGAAAACGAAAGGGTGAAAATGTGAGATAGGGCCTCAGGAGGGCATGGGGGCTAATAAGGAGAGGATGGGGTGGCACAGGGGACTCTCTGCACGTCAAAACGAAAACAGAGGTGGAAATGAAAACGCTGGCCCAATTCTAACAGAAACAGGAGGAAGGGCCGCACTGATCTGGGATTTAAAAACATAATGAGAAAGGGGTTATTTCAAACAGAAGGTCAGATCCAGGTGGCTCCACAGAGAGATGGGTATAAGGACAGATAGACAAATAGATCAATTGGATTTTTGTTCTTCCTTAATAGATATTATTAAATGTTATTGTTTACTTTTATTTATTATTCATTTTCTGACTCCCCACTCTATTCCCTTATGTATCATTCTGTCCTCTTGTTTTGCTTCATTATTTATGTATCTGATTCTGTTATTCTTTTAATGCCTTACTTATTTTATTCCTGCTCCCACACAGTGGGATTATTTATTCTCGTTCTTTCCATGGGTTATGTCTCACTGGCTTCCCTCGTTGCTTGCTGTGTGTGCAGCTAAAGCAGAGGTGCTGGGATTGTAGGGGAAATTAGAGAGCAATGCACTGCCCGCCCCCTACCCCATCCCAGCTATGCCGTGGGATCCCACTCACCGGCGCCTGCCCATTGCCCCAGCTCGCGGTGTTGTAGGCTCCTGCATCACCGGCACTTTGGCTCTTTATTAGTTGATTTTTTTAAATGGATATTTGTGCTTGTCCTAGAAGACAGGCACTAACCCCAGCCAGGGAGCGGGCGACCCATTCCTGCTCCTACAGCAGCCTGGTTCCTGGATCCAATAGCTGCAGCTCAGACCCCAGAGGTTCGAGGGTGGAGGTGACAGAACTGAGTGGCCAGGTGCTGGGGCGTTCCCAACCGAACAGGCCACCTTGGGCTTGGTATAAAGGGAACAGGGAAACTGTCACCATGGCAACCAGCTCTTCCCCCCCCCACTGCACAAACACATACACAACACAGCACACTGCACACAAACAAGCCCTCCCCTACACACACAGACCACACAAACAAACACCACATGCATACACGCCACACCATTTAAACACATACACTCACCCACAAACAAGTATATGACCACACAGGCAATGAGCCCTACACACACACACACCTAGACACACCCAGGCCCCTCACCCCGCAGACACCCCCCCAGAGACACGCACAGCCCCCTTCCCCCTCCCGACATGGACACCCCCCCGACACACATGCACAAACACACAAAGAAGTCTCTGCTACGGACGGATCTAGTGGAAGGGAGACTGAAGCCGAATCCAGACTCCAAGGCCAACACCCTCCCCCTATCGCCATGTGGGTTCATGGGCACCAGTGGGCCTCACAAGGCTCAGAGATGGAGAGCATCTGTCCTCGGGGCTGTCTACTCCCCCCGGGCCATTCACACCCCCGAGACAAGGGGCTAACCCGGAGCCTGTTCTGACAGGGGGCCGAGTTCAGGGGGGCTGGAACAATTCATACAGTGTGTGTGTGGGGGGGAGGGGGCTGAGAGCCACTCAACCAAACTGTAAACCCTGTATCTGATGGAAACCGCTTCGAGCCAGGGGGTGTGGCAGCCCCCCCAGCAACCCTAGTTCCAGCACCTAGGGCTGAATTCACTAGTCCAGACCCCAAGCAGGAGGGCCGAGTGTCTCTAGGCTGCCCAGGGAAAGACCAGGCCCCGTGGAGAGCTGGGACCAACCCCTCTCCAAAGCAGAGGTGGATGTAGGGACAGGGTGTGGACAGGGAGTTCTCAGAGACACTGTAGGATGATGGTAGGTCTGGCTCCTCCAGCCTACGCAGCTGCCTGGGACCCTGGAGCTCTGCCCTAACCAGGGATGGACCCTGGTCACCTGGTCTGGGGAATGTTCCTGTCCTGGGAGCCTGGTGCTGCTGCATCCTAGGGCCAGAGGGGTGGGTGATGACAGTGGACTGTGGTTCTGACGCAGAATCCAGGGGGCCAGGCGTTCCTCACCCTCCTTCTCTCTCTTCTTTCCTTGCAGATGAAAAGAGCTGCGCAATTGAGAAGAGGGTGAAAGAGAGACAGAGAGAGAGGACGGTGCCAGGAGGGGGGGCTGGCTGCCTGCACCTGCGCCACTCACCCACCCATCTCGCCCATCCATCCACTCACCCCAGCCGCTGACCCCACACCTTACAGAGCCCCCTCACTCATCCATCCACTCACCCCAGCCGCTGACCCCACACCTTACAGACCCCCCTCACTCATCCATCCACTCACCCCTGCCACTGACCCCACACCTTACAGAGCCCCCTCACTCATCCATCCACTCACCCCTGCCACTGACCCCACACCTTACAGAGCCCCCTCACTCATCCATCCACTCACCCCTGCCACTGACCCCACACCTTACAGACCCGCCTCGCCCATCCATCCACTCACCCCAGCCGCTGACCCCACACCTTACAGACCCACCTCGCCCATCCATCCACTCACCCCAGCCGCTGACCCCACACCTTACAGACCCCCCTCACTCATCCATCCACTCACCCCAGCTGCTGACCCCACACCTTACAGACCCCCCTCACTCATCCATCCACTCACCCCTGCCGCTGACCCCACACCTTACAGACCCGCCTCGCCCATCCATCTACTCACCCCAGCCGCTGACCCCACACCTTACAGATCCCTCACTCATCCATCCACTCACCCCTGCCACTGACCCCACACCTTACAGACCCCCCTCACTCATCCATCCACTCACCCCTGCCACTGACCCCACACCTTACAGACCCACCTCACTCATCCATCCCCTCACCCACCCCCAGCCTCTCCCCTCCTCCCCAGGTACACTGCCAGCCCCAGGCTCCCCGCCGGTCTGAATGCACCTGGCCTTGCAGGAGGGCCCCATGAACGTGCTGGAGGCAGGGGCCCTGCAGCAGCAGCAGGTGTTACTGAAGGGCTGCGGAAGCGGCGCGGGGGGTGCAGGGCGCGTGCACAGCATCGACGTGATCCTGGGATTTAGCAGGGATCAGGACTCGCTCCTGGGCCCCCTGCAGGTGCCCGGCCTCGCGGCCAGCAAAAGCGGCGCGGGCAGCCTGGGGGACGCCAGCAGAGCGGAGCAGCCGCCGGCTCCCTACAGCGCCCAGCCCCTGGGCTCGCACCCGGAGGAGGCGGCTCTGTACGGTAAATAGGTTTGCAAGTCCAATCCAGCCGCGATCGTCCCTTCCCGGGGTCTGGGGGGCACCACCGGTTCCAGGAGCCCCAGCCAGAGCCCCCGGCAGGGCAGCCCCCGAGCCGCCCCCAGCTGGGAGCTTCCCTGCAGCGCCGGGCGCGGCGGCGGGCTTAGGGCAGCGAACAAGTGTCGTCGCTTCCCCTGGCTTGTGCCGTCGGGGCTGGGCGAGGCAGCGGCAGCCGGGCGCTCCGGGGTGGGGAGCCCCCCGGAAAAGGGCCGTGCCTGGGGGTGGCTGAGTCGGGGGGTCGCTAGGGGTCTCGGCGGAGTTTGAGCGCGGCGCCCCGTGCGCCTCCCTACCCGTGTCTAGAACCAACTTTTTGGAGACTTTTTCTCTCTCTTTTCCAAACGCGAACAGCCCCATTCTGCGGCGGCGCCTGGCCCGGCCTGGGGTTGTCCCCGCAGCAATAACAATTAACAGTAATTAATAGCAGGCTCTGAAGCTTTGACCCCCTTAAAATTCCAGCTTTTCCCCGGCGCGTCCCGGAGCCCGATCCCGGGGAGAGCCGCTCGCTGCCCTCCGAGTCCGCCCCCCAGGCGCTGCGGGTCCAAGTTCTGTTTGCCGGCTTGCTTCGGGTCTGGGATCGCCCCGGGCCAGCCCGGGGTCCCTCCGCGGAGTCTGGAGGGAGAAGCGGGGCCGACTCCGAGTTGGCCCGCGGGAGCGGGTTTTGACACGCGGGGTGCCCGAGGGACGATCGGCTGAGCCGAGAAATGGGGCGCAGCAGAGGCGCTGACCGACCCCCTCTTACCCAAGGGCTGGGGCCGGGCCCCGGGGGGACCTTCTTCCTCCCCCGGCTGCACAGCCCGGCTTGGCGAGGGGAGCCGGAGAGCCCCTTTAAGCGGCGCTCGGGGCTGAGCGCTCGGCTCCCTGAGAACCGTCAGGCCGGTCGTTGGGGGGCGGTGCGGGGCCCTGGGGCGCCCGGGGCTCGCGGGGCCAGCTCGGGGCCAGGCAGCCTCGCGAGTCGGGCATTGGGACTTTGCAACTTTTCTTCCTTTCTCCCTGCAAGTCCCTGCCGAGGTCTGGGCCCGGGCTCGGCCGCAGAGACGGGGTGGGAAGCAGGCGGTCAGCTCCCAGGCGTGCATCGGGGTGCGCTGAGTGGCACTGCTCGCTCCTCGGCTTAGCGCCGGGCAGCCCCGGCTGCGGAAGGACAGGCCGGCCCGGGGCATCGTCCAGACCCCGCTGGTCATCTGAGCAGCGGCTGGACAATGAGTGAATAACAAAGAGCCAAATACCCCTCGCCCCCCCCGCCAAAGCTGGGGGGGCCGGTGCTGCTCTCCGGGCAGAGCCCCCCAGAGAGACGACACAAGGTGTAATCGCCTGGACCATCGAATGTGGATCCCAGTAGGAACAGATCAGCCGCGGAAAGGGGCCTTAAAAACTGTGTTCACGGGTATCGGAAAGAAATTCATAAGAACATTTAACTAACTAAAAGATACCTGTGTATACATGTGAGTGTGTGTACACACGTGTGTCTGTATGTCTAACTACAGATGTGTATGTATGTATATGTGTATACTGTACCATACCTAGAGTGATCATCTATCTATTCATCCCCGGACACCTCCTAGCTAGCTAGCTACACACAAATATAGGAAGAGAGATCTGTTCTTTATTTAATCTTATTTAATTATCAGAGGGGTAGCCCTCTTAGTCTGGATCTGTAAAAAGTGACAAAGAGTCCTGAGGCACCTTATAGACCAGGGGTCGGCGACCTTTCAGAAATGGTGTGCCAAGTCTTCATTTATTCACTCTAATTTAAGGTTTCGCGTGCCAGTAATACATTTTAACGTTTTTTAAAAGTCTCTTTCTCTAAGTCTATAATATATAACTAAACTATTGTTGTTTGTAAAGTAAATAAGGTTTTTACAACATTTAAGAAGCTTCATTTAAAATTAAATTAAAATGCAGAGCCCCCTGGACTGGTGGTCAGGACCCGGGCAGTGTGAGTGCCACTGAAAATCAGCTCGCGTGCCATAGGTTGCCTACCCCTGTTATAGACTAACAGACATATTGGAGCATAAGCTTTCGTGGGTGAATAGTGGGTGACGAAGTGGGTATTCACCCAGGAAAGCTTATGCTCCAATACGTCTGTTAGTCTATAAGGTGCCACAGGACTCTTTGTCGCTTTTTATTTAATTAGTTACTTAATTTAATTTTCTTTTTAATTTCTTCAAACACACACGTGTCTATATTCTAGAGGTGTCTATAGGTGTGTACATATATAATGTACACACACATATATACAGTGGGATCTTTTATTTAGTTTTAGTTACTTAATGTAATTTCCTTTTTGATTTCTTTAGACTCACATATATGTGTGTATTTGTGTGGTATGTGAGGCACACCACACACTCCAGTACATCATTATCCCAGCGAGATCTGATCACATTTCCCTTTGAAGAAATATCCTGGGATTATGTATTTTTGTTTTATTTAAATGTTTGTATTAGATCCCTACCGATAGAAAGGGACTGGTAATCCTTATCAAATGCTGCAGAAAGATTTCAGATACACTGGATAAAAAGCTTAAAGACGAAATGTTCCTAGGTTTGAAAACGCTTATAAACACTCAGGGGAAAAAAGGTCATTAGCCAGAAACAGGGGGTGGGGGCAGAGCGGTAAAGAAACCATGTACTTTTGCGGGAAACTTTTTTTACAGCCATGTTGATGGGCCTGTTATTTCCTCTGCTGTTTTCTCTCTGTTCGTTTTGTAGTTAAAGGGAATACCCTTCCTTCAGAACTGCCAAATCACAGAACTGATGTGCGGGGAGCTAAAGGAGTCTCTAGTTTTTATACCACTGGTTTCTCTAGTTATTTGCACTTTTATGTCATAGAATTTCAAGGGCCATATTATCTCCAGCAAGTAAAGATTGTCCAGATCTAAATTAAGATTTTAAAAGAGAAACACCAAAAAGATGGTGAACTTTAAAAAAAAAAATGAGCAGGTTAAATCTCAGTTTATATTTGTGATTTTTTTCACACACTGTTTAGCGGATTTTTCTTTTTAAAAAATCTTACTTTAGCCTATTTCTATTGCATCTCTGAAATGTGGATTTTACTGGTCAGACAACTGCGTGTCTTTTTTTAAGATCGCTTCAGGGATTAGCTTTGGGAATTTCATTATTTTCTTAAGTATCAGAGTGGTAGCCGTGTTAGTCTGTATGCACAAAAACAACAGGGAGTCCGGTGGGACCTTCAAGACTAACAGATTTATTTGGGCATAAGCTTTCGTGGGTAAAAAAAAAAGGTGCCACCGGACTCCTCATTATTTTCTTAGGTGATCTGTATTGAATGGACAAATATACTGTCACAAGACATTACAAGAGAATTTTTACTTTCCTCGGCTAAGTCTGGTAGTAAAAGAAAATGATTTAAACGGAAAGAATTAAAAAGCCCATGCTGATTGTGATTTGCAGCCATATTAAGTTAAGGTTTGAATTAATTCATATGGCAGGTGGTTTATTAATCTGAGCTTTCATATGAAACTTATTTTTAAATTCTGTTTTTCATATAATTTTTCTCCGTTCTTGACAGGACATTAAATTGTGGACGCTTATTTTTAATACACATATAATCAATAGCTTTCACAAAGAATTTAATAATCACCCATGTAAAATAGATAGATGGATTCTATCTATCTATCTGCATTATATATATAATCTTCGGAACCTCATCTGGTGAAAAATCAGTGGTGTTCCATTGAAGTCCATCTGATTTACCCCAGATGAGGGTATACGTTACTCATGAACTGGACAGTGCGTTCCCAAACCCTGCCTGTGTTACGAAAATCTGCACTCCATCGATGTAAGTCCACTGCTGTAATTCCAGCCCAGTGGAATTACACCACCATAGTTTATTCTGATGACAGACCCAAATAGTTATACTGGGGCAAATTTCCTTCATGTAGGCAGGGTCATAGACAGTGAAACAAAATGTCTTTGGTACTGGTGATTAATCACAGACACACACTGAAGCTCCCTTACGCCATACTAGATTGAGCTAGATCCTGCAGTCTTTGCACAGCCAAAGCTCCCACTGCAGTCAGGCAGGGATCCGATCTAGTCATCAGCCTGGCTTTTTGTCCCACGGATGTTTAAACAAAGAGTAAGTGTGCAACTCTACCTACGGGTGTATTCTCATTGGGGTCACTGCACTGTAGCCATTAGGTTCTGATTCTTTATAGGGCACAGAGGCACCACAGCAGATCCTTCACTGGAGTCATGCTGATTGACACCAGCTGACGATCTGGCTCGCTGACTCTGTTTCATGCTGATGCGGGTTGGGCTTTGAAGTCAGAGGGAGCAGACCATCATTCAATATGGAGTGGAGTGTATGCTCCTAACATTTGCATGGGACAACAAGTGGGGAGGGTTGCAAGCACTTTGGAGGACAGGATTTGAATTCAGAATGACTTGTCAAATTGGTCTGAAATCAATAAAGATGAAATTCAATAAAGATTAGTGCAAAGTACCACACCCAGGAGGGAAAAAAATCAAATGCACAGCTACAAACTGGGGACGAACTGGCTAGGCATAGTACTGCTGAAAGGTATCTGGGGGTTAGAGCGGATCCCAAATTGAATACGAGTCAGCAGTGTGATGCAACTGCGAGAAAGGCTAATATCATTCTGGGGTATATTAACAGGGAAGACACTGGTGGTAATTGTCCTGCTCTACTCTGCACTCAGACTACCGGGCACCACAATTTAAGAAAGATGGAACAAATTGCAGTGTCCAGAGGAGAGCAACAAACATGAGAAAAGGTTTAGCAAACCTGAGCTATAAGAAAACGTTAAAAAACTGGACATGTTTAGTCTTGAGAAAAGAAGACTGGGCAGGAGGGAGTTTGTTATCGAGAGGGGGGGGAACCACGTGTTCTCCATGTCCACTGAAGGGAGGACAAGAAGTAATGGGCTTTTAATCTGCAGCAAGGGAGATCTAGGTGAGATATTAGGAAAAACTCTCTAACTCTCAGGGTAGCGAAGCTCTGGAACAGGTTTCCCAGAGGGGCTGTGGAATCCCTGTCACTGGAGGGTTTTAAGAACAGACTAGACAGACACCTGTCAGGGAGGGTCTAGGTTTAATTGGTCCTGTCTCAGCACAGGGGGCGGGACTGGACGACCCTTCCAGCCCTGCATTTCTGTGAGACAGTGAGACAGGCTCTTTCCTCTAGATCACCCAGGGTCTGAATCAGACCTCATTTAAGTCAGTATTTCTCCTCCAGTTCAATGGAACTGGCTCAGGCCCTCATTTCCCATGGCAGCCTTGTCCAGCCATCCTCTCAGGCTGGGGAGCACTGCTGTTTGAAAGGATCACATACCATGGGGATGTCTTTATGGCTCTAGTTTGAACATGTCCAGGTTCTCTTGCGAGGGGCTTTGGTGCCCAGCTGCTGTGATCCTGCAGTGCTGCCGGGAGGATGCCTTGCCCCTTGTACACACGCGAACCCAAATCCAAATCCTGTCGAAGCTAATGGCAAAACTCCCATTGACTACAAAGGAATTCGGATTTTGTGGGTAATAAGTGTCTGGCACCTCCTGGGAAGCGGCCGGAGCAGAGGTCACATGCTCTCTCTTGTCCTCTTCCTGCATGTGAATCATGTTACTTAGCTGCTTTTGTTGGACAATCTCAAAGTGAAGAACAGGAGGACTTGTGGCACCTTAGAGACTAACAAATTTATTAGAGCATAAGCTTTCGTGGACTACAGCCCACTTCTTCGGATGCGTATAGAATGGACTACCATTCTATATGCATCCGAAGAAGTGGGCTGTAGTCCACGAAAGCTTATGCTCTGTCCATTCTATATGCATCCGAAGAAGTGGGCTGTAGTCCACGAAAGCTTATGCTCTAATAAATTTGTTAGTCTCTAAGGTGCCACAAGTACTCCTGTTCTTCTTTTTGCGGATACAGACTAACACGGCTGCTACTCTGAAATCTCAAAGTGCTTCACTATGGTGGAGTTTATTTTACAGATGGAGGAAACTGAGGCACTGAGAGGGGAAGAGATGTGTCCAAGGGCACATGGCCAATCAGTGGCAGAGCCGGGACTAGAACCCAAGGTGCTCCAAGCCAAGCCCCTTGCTCTCCCCACTAGACAATGCTGCAAGTCCTGCAGTCTACTCTTGTGGTTTGGGTAACATCACAATGAGCGGCTGTGGGACCCATCTGATGTCAGAAGGGGAGCGTTGTGACTTTATATAGGGAATAAGCAGTAAGAGCAGGTCAACTCTTAAGGGAATGAACAACCTGTTTCCTTGGAGGAGTATCCATCTATCTGTCTGTCCGGGGGCCAGCTTCACAGTGCACTCTGGTTGCTTTGACCACTCTGGTGACACAAAGCGGCTGAAACGCCAGGTTCACTGGCCAGGTTTATGGCTGCTCTGTGGTGCTGGAGTGGCACAAAGCAGCCGGGAGGTACTGGTTTCTCTGGCCTTCGTTGCTGATGCCCCTCTCCTAGTGCTGTTTCAATGCCAAAAGTCCCTTGTGACTGAGGGTTGGAGACGTTTTGGAAAGTCAGAGCTGCTTCGAACCTGAACATTTCCCGTGAGATCCTGGCAGCGTTTCAGGGGAGTGGAAGGGAATAGCCAGGAAAGGATGAATAAGGGTGAAGTGCTCAGAGAGCTGGACCACGTTGTGCCATGAATCTCTACTGGGCTCACAAATGAAGCAGGAGGGATCTGGGAAGGTATCCAAGGAACAGGCAACAGTGGCCTGAAGTGTGCTGACGAGTCTGTAGGAAGGGCTGTGTCCAGCACTGAGCGACTGCACTAGCGGGCTCTGGAGGAATACTGCATTTTAGTTCACTGTGGCACTGTTTGCAAGGGCAGAAGGCTTAGCCCCTCTGTCCAGGTGGGTAATTGTTTCGCCTCCCCCAGGTAGTTTCATTTAGGGCCGGTCTGCATGCAGGTCTTGTAGCGATGCAGTAATACCGGCACAGAGATGCACAGCAGAGCCTCAGAGTTCTGAACTCCTCGGGAATGGAGGATGTTCATAACTCTGAAAAGTTCAGAACTCTGAACAAAACGTTATGGTTGTTTTTAAAAGTTTACAACTGAACATTGACTTAATACAGCTTTGAAACTTTACTATGCAGAAGAAAAACACTGCTTTCCCTTTATTTTGTGGGTAGTTTACGTTTAACATACTGTATTTGCTTCTTTTTTGTTGTTGTCTCTGCCGCTGTCTGATTGCATAATTGTGGTTCTAAATGAGGTGTGTGGTTGACTGGTCTGTTCGTAACTCTGGTGTTCATAACTCTGAGGCTCTAGTGTATTTAAATCAGTACAAACACTCTGTGCAGGCTGATGCTTCCTCACTTACTGGCCTGAAACTTGTGCAGCTCCGCTATGCACTTTAAACAGCTGTCACCTTCCACCCCAGAGGTGGCTGCCTTTCATTGGCAGGTAAATTGATCCCTAAGTTTAGTTTTCAGCTTAACAGTTGCTACTTAATAGTAATTCTTAAGTTGCTCCTGCTGCGGCTGTAGTGTGAAGAGGGACCTGTCTGGGTCTCTCTGGTGAGCGGCGAGGCTGGTGTTCCCTGCCCAGCTCCGATCTAACCCCCAACTACTGTCCCCTCCGCAGAAGCCAACATGTTCCTAAATAAATGTGAGGGAGAGCTGAGTGAGCTGCGGAAGAGCGTGGACAGCGAGGGCACCACGCCGGAGAACACAGAGGAGGAGCAGCCCAAGAAGAAACATCGCAGGAACCGCACAACCTTCACCACCTACCAGCTGCACGAGCTGGAGAGGGCCTTTGAGAAATCCCACTACCCAGACGTCTACAGCCGGGAGGAGCTGGCCATGAAAGTCAATCTGCCGGAAGTCAGAGTGCAGGTGAGGGAGGGCCAGACGAGGCTGTTACTCCTGGGCACCAGGTTAACCAATGGTGTATGCGGGAGCCTTTCACCGCTAGGTCACTGGTTAAGTCCAGCTCAGTTGAATATGGAACATGAGTCAACAATGAGATGAAGCTGCAAGAAAGGCTAATATCAGTCTGGGGTGTATTAACAGGAGTGTGACATGTAAGACACTCACTTGTCTCAGCACTGGTGAGGCCTCAGCGGAAGTACGGTGTCCAGTTCTGGGTGCCTCACGTTAGGAAAGACGTGGACAAATTGAAGAGAGTCCAGAGGAGAGCTACAAAAGTGAGAAAAGGTTTAGAAAATCTGGCCTGTGAGGAAAGTTAAAAAACCTGGGCATGTTTAGTCTTGAGAACAGAAGATTGAGGGGGGACCTAAATAGTCTTCAAATACGTTAAGGGTTGTTAGAGAGAGGGAGGGGATCAATTGTTCGCCGTGTTCACTGAAGACAGGACAAGAAGTAATGGGCCTCATCTGCAGCAAGGGAGATCTAGGTTAGATAGTAGGAGAAACTCTCTAATCCTGAGGTTCCCGAAGGTCTGGAACAGGCTTCCCAGGGAGGTTGTGGAATCCCCATCATCAGAGGGTTTTAAGAACAAGTTGGACAAGCCCCTGTCAGGGATGGTCTAGGCAGGGGTGGCCGAACCGTGGCAGAGCTCCCCACGTTCCCCCCATTCTCCACCTACCAGACATGTGGGGCGAGCTCGGGACCTCTGCCTTGCAGCGGGGTAGTTGGATAGGGGCTTCTTGCGGACTTGCAGGTCCTGGAGGTGAGAGCAATCTCTGCCCAGTGCTGAGACCCGGAGACTGGGTGCTTCTTCCAGCAGCTCTGCTATGGAGTGAAGTGAAATCCAGGAAATCCCCACTACTAGCCCTAATCTTGCATGGCTTGGACGAGATCTGGCCTGGGATTGCCCTGCAGGGCTGAGAAATTCTTGAAGACAAAATACAATCTAAGGGAGAGAGCCCTGGACTGGGACTCCAGAGACTCGGCTTCTCCTCCTGGCTTTGCCCCTAGCATACTGAGTGACCAGGGGCAAATCACATCACCAATTTGTGCTTCAGTTTCCCCATTTGTAAAAATGGGAGTAATGATACGTCCCTCCTTGCTAAAGCACTTCGAGATTTGTGGGTGACAAGTGCTGTAAAAAAAACAGGTGTTGTCAGTCTTATTAAAAACGGGGGAAAGGATTGCATGAAAAAATTTTAAATTTCCAACCTGTGTCCATTGCCTGGGGCTCCAGTTTCATGTGAAATCTGTCACAATATTTTAGTCAATTTTTTTCACCGGAATGTTATCAATATTTTTAGTTTATTGAAAGCCATGTTTCCTTACTGAAAACTAGATTCTTGGTAAAGAAACAGGTCAATAACGACTTTGAAAATGATTTGGATACAAACTGCCATTAGAATTTTTCATGGAAAATTTCATGAAAATGAGAAAATTTCAGTCGTGCCGGCAATTTTCTTGTTAAAAGTTTAATTTTATTTTTAAAAGTCCATTTTCAACAACAACAACAACAAAACTTGTATGCAAAAAAATTTCAGCCAGTTCTGAAAATGATGCCTTAATGTTAAATATCAGGGGGTAGCCGTGTTAGTCTGTATCTACAAAAACAACAAGGAGTCTGGTGGCACCTTAAAGACTAACAGATTTATTTGGGCATAAATTTGGGTTTTTACCCACGAAAGCTTATGCCCAAATAAATCTGTTAGTCTTTAAGGTGCCACCAGACTCCTTGTTGTTAATGTTAAATGTCTCACGAAGCCTTTTTGCAGACTTAACAAACCATAGATACTAGAATGACTCTGGCCACCACTGAAATGCAGCCAGCTCTGGGGTGAAACACAGAAGCAGTTATTTTGCATCACACAGCAACGCCGCAGGGGAGCTTAGGACAGAAAGTGAAGAAGTGTATTCAATCCTGTTGAAACTGCATTTAAGGCAGCAGGCTGGAATTTAGGCCAGGCATGGGAGAAACCCCTTTGCAGGAGAAACCCCAAGGGGTCTTGCAGCACCACGTGTGGTTGGGTTAGGAGTCAGGACCTGGCTTATCTTTTTGAATGGACTCTGAGCTGTGCCCCAGTCCCACGTGAAGTTGAGCCTGGGTTCATTGCCTTGCTCTATGTCTCGAGCAGAGGCAGCATGTGTGGGAGAGGGAGAAGAGGAGAGACCTGGTGCACAGGCCTTCATCGCCCCCTGGGGCTTGACTCTCAGAGTGGCACTGGGCCTTGCGCCAGGCCTGAGGGTGGCTACACGCACGGCCCCCGTTGGCTACAGCACTACCAAGCCACCAGGAGCTAGGAGGAGGAATTAGTGTGCAGGGAGAGGGTGACCAATCAGAGAGAGGGGGATGTCCAGGGGAGCCATAGCCATCTGGAACTTCACAGCAGATCCTGCTGCTCCATAAGCTCAGGCCTCTAACACCTGAGCTAAAGGAGAATCTCCACAAGCTCTTAGCAGTACAGACCCTATGACCCACAGCTGAGCAGTTCCTGTTCTTTCTAATAAGGTGTAGTGGTGCGCATGCACACACATATACACACACCAGCCAAGTCTTTACAGTATCCCTGGAGCCTGGGGCCCGCCCCCAGACCAATTCCATATAAATGAAACAGAAGGGCAGCATTTTATTTTTATCAGTAGATCTTTGTCATAATCTATGTGGAAACAAGTGATTGTCTAATAAAACACAGGGCAGAAGAGGAGTTTCAGTCAATGTTTGTTCATCCCCCACAAACTCCAGCAATGGGT